>NW_006442491.1:2418402-2469313 GCF_000325575.1 Pteropus alecto | reverse complement strand
TGTGAAATCCCACTTTCTTGTCACACCCACCAGCAGGTGACAGGTGTCCTGTTTACCACAGGAGCTGCCTAACCAAAGAGGAACCCGATTTGGCCACTGGGCTTGGTCCAGGGACACTCAGGCTATGGACGGCTGGGTTGCAGCTGCCAGTCAGGAAGCAGATATTGGTGGCCTCTCTTGGGAACCTCACAGAACATTCAACATGGCTCTCAAAAAATTTTTTTGAACCAAAACCTCTCAGTAACGTAGGGGGAAATAAAGATGGGGCTGATTCAAACAAAAACTGGTTGAAACCTAAAATATAGCTTAATGTTGAATGTACGTCATGAACTGGCAATACCTTCAAAGTGACACCTATCACATTAATGGCCTCTTTCAGTTGAGGATGGCTTGTACACTGTGCGAGTTCTTCACATATCCAGACCCCGAGGGAGCAAACAGCAATGCATCTTTGGAAAAAAAAGGAAAAGGAGGAAAACTTTCATGAAATTTAACGTTTTAAATTTAATTCCTGGACCAAATCTTCTTGGTATCTTCAAATGACAAAATATTTGAAATCTTTTTTACAAAGTCGCAAAACTTATAGACAGATTAACAGAATACCTTCTTAAGAAAAAGAATAAGGTACCCTCAATAGGCCAGGTTTCAGGAAAAACAGAAATATTGATAATGGTTAGTAATTAAATATTTAATGAAATAAATTTATATTATCTGTTAGTGGCAAAGATCACATATCACTTACAGATCACATATCACAGATCACTTACTTTTGCTGAAACTAATTTTTTATTAAATTTTATTGCTTTAAGATATTTTTGAGGAATAATCAAAAACATGACTCTTAGAAAATTGTTGGAAATTGAGTTTATAACTGTTTTCCTTATAATAAAACACACGACATCTACCACAAACAGAAAACAAATGCTGTATTTTAAGGAATATCTGAATACAACTTTCAAAATAAGTTTCACTGTTATTTCTTTGAAACAATGTGTTAAGATAAAATAGTCTTTGAGTTGCACAGTCCTTTAAAAATTACCTTTTTCAATTATAAATCAATTTTCAATGGTAATTCTCTTTGGAACTGATATACTCCACTATCTTTTGCAATAATTAAAAATTCTTGTTAATTTTTTTTTTCTGAATGCCTATATGTAAAATTAAAATACTTGCTCCCAAATCTGCTCACTCTCAGAACAAAAAGGGGATTCAAACCACTACTTGGAGCCAGATGTTGGTTGCAATATGTCTATGTTGTTCTTTGTAGAAGAGGTCACATCCAGTGCCAGTCAAACTGGACAATACTGCTCAGCTCTCCATACTGAAAGTTCCTTTATATCCGATATAATTTGACAATTAAAATCAATATATTTTGAGGTTTTAAAACCACCAAGTTTCACTTGATTCTCCCCTCTTTAAGTCAGGATAGATTAAGTACGTCAGAACAAGCACATTAAAAACCTTTTGGAGACTGTGTCACCTTCTACCAAAATTCACTCAGTGAAAGCAGTGCAACTCAGTTTACAAGGTATGCCAGGCCGTTTTTGTTTCTCCAACACCAGCCTTATACAGAAGTTCCACAGGATTCTAACCCTCGACATTTCTTACTGTATAGAATTGTCTAAATCTATCTCTTCTCTTGCCTAATTCCTATGCTTATTCTCAATCTAGAAAACATACTTTTCACTCTTAGTTTGCATGTACTCTACATTCTTTCAAAAAGCCTCTTTATTTTCCCCCAGCTTCACCCAGATTCTGTTCAACTCATTAAAATCTACACAACTGGAAATTATATTGAAAATTCTATTTTTACCATTTAAGAGCCTGTCTTCCTTTGCGTACATCTGTGTGTGTATGAATACACACACATTTTTTTTACAGCCCATTAACCTATCTGTTAAATGTAATTTGTTAAGAGCAAAGAGCTCTCATTTCTAGCAACACCTGCATTACTCTGTAACTATTAGCTTTGCACTATGGAGAACATTTGTGACCCGTAAAATGGTTTTATAATCTAAACTACTCTCACCTGCTTTGAGTTTTAAGCCACACTAGCTTATAATAGCTTTCCATGCTATTTTCTCTCCCATTTAGCATCGTCCAATTCTAATATTCTTAATGATTCCTTATGCCTAAATGCTCTTGTTAATTAAGGTTCCCTGCATCCCAAGTATGTCCTTTGTGATCCCAAATAAGTTTTTATCTATCAAGACTCTTTTTTTTTTAGCTAATGGCAATACTACCTTCCTTCTCATTCTGTATTCCAACACACTCTCTTGACACTGTTTAATAACCTCACACCACTCCAATTTATATAAGAAAAACTTATTTTTTCTTACTTTTTCTAAATTATTATCACTCACAATTATATTTCCTTTTAATTCTCCTCCATTTAGTTCAGATCTTGACCATATTTCAGTCTGCTTGCTTATGTACACTTACATGCCCTTACTTTCACTGTCTAATTCCTTTTCTACACAACTTAGACTGACCATGTTGTACACACTTCCATTCCATGTTTAAGTACACAGAAATTTGACTTTCTACACTAAAGAAAAGGGGTTTGAAGAAAAGGTATTGTCAATACTTGTTGAAAGTCTGAATGTGGTGGGTATGGGAAAAGGAGAAATCAAGGATTTTCCCCCAAGCTTCTTGATTGAAAATCTCGGTAGATGACGCTGCCATTCACTGAGGAGAAGTCTGAGGGACAGTAAGCAGACTCAAGGGTTGAGTTACAGTTGTGTTAAGTTTGCATATATTAAGACATCCAAGTTGAGATATCAAGTAAGCAGTTTAAAATATAAGCCTGAATCTATAAGGGGTTCACAGAAGAGACCATGTAAGTAAATTCAGTATCATCAGCAGGTAGGTGATATTTAAAGTCTGGTTAGAACGAATAAAAGCACCTAGAAAGTCATGGAGAGCAAAGAAGACCAGTCCTAATCCTCGAGTCCTAATAACATTCAAAGGTTAGGTAGAGGAGGAAGATAGGAAAGGAGCAGCTGATGTAAAAGTAAAATCAGAAGATTATGTTTTAAGGAACTAGCATCATTCAGAAAGAGGGTAAAGATAGACTGACTTCAGAATTAGTAAGATAAGTATGCATATTACAATTTCTAAGGTAACTTCTAAAAGAACTGAAAGAGTATCTATGACTTCTAAAAAAAATGGATGTAATAGATGGAATATGGAAAAAATAATTATCTGAAAAAAAGAAAAAGTCAAGAAAGAGAAAAAGAGTGGAAGGAAGGAAGGAAGTCAGGAAGGAAGGACAGAAGGGAGAAAGGAAGCAAGAAAAGGAGAGGGGGAAAAATGAAGGCAAAAGAAGAGAAAATGAACTGTTGAGACACATTAATAACAAAGTATAAAATAAGATGAAAGAAATACATCCAAATATATCAGTAATTGCAATAAATGTAAATAAACTAAAGCTTTAGTTAAAAAATAAAGATCAAACAGGATAAATATATAAAATCAAGTATATACAGTTTTTGTAAAGACATTTAAAAGAATATAGAAAGATTAAATTTAAAAGGATAGAAAATATTATTTAAAAATAGCTGGATCAGTATCAAACAAATGGTCTTTAAGATAAAAAAAATCACCCTTTCAGATAAAGAAGGTCACTACATCACATAAATATAAAAGATTTGATTCACTATAGAGATATGATAATTCTCAACTTCTCTACAACTAATAAGATAGCTTCAAAACATATAAAACAGTAATGGACAGATATACAAGGAGAAATAGATAAATGTACCGTAATAGTGAGTGATTTTAACATGTTTTTTTTCAGTGAATAATTAAAATGATGAAAAAAATATAAAGGATATGGAATAAAGGACATGATTTAAAGAATTAAGAAAATAGATACATCTAGAACACTACACCCAACAACTAAAAAACAATTCTTTTCAAGCATACATGAGACATTTGCAAAAACTAACTACATATGGGGACATAAAGCAAATCTCAACAACTTCTAAGGCAATTATTATCAGGCAGACAATATTTCTGATCCACAATGCAATTAACTAAGACATCAATAGCAAAAAGATAAATAGAAATAATATGCCTGGAAATTTAGAAATATGTTTCTAAATAAATCATGACTCAATGAAGGAATAGAAATGGAAATTGGAAAAAAAAACCTGTAATGAAAAAATTAGTAAAGCATTTTCTTAATTCCTGTTACACTTTTCAGTGTAAGAGTAATGTGAAAGAATAAGTGTTTATTAACAATCGGTGTTTACACATAAATGTGTATCTTAAAATTGTAAAATAGTTTACCTTTATTCAACATTTACCTTGCACATTCACTTGGTTCCTCTGTGGCATTCTTCAGTAAAATATTTATGAGGTAATGCTAAAAGCACAAAGTTAAATAAAATTAAAAATTTTGTTTCTCACATATTCTGACCATGTACCAAGCAGTCAGGAGGTACTGAAGGATGAGGGAGCTCTGGAGGGGCTCCCATCAGGGATACCCCTGGGGAAGGAAACACAGGGCTCGTGGGGAGTCCCCTGAGCAATTAAGCCAGCCTAGAGAAGAGTATTTCCAGGTATACAATAAAAACCTAGAAAGCAAGTGAGACTTCTAGCTAGAAAAATCTCAGTTTTCTTTTACTTTAATTGGATTATATACTGTACACTGAATTTTATATTTTAATTATGTACCATAGACAGTCAGACAGAAAGACAGACAGACTGATCGATTCTGGGATTTGAAAAGTATTTTTGTTTGCCCCAAAGTCAGCTGAGGAGAGAACAAATGCTTACTCTTATTCTCCAAGGAATTTCAAATTATTAGTAGCATTTAATCAGGCCAATAATGAGACTGAATATTTAAGCTTATTTACATTATGTCTTATAAATTCATCTGATGCACTAATGCAGCATAATTAAACTGATAAAATTATTATAAAGGATGATTCATTACATAATTATGACTCATAGGCATGATAAACGAGGAACCTAACAGTTATTACTGCAATATGCTCTGAATCTCATATATTTAATCCCCCTAAAACAGCCTTCTAAAAATACGATTATTGAAACATTTAAACAATACAGCAAAACTTTGAGGGATGATTAGATCATAGTATAATAATGAAAGAGATAACCATATAGCTAGAATTATAAATTGTTAAACTTGAGATTCAATAAAATGCATTATGTACCTTGACATCTTCGGTTCCTGTAATGACTTCACTAACTTTCGGCATGGACTGCAGCAAAGGGATTTCCCGGTAGGTATTTGGAAAGCAGACAAGAGAACCAAGAATGGTGAGAGCTTCTGAACGAGGTGCCTGCACACAAAAAAGTGAAACACACATTTTTCTTTTCATAAGTTAGAAGCTTTAGATAAGAGACACCATGTTTTACTTTTTAATAATTTTGAAAGAGAATCTTTATAATTATTTTATCCTAGATAAGGCCTATCAAACTATGCCTGGTTATTTTTCCCCAGGTGAATACTTAGGGAAGAGAGGTTTGCCTAAATGAGAAAGGAAATTTCCAAGGAATGGAAAATATCACTACACTTAGATATAATAAATAAGCATTGTAAAAATTGGTCTGCAGTGTCATTAAGAGTCAGAAAAGCAACTGACTCGGTCATGACCGTTTTGCCTTTTTTTTTAATCTTAATGTTCTTGATAAAGCAGGTCAAATGATATCAACTCAGTTTTGCTGTGAAGATAGTTAATGAATATTCCTAAAGAAGGGTTGAAGCTATCAGAAGGTAGAAAAAGAGCGAAGACATCCTCTACCAATTTCTCGTTTCCAAGAACTACTTTACAAAATAACATGTAGTATCTGACACCTAGTGAGATACAAAATCATTTGTTTGTCATTATTGGAATTTGGTTATCTATTAAAGGCGGTATTTCACTAGACTTCAACTTAGTCAACAGTTATATGATTAGCCAAGAATGGGGGCAGGCACCAGAATTACTAAGGTATTTTATCCATCCACTCACTCATCTGTTCATCCCCTCTGTCTATCCACTATTATCTAATAACAATGGCAGCTGACACTTATGGAATTCTCACTCTGTACTGTACAAGCATTTCTTCACAGAATGTTCTCAACAACCCAATGAAGTGGATACTATTATCATTTCAATTTTATAGGTGAGAAAATTGAGGCTTAGAGAAATTAAGTAGTTTTTCAAGTGACAGACCCTGATTGGAACTGAGGCCATCTAACTCTAGGGTCCATGTTGGACTTATACTGTTAAGTACCTGAGTATGAAATGAAAGAGAGCTTCCCTCACACACAGATGTCAGTGTGGTGTGTGGGGTGGGAGATGAGAGGCAAATAACACTTACATACAATTCAGGGAAGCAGGTGCTACAAAAGCCACACTCTATAGATATCATGGGAGCCCAGTACATTCATTTTTTTACCTAGCATGGTTCTCATTAGCACACAGGTAAATAAAAGACAATATAAAACACAGAGAGGGATACTCTATGGGAACCAAGACGAGGCAATATTTGCTCTGTTCAGGATGGTAAGGAAGCACTAAAACAAACTGCTGCTAAGAGTCATACAGTGGGGTATGAGTCAGCCAGGCAGGTGGAGAGCAAGAGAGTGAGGTAAGGAGGCAACAGGCATGTTGTAGGCAATAGAAATGGAAAAGGCAAAGGCACTCAAGGAACCCACGGAACTGTAAAAGGTCCCACATGCACAGAGCCCAGAGAATATGCAAGTGTGCATGCAAGGGCTAGGGGGTCCTACAGTGGGACAAAACTCTGAACGCATCAGAGCTATCTAGGAAGAGACCCCACAGGCCACGTGGCACAGTGCTCATCTCATTCCACCTGAGGAGTGACGCCATCCTAACCCCCGCAGGCATGTAGCAAGTATCATACAGTCCCTGAAGTATAGTGGTGGCAAGAGTATGACAGCTCTGAATGGGGCAATGGCATCAGGGATAGAGATATTTATCTTTAATGTTTTACTTCATTTATAAATACAAAGATTTGAAACTACTACAGCAAAATGTTAAAATTTGCTGAAGTTGGTCAGTGAGTATACAGTCTGTTACATGATCTCCATCATGCAAAACTCAATGGTCACCATTGAGTCCTTACTTCACCTGACCCCTCAGTGGCACTGGAAAGAGCTGATTGCTCGCTTGCTCCTGGGAATAATTTGGCCTCTGGGACACCTTTTTTGGATCCCAAGAAGGTCTGACAGTCTCCATGCTGGAGCTTCTTATTTCCTCAGGATTTAAACTCTGGGATTCTCAGTACAGTTCTTTGCCCTCTTCTTAGGTCACTACCTACAGGATATCCAGACCCACGGATTTAAATGCCTTCAGCATGTTGCTCACTCCCCAACAGATCTTTCTAGCCCGACTTCCTTCCTGATGTCCGGATTTGTAAATGTGATTGCTTGTTTGACATCTCCACTTGGGGGTCGAGAAGGCATTTCACACTGACGAGCTTTACCTACCACAAAGTTCTGCAATTCTGTATAACACTACCCCGCCTCCATCATTCTGTCTTATGTTCTGCCTTTACTTTTCTTTATTTTTATGTTAAGAAAAACTTTAAACCTAAAAGGAGAGAGAATGTTTTACCTCTATACCCAACACCTAGATTCAAGATTTTACCACTCTTACCTCATCTGTCTCCTTTTCATTTCTCATTTCAAGATATAAAATTCACTGAAAAGTTTCCACTTTCAATATTTTAAAGCAGTTCAGGATATTATGTCATTCCACCTCTGTGTTCTCCAGCATCTCTGCTTTTTTTTTCATCATTATTTCCTGTTGCATTGCATATTCATTTAATGTTTTACCCTCCCATGAAGGCAGCAGTTAGACAGTTTTCATCACTTCTCCACCCCAGTGATGCTCAATTAATTGCCTTAAGATAAAAGATGGCTGCTGCTAACTTTATTTACTGGAGGAACACTGATCACCTTTCAGGTCTCTGCTTTAGCATCACTTCTTCCATGAAGACTTTTCTAATGTATGTCTTCCCTTCTACCTTCTACCAAGCAGAATTAACTAGATGTGATTCTACAGTGGCTGCTACAAACTTATGTACAAATGCTACTACTGTACATAGGGTAGGGATTCTATCATACTCATCCAGACCAGGTCCTGGCACATAGTAGGTCCATGGTAAATGTTTCTCAAACAGATTTGTAACCGTCATTAACTGCTGTTCTTTCCACCAGACAGTCTTAGTTTAGACTTCATTGAGTTGATTCTTTTCCCTGAGCAGCCTTAACTATTGTGTAGTGTGTAAGCCTGGCTTGCACTGTGGACTTTCAGAGGGAATGCTAGACTATATAACAACCAAATATAAAACATTCAATCATAAATAAAATAGTTAGTTGTTACACAGCTTTATTCAAAGAATGTAGTAAATCTAGATAACTTTTTTTCCCTAAGCGCTAACTAAGCCTATAGTGAGTCACAATTTACAAGCAGACAAATGAGGCCCTAGTGTTTAAGAATATTGCCAAAGGACAGATAACTTCCAAGGTCAAGGATGAGAAGCGAATTATAATACTCTATCTTTTGTCACACCACAGTTTATCTGTTCTGTTGCAGATGGACATTTGGATTGGTTCTAATTTTTGGCTATTACGAATGTTTGCTAAACACAAGCTTCTACCTATCTTCTGGTGACCTGTGCATGCATTTCTCTTCCCCTCATTGCCTCGGCAGAGCAGGTCTTACAGAGCTGGGGTACTTCCAACCTGTTAATTAACCATGTTAACTGAATTCTGACTGAGCAGGTGTGCCCCATCTAAACACCTCTTTTTTACATTTTTAAACCTCATTTAAACAGAGAGTAATTCAAAGTAATTTAAAGAGTTACTATTCTCTTATATGTAACTCTTACATGTTCTCCCCTCTCCCTTCCTCACTCTCTCTCTCTCTTTCTCTCTTAAAAAGTATTTTGGAAGGGTACTTTAACAGCTCGTCTAGCTGAAAGAGAAGTTTTCACAGAGAATAACCTCCATGCATGATATTACTTCAGAAAGGGTGCCAGCATTTGTAGAGGAAATTCTCACAGCAAGTAAGAAAAATTTCAATAAAGAAGTATGATTTCCTTCCTATATCCTGTTAAGTTTTTTCAATGTTGATTTGAATGGTTAAAGATAAATCTGAAGGTTCGTTGAGGATGATTATCCTAAAGTCTAATGAAGTATTTAAAATCATCATGTTTTTTACAAAAAAAAAGTTGAATGACAGACCAACATTTTTCTTACTTTTTTTTTCTCTCATCCTTCCCTTTTGCTCCTAGCTCTTTTCCCTTTCCTTTGTTTGTAAATTTATCCTTAAGTGGAAAAGTTAGTGCATGAAAATACCAGAATGAAATACCAGCTATACGAAGTATTAAAAAGCAATTTAATTTAAAACCCAGGGTTGGAGTTTGAATTTACCCTGCACAGAAGAAATCAGTGGAGTGAAATAGTAACAATGTGTCTAACAAAATTTAGGTAGCTAGATACTCCTACCCATTTCAATATAAGCCCCTGGCAAACAGTAAAGCTAATTTTATTTATACAATTCGAAGAAGAAAAAAATGAGTCTGAGCTAGTAACAGTTATAGAGAGCACAAATGTGAGAAGCCCTTTAAATTTAAATGTGTAAGAGTATTCTCTCAAAAGGCATTAAGACATTGCCCTAATAGTGAAGGTAAATGTGGAGATAACAAACAAATACTTTTTGTAGCCCTTAATACCCATGTGGTCCACTTGCTGCTGCTGCTTCCTTTTTTTTTAGTACGAGAATTCTGCACATTAATAAGAAAAAAATATCAATTTTCTGGTTAAAAATGTAGTGTACTAACATTTTAAGAAAATATTTTCTACTACTAATAACCAAGACAATAATGGAAAAAAAAAACCTTACTGGTAATGTGTACACTTAAAGTTCTCTCTTTATTACAGACATCAATGTCTGTGCCATCATTTACTAGAAAAGGCTAATAAGATTCTAAGAGACAAGTCCTGCTTCTGACTGTGTAAATGTTCTGAAATATTAGTGAGGATATGATTTCTCACACTCTGGCCTTTTGATGAAACGCCTTTCCAATACTAGTGTGTCATCTTATCCTACAATTTCACACATCAGCTGCCAGGGCATCTACCCGAGAGCCCAGTTTCACATTGCACTAATGAGTCAACACCTGTTAAGAGTGGAGAAATCTGAACCTTGTTAGCGATTGTGAAGCCTCCTGGGAGTTTAGATGCTGAGCATTGTCATACTCACCGCCAGCATGTCTGTACCGAGGACCCTGGCAGCAGCCGTGATGAAGTCTCCCACCAACATTGAAAAGCCAGGCAAACCCAGGGAGAAGAAGCGGGGTGGACAGTGCCTTATAATGGTGTTTAAGATATCCTAAAAGGGAAGAAAACACAGTTGTAATCTTCAAGAACAAAATTCTGAAGGGGTCAGTCTGTACATGGCCATTGTATAATAACCTAAGATAACATAGATCACAGAAATCTCTCAGTGAAAGGGTTACTGGGAGATGAGTTAGTTCAAAGGCTATTGTACCCATTTTATATGTAAGAGAATGGAGACACTAAACTATAAGATGACTTGTCCAAAATCTAAATTGTGGCATTGGGACCAGACACTTCTTTTTGTCTTCCACCTAAAGGTGAGCTTCTTGGACAAGCTACAGGAAGAGTATTAGGGTAAATACACAAATAAAACTTTCAAACATCACTTTCCATATTCTTCAGTTTTCAAAAGTTAATCATGCTGTTACATTAAAATATCTTAAAGTAGGTGAAGAGATGGAAATTTTCACTCTCTGGGTAATTCTGTATGTTAAATAATGGGAATGTATGGGGTGCTAGGATAATGTTGTGATCAGTCATACTCTAAGGTCAGGTAGTCAGTGTGGCTCTGAGTGTAAGTATGATCGTGAGGCACGGGTGTACAGTGCAGCAGTCATCTTTTGCAGTGTGCTGTATGAAGACCATCAATTGCCCAGACGGCTGGTGCTCCTGTGTCTGGAATAGCCTCTCTCTGGTGGGTAGCAGGCTGGCTCCTGCCCATCAGCTCTTTTCTGAGGCAGTCACCCATGCCAGTCTGTGGCAGATCAGACCAAGACAACACCACTGGACTGCAATTATGACACCACTGGACTGCAATTATGTCACCCATGGCCAGGCCACATCTATGAAACCATCTGTGTACTGTGTGTGTGTGTAAGGAGGATTGGTAAGAAAACCAAAAACTTCTTTTATGCAGTTCTAGGCCATGTACATTAATCAAACATACTGATGTACTACAGTTATGTGACTTACAGTTATACAATCTATAGTTGGTCTCAAAATACAAGAAGCAAAATACAGAAACAATCTGGTTTCTTTTCTAAGACTTCAGTGTGGCTATTTCAAAAATCCTTCAAAGTAATCCCACTTTAATTTGATTAGAGCAAAGTAGTAGCTACATGCTCAATTCTAACGTTAAGTCCTTTGTAATCAAAATAACCTCATTTAACAACTTATCATAAAAGAGGATTTTTATGTGTTCACAAAACATTTTTTAAGTAAAACCTTATTTTTTCTTACATAGTGAATCATTTAGTTTCTACAATTTGTGCTGTTTATATCCTTAAAAGAGACTGTTCAATGCTTACCCTATTAGAGCTTATATACAATAAATAGTTCAGCAAGTACTAATTTAAAGTGTTAGCATTTCAGCAGACTTTTTCTTATACCAAAAATAAATATAGATGGATAAATAGACAGATAAAAGGAAGGAAGGAAAGAAAAACCTGAACCAAACTTCTTACAAGTTAATGTTTAAACCTCCTTTAATCACGTCCTTTGATACACTTTAGGGTCCATATCAGCCAAGGTAAACATTCTAAGGGGCTGAGCAGATGGATGCTGCAGTTTAGAAAGTGTGTGGTAAACTCATGCTCCAAAAGTGGAACAAAAGATCCACCTTTTTTATAATTAAGCCTCTGATTAATGCCCTGGGCTCCTCACCACACACCTGTAATTACTCACAGAGGTACGCATTGTGCTGGGCCTTGTCTCGGAATATCAGGCATCAAGCTATCCGGCAGCAGATGGAAGCACATTTCTGTTGACATATGCTGCAATGAAAGGACTCATGCAAACCTAGCTAGCAAGGCAGCAGAATGCCATGCATTTGAAGATTAATAATGCAAACAACCATGATGTTAACTTTGTTGTTTATGTTAATTCCATCTGGTAAGATGAGGAACTAAGACTTGAACCTCATAGTCTTTAAAAATCTTTAGCACATACTTAAATCAAATAAGCCATTTTCACAACTGGAATTTAGAGTTTTAATTAAAAAATGTTTTTCTGAAATAAGTTTATGGGAATTATGAACTAAATCGTTTAATAAGCTAAAGTTAGAATGTGTAAATGAAATCCATTTTGCTTCATCATGCATATGTATAAAGACAGTGATCTGTAAAGTGGGCATTCACAAAAAATTACTAAGTTGCCACTGATGCTAAAGACAGCAAAACTTTGTGTAGTCGAGGTTAAGTTACACAGCTCCCCAACCCCTGGATCTTGGCCAGTCACTTCAATGAAACCTATTTCTATTGGCAAGAAGATTGGAAAGAGAGGGCAAAATAACAGATGGCTAGCCTACTCTACCCTGCCACCCACGTAAGATGGAGCCCCAAGGAAAAGTGGGGCCTGTGCTGCTGTGCAGTTAAAGATGGCACTAGCGTAGGATTAAGGTGGGGCTTAAAGAGGGAAATAGATGGTCAGTAAGCCAAATTACGGCCATATGCCTGCTTATTTTACTTATCCACACTGAAATGGAATGACCCAAAGATTATATCTTTGTGATAACATTTTAAAATTAGGAATAACTGTGTGGTAGTCAAAACAGAGCAGCTGCATATTCCCAATAGAGGGACAAAATATACATTCATTTCTAGTAGAACCTTTCTTTCAGCGTCCCCTTGATACATTAAGATCACAGCCATAACTGGAATCTTTGGAAAAATTAAAATCTTGAGACTCTGAAACTTTCTTCACAGTCTCCAAGGCTTTACATACGGATAGCAAAGGAGAGCACTTCCCAAACACCAATCATTCATGTACAACCTCATGCTTTTTGTCATGTCTACATCTAAAGTGAACATTATTTATTTTTCAAAGTAATTTACTTTTTTGAACTTGAGATTATTCTGGAAAACTAGTATCCTGTGTCATATATAGAAAATAAGCCTTAAATCAATACAATAACAGTAAACCAAGACAACCATAACAAGAATTTTTGCTAAATGTCACTGTCTGATGGAGGCTCTCCTGTTAAAAAGGGTGGTTTGCATCCTAGGGTGGTGTGAGAGAGGTTCTGTACCGGTTCCAGTCGGCCTGACTGGGAAGAGTCACAAGGACTGGAAAGGGTACATTATTCCCACTGTGCAATTTGATGCTACTTAGTGCTACCTCCATTGTGGCTACCAGTAGGAAATACCCCTCTAGAACTGGGACCACGAGGCCTAGGTTCAAGGCCTAGTGTATGTGATTATGGGAAGATCATGTCATTCCTAGAGTTTCACATTTCTCTTGCACAAAATGGGATGATTTCCCTTTACAGAGCTGTTTCTAAGTGGAATAGCAGATGCAAACTCGTGCCTCTGTAAACTGAAAAGGACGAAAAAGAAGTAAATAGTAACAAGTAAAAAAATTTTTTGCAAAAATGGGAGGACTATGAAAGACTTTACTTTCTAGAATTTACTTTGTAGGATTCAGTGAACTATTGTTTTGCCAATATTAAGAAAAAAACATTTTAAAATATTTCAAAGGTGGCACAAATAAGTCTCTTAGATCACATTACCCCAGAAATTAAAAAAGAATGAAAGTAATGCTTTCAATTAACATCCTTAACAAAGCATTACAACAATTAACCATAGTGTGTAAGTGAAATAAAAACAGAAAAATGATCTTTTTAGATTTTCTAACTTCCATTCTTCTAAGGAGTTAGAATTTACCCCAAACAAGTAACTCTGGTAGCAAAAATTAAGTTTCTTTTTCACACTCTACACAGACTAAAACCAATAAGCTAAATAATAAGCTCAGTGAAACATGGGCTCTAAAACAGGAATGGTTTATTCCTGAAAATTGACAATTTGAAACAGATAAAACTCTTTCATAAGCTTTTGTTTAAAAGAAATAAAATTCATTTTTCAAAATACTGTAATATAGTGAACAGACCACAAAACTAGTATTTTTCTGTTGTTTTTGGTTAAAAGTCCACGCATACACTACTACTACCCACTGAGTGTGAAAACTAGATTGTAAGATGATAATTGTGAATTTGCAGCTTATCAAAAGATTCAGGTTTATGAGAAAGTAACTGGTGAGAACATCTGTCTCTTATCACTGATCTTACAAAAAATCAGGTAATTCAAATAGAGGCATGTTGTTTCCTCTCCTCTAAAGCACAGTTCTATAAACACAAACCACATTCAGCCTGGTAAATGAATCGCTTTAATTGAATGCTATGTACACAGTAACTGGAAAAACCATAAGTGATAAGAAAAACATATGGTGATGGCAACAGAAATTGGTTTATTCATTTTGCATAGTGTTGTTTCTTTAGTTCTCTTATAATTGACCTTTAGAACGATAAATGTGTAAAATAATTTTGTTTATTATGGCTCCAAACCTTCCAACAATTACACAAAATGAAAATTTAAAAGGAAGGATTCATTCTGGAAGCATTTCCATTGTTTACATAATTGCACAGCTATAATTTAGTGCTCATGTTGTTATGGAAAATAAAGAAAAGGGCCATTACAGGCCATTTCAATTTAAAATATTGCACAGTGGTGTCAAAAATGAAGGAAAATGTTCACTTTAAAGCAGTTTAAAATGGATTAACCCTGTAAACAAAAAACATTTCAATATAATATTCTATGAAATACAAATGTTCAAGAAGTAGCCATCCTTCAAACAGAATTAGAAATGTTGCAACTGTACTTTCACACCAATTACATATATATTATACACTTAATATTTGCTCATGGCCCAGCAGATGATGGCTGTAACACAATAGCCAGCCATCTGTCTCCCTGCCTTTCCTTAGCGGACTTGCGCCTGCTCCTCAGGAGCAAACAGATCTGGTTGTTCCACCTAAAGTCTCTCAGACCTTCCATCAGGCCAAACAGAATTGTGAAGAAATAAAATCTATGTATGCAAAATCACTGAACATTAACTTTTTAGTTTAAGAAAATTAAAATGCTTTGCAATTAATGACTTCATTATTATTTTCAGAGAAGATACCTTTTATCTAGAAAATTCCATAGAAAGCTGTTTTGTTTGGTAAAATGGGGTAATGTTCAGATCTAGTTATCCCAGTAATCTGATTAATAAAAAAGTACAACTTATTCCACACCCAAGTGGAATTACTAATTTTCAAAAAATTTGAATGCAAAGGGATACTTTTAGCACTAAGCCTGGATATAATTTAAGCTTTCTTTAACAATTCAAAAGGCAGTCACAATCCTCAGTACCTCAAGGACATATTTGTGAGGTATTATTGGCAAAGCTCAGAAATGCTGAGTGACAAAAAGGTGTTAGTTAGCAGAAGAACGGATCTGAAGAGCCCTCAAAGTCCCAAAGCCTGGTCCTTTTACTTCTGGTAGTGGGTCTCTACTCTTTCACAATGTGCACAAAGAAATCCTTCACATACCATGAGAGGCTATCTGGCCTCTTCATGCTCTACATTGGTTCAGGTAGCAGTTTGTGTTGACAAAAATACAGCCTTTATGATATGGCCTTTAAAAAAAAGCACAGCAGATCATGCCATGAGCATTCTGCTTATAGAAAAGTAATGGGACATAAAAATATAGCAGGACAAAACTAAAGGAATATGTGGTATGTCCTGTACATCAGGGGTCCCCAACCTCTGAGCTGTGGACCAGTACTGGTCTGTGGCCTGTTAGGAACCGGCTGCATAGCAGGAGGTGAGAAGTGAGCAAGCGAAGTTTCATCTGTATTTGTAGCCGCTCCCCAGCGCTAGCATCACTGCCTCAGCTCCACCTCAGATCATTGGGCATTAGAGCCTCATATGAGCACTGGTCCCTGGTGGTAGAAAGATTAGGAACCACTGCTATCTGCTAAAATGGCCAAGCATTGTGTAATCTGTTTGGAGAAAAAGCAGATACTTTTTATAAGTGCCGGACAAATGTGACTTCTCAGAGTATAACTGTGTTATCAAGGCCGGGAGAAATATGACAAGATAGAGTAATTGGTTACTGTGGCTGGAGAAACAAAACTGCCTAGTACTTCTTACCATGAAAAATGTTATGGAAAAGACCTTGACAGCAGCATGTAAAGGAGAAAGGGAGTGACAAGCATAAAACAAACTTCTGATGGCTAAAGAAGCTGCTTTGACTCTTTGCATGCCATCAGGAGTTCAGGAGAGACAGAACCACCAGGCAGATCATTGAGAAAGTCTTTGCAAACCTCAAGCCCTAAAGGAGAGACTTGAATATTTTTTATGATTGCTTTACAATTAATCCCTCATCTGTGAAGAAAGACTGTCCTAACCTTTTTAATGATGAAGACTGCGACAGGGAAAGAAGGAGACTGATTAATTAGTGGATATTAAGAAAACAATATGAATTTCATTTTATACTGGAGTTGATATGTCACCAGATTATCTTAACGGTTCTTTTTCCTTGTTTGTAAGAGCTTTATTAAAGTGTAATTTATACATAATAAAATTCACCCTTTAAAATGTACAACTCAGTAGTTTTTAGTATATTTAAAGAATTGTGCACTATTTAATTTGAGAATATTTTCATTATCTCAAATTGCAACAGCAGTTTCTCCATTCCCCCTCCACCAGGCAACCTAATCTACTTTCTATCTGTATGGATATTGCCTATTCTGGACATTTCAGAATATGGGGCATGCGATATATGGCGTTTTTAATCTGGCTTCTTTCACTTACCACATTTTCAAGGTTCAGCCATGTTGCAGCATGTGGTAATACTTCACTCCTTCCTATGACCCAGTAATATTCCATTCTGTGGACAGACCACATTCAGTGTACCCTTTCATTAGCTGATGGACACTGGAGTTGTTTCCGCCTTTTGGTGACTGTAAATAGTGCTACTGTGAAAATCTGTGTATAGGTTTTTGTTCGAATACTTGTTGATTCTTTGGGTATATGCTTAGGAGTGGAATTGCTGGTTAATATGGTAATTCTATGTTTATAGAACTTTTGAGGAACTGTCAAACTTTCTGTAGCAGCTGTACTACTTTACATTCTTACCGGTAATATATGAGGGTCCAATTTCCCTACTTCCTCATCAACATTTATTTTCCATCATTAAAAAAATCATTATAGCCATCCTAGTGACTATAAAGTGGTATCTCACTATGGCTTTGATTTGCATTTTCCTGGTGACTAATGATATGAACATCGTTTCATCTGCTTATTGGCCATTATTATACCTTCTTTGGAAATAATGTCTAAATCCTTTGGAGTCTAAGTCCTTCGTCCATTTTTGAATTGGGCTTTTTTGTTGTTGTTGATTTGTAAGACTTTTTAAAATATATTTTTGGCCCTAGATCCTTATCAGATATGATTTGCAAATACTTTGTACCATTTTGTGGGTTGTCTTTTCAGTTGCTTAAAGTGTCCTTTGATGCACAAAAGATTTTAATTTTGATGAAGTACAATTTATCCATTTTTTTCTTTTGTTGCTTGTGCTTTTGATATATTTAAGAATCCATTGCAAAATCCAAGATCACAACAATTTACTCTTATCTTTTTTTTCATGAGTTTTATATTTTTAGCTCTTTAAGTCTTGGATTCATTTTAATTTTTGTATATGGTATGAGGTAGGAGTCCAAGTTCATCCTTTTGCATGTGAAAAAGGATACACCACTTGTTAAAAGACTATTGTTTTCCCCACTGAATGTCTTGGCACCCTTGTTGAAAACTGGTTGACCACAGATGTATGGGTTTATTTCTGGACTCTACTGATTTATACACTAACCTTTCACCAGTACAACACTGTTTTGATTACTGTAACTTTGGAGTAAGTTTTGGAATAGGGAACTGTGAATCCTTTGTTCTTTTTCAAGATTGTTTTGGCCTTTCAAGGTCCCTTGAAATTGCATATGAATTTTAGGATCAGCTTTTCCATTTCTGCAAGAAAGGCCATTGGGCTTTTGATAGGGATTGTGTTGAATCTGTAGATTAATTTGGGAATTATAGCCATCTTAACAATATTCCAATCCAAGAATATGGGGTATATTCACATTAATTTAGGTCCTCTTTAATTTTTTATGGCAATGTTTTATAGTTCTTGGTATATATATCTTACCCTTCCTTGGCTACTTTTATTCCTAAAAATTTTATTCTTTTTGATGCTACTGTAAATGGAACTGTTTTATTAATTTCACTTTCAAATTGTTCACTGTGGTATATAGAAAATATAGGTGATTTTTGTATGTAGATCTTGTATCCTGCAATCTTGTTGAATTTATGTATTTATTCTATTTGTGTATTCCTTAGGGTTTTCTATATACAAGATCATGTCATCTGTGAATACAGATAGCTTTGCTTTTTTGTTTCTATCTGAATGCTTTTCATGTCATTTTCTTACCTAATTTCCCTGTCTAGAATCTCCAATATACCATTGAATAGAAGCTTTGAGAATGGACATCCTTGTACTGTTCCTGATCTTAGGAGGAACATGGAAGTTTAAAAGGGATATTCGTATTGTTTCTTTGGTGGGAAGAAAGCCAGAGCCTATGATGTGACATCCAAACCCAGAGTAACCTTTTCTCAAAATATTTTTGGAGATTAATGAATTAGTGTGAGGATGTTCAGGGAACTTAGAGGTCAGAAGCTCTGAGAAAGAACTTACCCTTTGTCAAATGAATTGGGTCATTCCCTCAGGCCCAAGTCCTCAGCATTGCGAACAAATTATTAACGCCGCCCCCCCGCCCCTTACTCTGATCAGCACAACACCCTACATGCAGCCCATGGATCACAGGGGCTGCTTTCATACGTTCTTCCTATAATAGGAATTTCACAGCTCGGTTGGGAGACTCACAGGGAGATGGCAAACCCATCAGGAAATTCTGGGACATTTATGACTCCCTAAGATGGGGAAAATGTTGGAGAGTCGTAGAAAGAAGTGACTTACCAGCTGTACCTATCATGCCTTGAAAATGTCATGACCTGAGTATATAATGACTGTCTTAGTTGTGACTCTGATCAGCCTCAAATCCACAACATTATAGTTTGTACAACAGTCTGGCTTAACGAGATTGATGCAGATGCTCTAGAGCAGTTATTAACTCCTCACAATGACACTTTAATAAATGAGGGCTTCAATGAACTGCTCCTGGGAAGTGAAGACAGTCAAGAGCATCGAGGCTACATCAGACTCACATGTGCATAAAGTGTTCTGAGAATGCTAGACATCAGTGCAGCACTCTGAAAGAAGACCAACCCTCATGGCCAAAGCTGAGGGACAAGTCTACACAGAATGGTATTTGTACATCTCAAGAATTTAAAAAGGGGCTGGGGAGCAGGGTGGGTAAAGGTGGGATAGGAGGATACTAAAATCTGCTTTTTCTGAGGCAACCAGCTGCTTGTTTCAGAAGAGACTAAACTGAATGAAATCTCTACTCTCTCCTCTACAAAAGTAAAAGGAGAGTCACTGCCATCACAGATAACAGGATAGGTAGAAAAGCACTTATGGTGAGTAATCATACAAGCAATATTATCTAAAGTAAGAATTACCACAGTGATTGAAATACACACACAGACAATTAATACAGTACGAAAAAGACAGGCAGCCGTACTGTTCCCAGGTTTACTGTTCATCCTGTCTAAGAAATGCATCAGCTAGAAATATATTCTTCTTAGAATATTTTAAAAATTCTAGGATAAAACCATAGGCTTAACACACTGATGTTTAATCAATATCATCGATGACACCAAACAGAATAATCAACACACTCTCATGCTGGAATCCAGATGAGGATCTGGCTACACACTTGTGTTACCTTAAAATGATACACAAATTTAGTAGGGAAAACACATCTCTATTGAATTCGGGTAACAAGGGTATTTAATTTGTTCCTTTGGAGCCAAGAAAACTTAGGGAGGAAAGATATAAGAGATCACCATCCATCCTTTCATTTTATAGACCTCAAGTAGATCAATCAAGGCCAGAAATTGCCCTAAGGTTTGGACACAAACCCAAACACACTCCTCCTCCTTATAAGAAAAGAAAAGGTTAACTCAGTGTCAACAAAGCACCTTTTGATATTCATGAATGATCAGCCTTATATATAAAGCACAACACCATTTTGAAGATGTTACCTACCTCTGAAGTGCAGATTATTCTTTCATCTCATTCATTTTGCCTAATTATCATTTAAAAATGCAAATAATACTCTTTTAAAGCTATACTTGCAAGTGAGGTCAACAAATGACTGCTATGGCTTAAAGATGTGCTTCCAAAATACACGTATAACTAGTACTCGCATAGAAACATTATCACATGAAGGAACTGGGTCATAAAATGCTATCTTCAAAATAAAAATGAGCTTCCCACCAAAGTATTCTTAGGAAACTGCTAGAAAGGAACTGTGTGTGCATGCATGCATGTGTGCATGTGTGCGGGCACAGAACGTGGGGAGGTAGTGGTTAGAAATATTCTATAGAAAAACACCAAGAAATTTCCCAGGACTGC
Organism: Pteropus alecto; assembly: GCF_000325575.1. Classification (NCBI taxonomy): domain Eukaryota; kingdom Metazoa; phylum Chordata; class Mammalia; order Chiroptera; family Pteropodidae; genus Pteropus; species Pteropus alecto. The sequence continues at coordinate 2,448,586 of NW_006442491.1, read as the reverse complement.
AACAAGAAATCGAGACATCTATTTTTCCCTCAAAGTGATCACTAGAGAAACCACACCAGCTGTGGCTTCTGTGTTCATTTACTTATAGCTTCAACTCTGCTTGAAAGACTTTTAGGGCTTCTGATGCTGCTAAGACTAGTATCCACTGCATTTAAAAATATTTCCTCCTTACTTGCTGAATTTGGGAAACCTGGCTCTCAGGTTTGGATTAGAGTGAGCCTGCTTAGTGGCATGGAGTTCTGCTGGGCTGTTTCCTAGCCTATGACCAGAAACAAGTTAAGGAGAAAAATTATTTCTTTTGCAGCGTCCCTTGTCTTCTGGGGATTCTCACACCAGAGAAGAAATAAACTTTGGAATATGATTATTATTCATTCTTTTCATTCTAGGCTAACACAAAAGGCATGTTCTATAGTTTGTTTCCTTAAAAGCAAAAGTATCCACCTGCACATATGAGCAACATTTTTGTGTTCTGTGTGTGTATATATTTGTATGTATGTGTTTGTGTGTGTGTGTGTATGTATATATGTATGTATGTATATATTCAGTGGTCATTCAATTCTGGGAGTGTACAGACCATACCACCGATGAGGGCTGAAGGTCTGGATGAGTTACATAGAACAGTCCAACAGGTACCGTTTTAGTTTCTGCTTGGGCGACAGAATTACTTCTTTCTTTTTTGTAATTTAAGCTGTATTTAAGACAAAGAGCTTCCAAGAACAGCTGAAATTTGAGAGAAAAATCCCAAGGGGAGCCAGCTCTATCAACCTCATTCAGGCCAGAACCACTAACAAAGTAGCAGTATCAAAAAACCTGAGACATCACCTGGTTTGACCATCAAATGATGGAGAGCCCATTACATGCCAATCCCACCATAGCAACAAGGAAAGAGGTACAGGTAAGCAATTAGACCATGTAGAATAATAACAGCTTCAAATTCTAGTAATAACTATTTGACATTTTGATTTTTAATTTACACATAATAAAATTCATTTAGGGGGGCTTCAAAAGTACTTTCCTTTTTCTTTAAACAAAGTTGCTTTCAGGCAGATGTAGGAGGGGATGAGGAAGTAGGAAGAGGAGAGATTTCGAGATAAGACTTCCTAAAAGATACCACTAATTGGCTATCTGACCTTGGGCAGATACTTTGTTTCCCAAGCAAGCAATTTCACATCTGTAAAATGGGAATAGAAATGCAATCGACCCCACAATGCGGTTACAAAAGGCAAAGGAGACCTGAAAGCATTTTGTAAATTTTAGAACTCTATAAGTCATTGCTTTTATTAAATTACAGCAGTATTTTTAATCATGATCTTACCCAAAATATTAATTTTTGAAGGACCAACTAAAAATTAAGACTTGATTTTAAATCTACTCATTATAAAAATGTGAAATGAAAGTCAAGTCATTCTGATAATTTTATACAAAAACATTTAACAGTAAGTTGACAAATTTCTTGAGCATTGATTGGTTTGCAGGTACCATGTCTGCTGCTGGAAAGAGTTTGAGGCAAAATAAAGCATGGCCCCGGCCTCCAGCAATGACCTTTTAGGGGTAGGTGATAACTATGCAGAGTGAGGATGGGCAAAGAGCACAGGGCTCCTGCAGTGTGACAGCCAGTACTCCATGGGGACCCAGGACAGAAAAGCAAATAGGTAACACAAAGGCATTGGGTCTTGACAAGAGAATCATGCTGAACATGTTCAATGGAGGCCTCTAGTATAGGGGGAAAAAAGTAAGTATTTAATTTTAATGTCTTATTTCTAAAATGTTCTCATTTGCTAAAGTTTCTCTAGCCCACAAATACCTACACCGAAGAATATTTTTCTATTGAAGAACAAAAGAAATACTGTTGTTTATTGTTTCTACAGAAAAGTGTTCTCTTTAAAATGAGTTCCAGTAAATAGCATTAATAGCTGAATAATCTGTAATTAGCACACTATCACTTATTGTTATATATTAAAAAGAAATCAACAGACAAAAAGAGATCATTTCTCACAAGGAGAGCACTTTCTCACAGAAACAAAACTTGCAATTTAAAATGCTTTGCCTGATGTTATTTCCTTGTATCCAAACCTATCCTTTATGGATTATAAACCATAGCCATCATTTAAAATCTCTTATATTCAAAATCACTCCTTTCCAAATGGGAGTTAAAGCACCCCTGCTCCTCAGTACAGAGTAGAACGTGAAATACCACTAGAAGCCATCTCTCTCTCAGCTTTTCTTTACATAAATTCTCTTAAAACCTTCGTAGAATTCTAAATGGGAATAGATAATCTTGCAGGTCAACAAGTGGTATTTCAAACAACAGAGAATCCCTTCTTCAGTGACCACACCACCACCTATTGAAGGCCTAACTGTCCTCACCTTTCCAAGTCCCCAAAGAGAGTCACAATGACCCCATTTCACAAAACAATAAGCTCAAGCTAAAAAAGGCTATGTGGTCACTGACTCAAGGATGCAGAGCTTTAAGTGCAAGGCCAGGGCTAAAGATCCAAAGTAGATGTCCCTTTCACCCATGCAGCCATGAGATAGCTATGCCAGAGAGCCTTGGATGGATACTTTAAAGTTTGAGAGGCTTACAAACCCCAAATCATTCACCAGCCATATCTGAACAGGACGCTGGGTTAGAACGTGTCTCTAGTGATGAGCTGGAGTCTTCCCTCAGGCCCTGCTCTGGAAGTAAGACAGTCTGACCCTTCTCCCGGCACAGACAGGGCTCCAGACATTTGAAGAAAGCAATGATCTGCCCATGAGTTGACTCTTCACTAAGCAAGCTGTTCTCTTGCCATTCTTCATCCTCTCAGCCACTTGGGCAGGTGCATAGGGGAAGCAGAGCCACCCTGAACCCCTCCCTGGCTCCAATCAGTCTTGCAGTGCCTCGAGCTTTGCAGGTACAGGCTATATTACTTATTCAGATTAGGCTTCCAGACAAAATCTTAGATATTTTTCATGTTGACTCTAAATTAATCAAATTCACTCCATGTCTTACTTCTTAAATTGATTTATAAAATATAAATGCAGAATTTTATAAGTTGAACCATATGAAATTGCATCCCCACTTTTTGAAAAAACAGTTCAATAATGGCAATTTTTGTATAGTTTAACCTAAAACATTTGCCTCTCTAACTTTAATCTCCCTGGTTGAATTTCTGTATGTTTTAATTTCCTTGGTTAAATTGAGAGAGCTAGTCATTCATACTTTTTTTGATTACTGAGTTTGTCATATAATTTATATTACCTGCCTCTTCTCCTTGGTGTCATCTACTAAAACAGGGTTTCTCAACCACAGTACCACTATTGACACTTGGGATCATAAATTCTTTGTTGTGGACCTGTACATAGTAGGAACTTTAATGACATCCCTGGCCTCTAACTACTAGATGCCACAGCACCCCAATCCCCACTTGTAACAACCAAATTGTCTCCAGACATTGCCCAGTGTCCTCAGAGAAAGGAAGGTAGCAAAATCCCTTTGTGTCCTAGGAATCACTGTTCCAGGGTAATGAACATTGGCTAGCTCACCACTATAGAAAGTTAATGCCTGCTTTAAAGTTGATAGTTGGAGCCAGAATCTCAATCAGAATAGTTCAGCTCAGCTACTTTGGTCACCCATTCTTCTCCATGAGGCAATGAACGTGGTTTAAGGTCTTCCTTTTTTTCCTTAATTTTCTATCAATCAACACATTTATTGAATGCCTGCTCGGTCTGAGAAAAGCAAGATATACTCCCGTGAGTCTACTAAGGAAGATTCTGAATACTTGGGCCTTGCAAGATATCACAATACAGTCTCCTTCCAGAGACCCCAGGGCAAAAGAACATTTTCTCTACTGAAAAATGCAGCCCACTGCATACACTATATCATATGGTTAACGGTTCATTAAGAACAAAGTCCTTCAATTTTTCACATATGTTGAGTTGATAGTACATTGCATTTTAATGTTTTATTTCATGGAGCACGTATTTATTAAACATTTATAACTAAATATACAAAGTTCATTTTCTTCACTGATAGCATTTACTTGAAAAAAAAAAATCTTTATACCTTTAACTTGAAAAGGGAAAATCAAACCAAACTCTAGTTCCTGGCCTCTCAGGTAGTCTTCCTGTCCTGATCAGCCTCCCATGCCATCATCTTACCCTTTCTAAAGTTGTGTAACGAGTTCACTGCACATGTGTTAAACCTCATAACCCAAACCTCCACCATCTGTTATCTTCTCCATATTTCTACTTTCCTTATTTAGGTGTAAGTGGGCTCAGTCAGTAGCTTACTAAAAATAATTATTGGTTTCACAGCTGTAAAATAAAAAAAAAAACCTTCCAGTTTATTATTCTGATGTAGTTGTTCACCTTAAGTCTTACAGCCACTGGCGACTGAATAAAGTTATAATGCTTTTTTTTTGATAAAACTTCGACTAACTATGGCTTAAATATTCTCATGAAACATTACAGAAAACACTCAGAAAGCACTGGATGTTGCTTGATGGTATAACACTAACTAATGATAGATGCTACATTTTATCACTCTGAATTTATACAATAAGCACATAAGAATCATCATTTACTTAATGATATATGTCAAGAGAGAGTTGATGTACACCATCAATCCTTGTAAATATTATTCTTCCATCTTACCTAAGTCAAACTTGAAAGTTTTGTTTATTGCTTCAGTAAACCTTTATATTCCCATTAAAATGAATAAAGTAAATTCAAACTAATAAAAATTGTATTATCAGAAAAATAAGTTTTGTATTGGATTTTGTTAACCAATGCCACCATAAAAACAATTAATTTAAAAAAAAGAAAAATAAGTTTTGTTTTTTAATGTCAAATTACTTTCAAAAACAAAAAGTAATTTAAATGGCTAACAAAAACATAAAATAACAAAGACCTTTAGAAGTTCTGCTTTAACAACTATAAATATGTTTATAGTTTGCACATCGACTATTTGAATTCTAAGAGTTAGAAAGTATGTTCTCTTAAGTGGAGAAAAAATGTTCCTGGAAATCTTTCCCACATATTTCTACCTCTTAATAGGCAAGAATTCTTTGGGGACACCTCTTGGTGTAGCCTTCATATACTGCTTAGTCTGCCCTTGTGCTACGATGTCCATGGTGAAGAGAGGGATCACATCCTACCTTGCCCCTCGCCTTTTCTCAATTCATCTTCTTGCTTTTCTGAATTGACTTCTGCTTTGAGAGATAATGAGAGTAGTGCCAGGAGGCTCTACCTTTTCAGCGTACCTACCATGCAGTACTATATCTTACCTGTCCAAAGTATTTCTCTCTCTCTCTCTCTCTCTCTCTCTCTCTCTCTCTCTCTCTCACACACACACACACACACACACACACACACACTCATCCATCTGTGTCAGTCCTTATTAGGTAGGCCCTCATTACCTTGCCCCTAGGCTACTACAATTTCCCTTTCTGTGCTTATTGAGAACATTTTCTCCTGATTATAATCCATCTCGCAAAACCACTGTGATTTAAGCTTCTTAAAAAACTTTTTGGTCATGCTGAGTATTGTGCTCAAAAACTTTCAACAGCTTCCAGTATCTATGGGATGAAAAAGACTGAATCAAGGCTCTCTACAGTGCTGCCGGCATTCATGTCCATACATTATTTCCACACATATATATGACATTAAATCAAAACCACGATGGTCACTGTTCCTTGAACATGGCCTGAGAAAGTCTGTGTCTTTGACATGTAAATTTCCACCCTGCTTCTTGTGATACCATCTTAATTCAATTTATCCTTGAAATTCCTGCTCAAATGCAACCTCACCTGTGAGCTGCTTTCAAATCAACTTAACTAGAAGGGTATTTAACACATTGCGATTCCTATAACATGTGTATCACTCATTTGGCCCTCTGCACAAATTGATGGATATTACAGATATTCATTTATGAGCCTCATACTACTGTATATATCTTTAGAACCTGATGAGGTCTTTACTATAGTGAGGAAAAATATTCCACGTGAAAAGTTTATCAAACCTTTCGCTATATTTAGTAAAGAATGATGCGACCCTAATAATAAAACTCCTAAAAATAAATCAGAGTATACAAGAATGTTCAATAAGAGGGGGCCTTAGAGGTCCTCTGGTCCAGCTCATTCACTTGATCACCTGTGACCAGGCAAGTCCCAGTGTCCAGTGGGTGACAAAGCTAAATCTAGCACCCAGGTCTTTCAGCTTCCAATATGATGCTTGTTATCATAAAAGTCAAATGTTGTATATGTTTAAAGCCACTCTGTATCCTACAATCTTGGGAGATACATTTGCCCATTCTTAAAAATCTTAGGAATAAGGCCTGGAATTAGTCTTATTTTTTACTCACTGTACGACCCTAATGGTTTTTTAAAAATTGTTTTTAGATGAAACTTTTAAGTTAGCCTTCTAAAGTTTCTCTAGTGATACATATCAAGGTTAATATTTAATCCTCTAAACATCAGTTGGACCTTTAAATTTATACATATGCACTTTGTTCTATGAGTCCTGAATTAAAATCCCATTAATTCAAACCTTGGTTAAAAAAAAAAACAACTTGCTGTACAGAGTAAGCACTTTAGAGATCTATTAGATTTCCTTGGATATGAGGTAAACAAGTTCCCTAATTTGCCATCTTAATCCTTCATTCTCTGAAACTGAATACTCACTTATTTTTAACCTTAAATATATTTATAAGTTTATGTGTATCTAATACAAATAGTTGTTCTAGTTATAAGTCTAAATTTTCAGTGAAGAACAATTCTTTGTCTGAGAAAAGGTGATGCAATTATTACATATCACTGCATGATACAGGCTGTCTGGGGTTATTAAAAGAGTCAGGTATGGCCAATTTACAAGTAGCACCCCTGCACCTTGCTTTCATAGCTCACTGCTGAGTCTTAAGCTCACTGAGGGGCCCCTTGGGATCTTTTTACAAACGACTGTTTATTATAATATTATTCCATCATATACCTCATGAGAGGCGTTTGTAACATCCGTTAAGAAAATCATGAACTAATCTGACTTCTACGATAAAATATTACTCTATATATGATGTTTAAAATTATTTTTTCTTTAATACTGGTGTGGCAAAATATTCATTAAAATATAAAGTTAACAAAAGCAAAATGTTCCTAAAACAAGTTAAATATTCTTGGCTACAATGCAAGTAACCAAAATTAAGGTGCGAGGGGAGTGGGGGAGAAATGCTCCGAGTGCATTTAACAGTTGAAATATGAACCAGTGTTGATCGTGTATCACCAGTGCCCAGCATAATACCTTGCACAGTAGTCAACATCTAAAGGCAAGTTTTTACTTTGGACAACAATCTGCTCTGCTAAGATTAAGAGGAAAGAGATTTATATCAGGGCATTAGATGGCTCATAGGAAGTGCCAGGGAACCAAGCATGAACCTTCTACCACCAGGAACAAGGTGACAAGCAGAAACAGCCAGGCACAGCACAGAGCAGTTCCAGCAGAGACTCCATGGCTTGCTCTTGGCGCCAGAGATGCAGGTGCCTGAGCAGAACTTCACAACAGCTGCTGCCGACCACTCCCCATGTCAGCTTTCCAGCACCATGTAGGTGCCTTTGCCAGATGGAACCTGGGTTGATGTCGACCCAGCTGCAAGGAGCTGGGGACACACAGAGTTCAGCTTTCTGGCTTCCATCATTCATAAGGCACACTGGGTGGGGTGAGGAATGGGTGGAAAGTGAGCCCATGGCCACACAAGAAACGTTTCTGAATCACACAAGGGTTAAACATATCATTACTATATTTGACCCACAGTGTGGAGAGAGGTTATTTCTCCATATATTCTGAAATGCTACAATTCTTTGGGTGTCCCCAAAGAATTCTTGCCTGTCAAGAAGTAGAAATATGTAGTTCATTTTTAGTCAAATCATTATGTTCAAAGGCAAGAAAATACATGAAGGAAAAATAACAACATTTAAGATATCAGAAAAATAAAATAATTTGGTTACTCAAGTTGTTGCTGTCCTCCTCACTCTCTCTGGTATACTGCAAGGGCTCACACTTACTGAGGGCTGTTGTGTCCAGACTCCAAAATGAGTGTATTAAATGTTTTACCTCATCAAACTCTTCAAACAACCCTCTGAAGTAGGCACTATAATTGCCTGCGTTTCGGCACAATGGGGTCAAATGACTTGGATATTAAGGGAATGGCCAAGATTGGAGCTCAGACAAGCTGTTTTGAAATCCATGTTCTTAATTGTTACATTACTTCATACTATATTATACTGTATCATAACTTTATAATATCATGATTCAGATTTGTAGCTGGATTGTTACCTCAGGGCAGAACAATACATATTCCTCCAGCTGAGACAGGCCTCATGCTTTTTTGGTGTGCTAGCAAATACAACAATAGGCTAGTATAGATGAAAATAAGAAAGAACTACATTTCCCAAAATTTCTACATGCAGATTTGCAACAATAAATTTGCATTAATGTAAGTTTTTCATTTAAAAGAAAACTTAACTTTGATGTATAACAGACAAATTACATTAAAATGTTAAATCTGTAAGTCATTGTTAAAAAATAGCTTACTTATTTTAAGCAAAGAAAACTTTCCAGTCTTTGATATAAGTTCTTAAAAACAAAAATAAAATTCCTTTCCTCAACTGTCCTTTTCCATTTCACACATATTGATCTTTCCATATGTTTTAAATAATGATGAAATTAATAGAAACTGTTTTTAATGAATCCAAATCATAATTCCTTTCATGTCTAAATGTTCTAGGGAAGACTGAGGTGAAAAGCTGCTTAAGCATTAGGAAAACCTAAGAAGAACCAGGAACAGCTTTAGAAGAGGAGCTGAAAAATGGTGATGAACTGGGAAGACAACTATGGAAGGAAAGGTTGGATGCAGTAGGGTACTCCAATAAAGATTCTGAGGTGGGGGGACCAAGGCCAAAGCCTAGATAAAACAAGACAGAAGAGAAGAATACAACCAATTTTGACCAAACTGTTAGCTGTGAATCGATGAAAAAGACTACCCTGTGGATAATTCATACTTGCCTATGAACTCTAACAGCCTTTTTTAAAAGATGTGCCACCAGGCAAAAGTTCTCAGTATTTTTTGAACCTTACTTATTTACACAATGGGTCATGATATTTATTTAACTGAACTGCAAGGAATAATCAATGGGACATCCTCACACAGCTCCCAGCAGAGTCTGGCACTGTGGGTGCTGGGGAAACAAGATCCTCTGCCCTGCCCGCCCAGCAGACACAAAGTAGCCAGGCAGAGGAAAGCCAAGCAGAAGACCCCTTCACAGCAGGCTCTGCAGTCTCATAATTCACCCAAATTTTGTTAATAATTTATATTATTTTGAAAATCTTTATGATCCTAATTATTTTCCTAAACCAGTAACAAGATCAATTTTTGAAAACTTCATAGGAAATATAAAGCGATTTTAAAGCATTTTTCTCATACTGACAAACCATAAATTTGCAATGTGGAAAATGCTATTTGACAAAATCATTGTTTTAGCTATTAAATTATTGTTATTAGAATAGTTAAAACTGGTCCAACCAATATCGAAAACAGTTGGTTTGGAATGTAACATTTTAATTTCTGACTATTCAGTATATATGTATTATTATTTTTAAATATAGAGATGACTATATTTGTTTACATAAATAATTCGCTATCACATTATACGAAACCAAGATTTTACATGACTGCATTATAGGACACAATCTGTAAAATATCTATTTCACAAATAGTTTTTTTAATTTTAAAAAAAGGTTTTTAATTACTAAAAGCAGAAAAAAAAATTAGAATCTTAGAGCGTATTTCAAATTCAACACTTTATTAGCCACTACTAATATAATTTTGATACTCTCAGATTTAGGAAAACATTTGTAAAATGACCATGCCACACCATAATGCTCACAGGGCTCTAAGTCATGAGGCAGTTTTAAAGCTTAGTGGTAGTCCTTGTACACAGCTGCAAGTTGTGTAGACAAGTGTGCCACCCAGAGGAGAAAAGAGGAAATTCTCCTTGGATTTTATTTGTAAGACAAAAACTAATAAACATTAGAAAAATTTTAAATTATTTGCTATTACTTATCTATTCAAAAATAAAAAAAAGTTATAAGGTTCTCTCTGCAGGAATTAAGTCTTTTAGTGCCAAGCTACATAAAATCGTGGCTCTTTGAGAACTCTCATAGCATAGAAACAAGCCCTGAAGTGGTACTAGTCATAGGTACACAGTTTGCCAATTAAAAATTTGAATTTAACTGTATTCTTTACAGCAAACGATTTCTTTTATTTTAATAATTGACATCACATGTGTTTCTAGAAGTACATATGAGATCTGGAACAACTATCATGATCTATTTAGACACATGGACCCAAAGTTAAACTAATTACCAGAGATATTTCTTAAGTGAGAGAAGTTTCATTAGAAGATCTTCTGCATAATTTTCTTCTGGCAAAGTAATAGTTTATTTAGAGTAATTCTGTTTGGCAGATAGTCAGGGCTGCTAAAACATACCAATAACCATTAAGGTTAAAGCGAAAGTCAATTTTATTAAACATACAGAAAAAATTCAAGCTTCTAATGGCCTAAACAATAGGAAGATTATAAAATAGAAATTTATGATATTGCTGTTTTTCTTAGAAGTCTGGACGTTGGGAATACTGCTGGCAATGGGCCACCATTTAAGATTTACGTATTTTACAATGAACAACAAAAAATCAAACTTAACAGAAAAACATGGCATCCATTAAAATGAGAAAATAATTTTAGGTATAAAATTTGAAAGTTCCTTTTTCTACACTGTAAATTTCTATTTTTCGAAATAATGTTTTGGGTTCTCAAATGTTAATAATATACTCATTTTATAGTTTTATTTTCACTCCAACACACTTTAAAATAGAAAGATTCTAAACTCACACCTAGATGTTAGGAATACTAAGTGTTTATTGCTGACTTCAACTTTTTTCTATTAAATTAGAAAATTCTACAGTTATTAATTCCAAGTAAATTTTTTTCCTGCAACATCTTATCAAAACACTGCTTTCAAGTACCGCTGTTAACTAAACCTTCCTCTCTTGGCTGTCACTGAGGGATCTCATTATTATCTGTGAGAGTTAATTCTCTTGCCTATTTATACCCCTTAATCTTCCACATGCTCTGAGTTACATCATTCTGTAAAAGATGCTTCCACCTGCAATGACGGCTGCAAAATATCTAAGCACGAAGCACAAACAGTTCTACTTTCACATCTCTATTTCTACATTTATTTGGGAAATAAACAAGACTATGGATCTAAGTCCAGCCTGATATATAGACGACCTTTATATGCTGCTGAAATTGGAGCAAATCTGACAACTCAGTAGTCAATATGGCTAATAAATGTTCAATGATTAAAGCTCAAAGTGTTTATCAGGGAATATATTGCAAGATTTTTAAATAGGGCCTAAGGGTTGAGAAGGTTTAAGTGCATTCTGAAGCAACAAAGAAAAGCTGGTTAATCAGGAGAATGACCTACATGTATCCTAGGATTATTAAAAGTTCTGTGTGTCTGCATCAAACATTCCATGAGATGATGATGTTAATAGTCGTCTTAGTATTTTCTACATTTTCCAAATTTTGTACAATAAAGCCAGTATCACTTTTATAAAGAGTAATTAAAATTACTGAATAATACTACTATTTCTTTAATTCTTTTATTCTTTAATTCTACTTATTCATTAAATGAAATAACTCTTCTGCATTTATAAAGAACAAAAGAAATACAGATAGGATGGCTACTTGTAGTCCATGAATGATTCAAGTTCATTGATAAGTATCCACAACTTAAAGGGTAAACTCTGAAACACTCCTCATACCTCTAATTGGTCAAGAAGACCTAGTGATAAAATTAAATGCTTAAAATTTCTTCAATCTTTCCTATTCCTTCTTCTCCTCTCCAATGCTACCATCTTAGTTCGCATCATTTTAAATATCTATATTCATTTAACCACTTCCTAATTAATCTCCCTGTCTGCAGGCCCAGCCTCCTACTCTTTGCTACCATTGTCACATTTTTAAATCCATCCTCCAGAGTCCAGAATAATCTCTGTGAAGTACAAACCAATCACATCACCTGTATGCTTAATATTCAGACAGCAAATCAAGAGTCAGAGTGATCCTGTGCCCCTCCTCATCCTCTGCCCACTGGCAGGGGACTTCCACAAGGAAGGAAGTCTAGGGACTGGCCACATTCCACACTGTACACCCTCGGTCTGCAAGGAGGGGCTGTCGCAAGAGGCTCCTTTGGCCTTTCTGTTTCAACTTAACCACTGATTCTATTTCTTTGTGGAAGAAATTAAAATAATTCCTTATAATAAAGAAATGTCAGGACCCCTAATTTATGGGTGAGGTCTTCCAAAAAAAATCCTAATTCCTAAAACCATAGTTTTCAAACATTTTTAAATGACCAGAATCATTTTCTTTAAACAAAATCTAATGAAGAATCCCAACAAAAAGTGGTTGAAATAGCATTTTTGAGATTGACAACATAGGCAGAAGTTAGATCATATTAAACTGTATAGGCCATAGAATAATATTCAAATTTGGTTGGTGCAATGCAAAATCAGTGGGGAGGAGCAGGGATGTGATAAAATCTGATTTACGTTTTTGAAAGACCAATGTTGCCTTGTGTAAAAGAGCTGAAACTACTGAGAATTTTAACACTCCGATATATTTTCATCAATCTCAATTTAACCTGCAAAGAGTGATATGCACTTTCCAAATAATGGGCTACCATGATAAAGAAGTCACAGAATACCTGATCCTCACTGGTTAATCCCAGGTGCATCACAAGGTAAAAATGCACCAGGAAGTCTGAGTTTGGCAGAACATCCTGGCGTCTGGTCATCATGGCACAGATCAGTTTGTAGGCTTGTAGTTTGCCTTCCTTATATTCATTTGGCAATGTTGTCGCCTGCCAAGGAGATGATGTTTAAAGATTTAATCAACTCCAGATGCACAGCATTTCGACATTTCATTTACTTCTCAGTTTTCCATAAGAGTTGTTTATGGAGATGTGGGACATATTGGCTTTAGTAAGACCCCGTCTGTCTTCAAAACATGCAGTCTTGGGCAATTACATTTTTAAAACTCAATTTCAGAAAGGAAGAGGAAATTACAATAAAGGAATAAACACATATCCACTTGCCTTAAATAGCCATGATGCAAACATTCTGAGTGGTGGGATCAAGACCGGAGGAGATGGAGAAGATTGGTTATCCAGGCTTATTGCTAGATTATCCCGTATCTAATTCAGAAAGAGGAAAATTTTAGGAAAGGCAAGACGGTTTATCCCAATGACATTTCAATATTGTGTTCCATTGTCAAATAGCTGTTTCCAATTAAATTCCTAAAAGTTGAGTGAAAACCCATAATATTTACAAGTTTTCTTTTTTTGGTGAGATCTACTGTCCTTTGAATTTTATGTCTCACTTACTGTATGTGGTTTTAGATTTAATACAAAACCAGGGCATTGTTTTTCCTTGACTGTTAATGCTTGGAGAGGTCCTGAACTCCAAATGAAAAAGAATGGTTCAACAAGTTACATTGTATAAACATGAATCATGTTTTTTCTTTTTTTTTTTTTAAATATAGTAACATGGGGAAAATGTATGTAATAAACAAAAACAAAAACCAGAATGAAAATTGTATGGCCTCTAAGATTCTACTTTTGTAAAAATGTGTTTATCCCTAGAAATAAGATTATATATTACTATTGGTTACCTTGCAGGATGGTGATGTTAATGTTCTTCTTAGTATTGTCCTACATTTTCCAAATTTTGTACAATAAAGCCAGTACCATTTTTATAGAGTAATTAAAATTACTGAATAATAACCTATTCTTAATATATTATAGCAATATTCTTATACATTAAATAACTCTTCTGTATTAGATAACCAAAATATGTTATTTTTGATAATCATACTTTGTATAAACACCTAATTATTTTTCCAGAATATGTTCAGTAGTGAACTGCAACATAGTTTTCATGTTAAAAGATAAGTCAATTTTCCCATATTAGAATAAAAAGTAACATAGCAAGACATACCTTTGCTAGTTTGTACCAGAGTTCATATAGGTAGCCAAAAACTTTGGCATGGATTTTGGGTGACTGAATATTATTTACATCTCCGAGGATTCCCAAGACTCTTCGCCACAACACAGCGGCAGAGTCTGCGTGCCAACCAGTGAGGTTCCCTCCAGCAATTATACTACAGTCATCTGCAAGGCATTCGCTGCTATCTATGGAGAAAAACATGTGTGTTAACCCTAGAAACACAATCTTGATTTCATCATTAGAGCCTTTTTTTCTTTAATGCAAATTGCCTATGCTTGAAAATTTTTATATTCAGAGTAAAATAATTAAGATGAAAAGTATAAAATAGCTGAAAATTTGAAAGGATATAAAATCAAGATCAATGAGAAAGGTCAAATGATTTTAATTCTTCAAACTAAAAGGGCAACAAACCTAGAGATGACAAAACACTTCCTGGAAACCCTTCTAAGAGTTTTCTAAAGGAAGGGAGGGGAGAGGGAACTTGAGTAGAATGGGTAGGAAACAGGCCCATGAAAAATAGGTGGCCAGGGAAGGCCTTATTGCTGAAGTGACATTTGCAGTGGTTGTTAATCTTAACAGGTTTATTGGGGGTATAATTGGCATACAACAAATATTATCTTTTTAGATTCAAGGTGTTTTGAGAAATGTATATACAATGATGTAACGGTCACCTTAAACTGCCACCATAACTGAGATATGGAAGAGCCTCATCATAACAAAAGTGCCCGTTTAGTCAGTTTCCTCCTCCTATTCTTTGCCCTGACAACCACTGCTATTTTTTTGCCTTTTCCAGAATGTCATATAAATGGAATCCTACAGTATTGTAGCTTTTCTATTTTAAAAAATGTTTCTTTCACTAAGCATAATGCATCTGAGACTCATCCATGTGGATGTGTGCATCAGTTTGTTCCTTCTTATTGAAAATTAATATTCCATTTTATGGATGTGTCATATTTTGTTTATCCATTCACCAGCTGAAGAACATTTAGATAATTTCCTATTTTTAGTGATTATAAATAAAGCTACCATAAACATTTACATATAGGTATTTGTGTGAACATATGTTTATAGTTTTCTTTTGTAAGTCCAGAACCACAAAACAGCACACATTTGTTTATTCTTTCTTTTGTGGATCATATTTTCTAGTGAATCCCTGAGAAAGAGGCATGTCCTTCCATATCTGAAAGTTTGTCCCTGACTTATAATTCATAGTTTGACTAGGTACAGAATTCTGTGTTGGAAATGCTTTGCTACACTTTCCAATAGTTTCCTTTGTAATTTTAAAGTTAGCAGCATTTTGATATTTGAAATTTTTTTAATGAAAAATTACTAATTCTGGAAAAATTTAGTATCCTGTGTTTGCATCTAATATTCTCAAGATTCATAATGTGTCTTGGTATTATTTATTTTCAACCACTGTATTTGGCATTCATTAGGTCCTTTCAGCTATAATATTCAATTTTGAGAAATTTTAATTAATTATTTCATTGATAATTCCCTTCTCTAATTTTTCTCTTTCTCAACTTCCTATTTAAGGTTCAATATCTTACATAGGTCTTAATTTTCTTATCTTTCCATTCCTATTTCCCATCTTTTTGATTTTTATTATACTTCAACTCCAATTTCGTCTTCCTTTTCTTCTGTTGGCTTGATTTTATTTCTACTGTCATATTTTTACTATCCAAAACTTCTTTCTTGTACTCTCTGTACATTTTTATATCGTTGGCCCTTGTTTCATATAATACATAGTTTTAAAATTCTCTTTTTGTAGTCTCTTCTATTAAGATGTGCTCCACCCTACTCCACCCACATTTTCTTATATCTAACTCATATTTTCATACTAGGAAACTTCTTCAAATAATTGGGAGCCTTGGTTATCTGCTCAAATTTAAGAATGGGCTACAAAAATGCTGAATGGGAGCTTAGTCCACAGGCATGGTCTTTGGTGGGTTTCACCATATTCTTGGAGATCCTCACATATACATGGATGGATGGATGGACGGACGGACAGACAACGTTTTGGGTTTTTTTCTAGAATTCAAATTCCAAGAGGAAGACTCTTCTATCAGTGGGTATGTAAACCTTTAGTTCCTTTGTCTCCAAGACAGTACCTCTATATTCATCCATGCACTGGTGACTCCAAGCCAGAAACCAACTAATTTACTCTTTCCATCTTCTATTGTGAGGTTCTAACTACTTCTTAAATACACTTACAGTATTCATGTTTTAAGCTCCATCATTACCTCCTACTTCCATACCTACTTTGTGTAGGAAATTTTCTAACTCTTTTAGGAAACTTGTAATAACCAAAGTCAGGTTGCTTCCCGGCTTTCTCCACTACTGACAAAGGATTTTGTGTTCTCAGATCTGCCAAGTCCTATACATCACCTATCTGCAACTTCTAAAAGTGGGTTACAGCTTCCAGTCAAGATGGAGGAGTAAGTTGGTAAATGCTGTGCTTGCACCCTCCCAAAACCACATCATAATTACAACTAAAATACAAAACAACCATCAATGAAAATCGCCTGAAGTCTAGCTGATCAGAAGTCTTGTAACTAAGGACGTACAAAAGAAGCTATCTCAAGACTGGTAAAAGGGGTGGAGACTTGGAATAGGCTGGTCCCATATCCACATGTGGCAGTTAAAAAATAGGGAGGCATATCTCAGCTGCACAGGTTCTCCCTGAGGAGCGAGGGGTCCCAGCCCCACACCAGGCTCCCTAGCCCAGAGTTCTAGTGCTGGGAAGAGAATTCCCCATAACTTCTGGCTGTGAAAACCAGTGTAGATTGTGGCTGAGTGAGACAAGAGGCTGCTGGAGTCCCAGATGCTCCTCTTAAAGGGCCCACACATGAACTTATTTGCTAACACTCACTTGCTCTGAGCTCCACCAGTGGTACAGCAGCTCGAAAGGCGTCAGGTATATACACAAGGAACTGAATTGTCTGGCTTCAGGGAGAGGGCCGGAGGGGCAGCTTTCTCCCAGACAGAAGTGCTGGCAGAAGCCATTGTTACTTTGTTGAGCCCTCCCCAAACCCAGCCTGCAGGTACAGGCAGTAAACAAGTCTGAATCTCCATCTACCTGGCAAACAACATTCATCCCACCCTGGTTACTTCCTGAGACCCCACACTCCCAACTAGCATGCCCACCAAGCTGCTTCCAGTGGCTTTTCCATACAAACAGCCAGTCTTGGCTCATGTTGTAGACCTTCCTAAAACTTCTCAAAGAACTTTAAGCATAGATATAGATAGAAAGATGGAGAAAGAGATGGAGAGGAGATGGGGGGGAGGGGGTGGAAAGGGGGGGGGGCAGGAGAGAGATAGAGAGACAGAGAGAGACAGAGAGACAGAGAGATTTATTTGTTTTTTCTAGAACTCATATTCCAGGAAGAAGACTCTCTCCTGCTCAGAGAGTACATAAACCCAAAACAAGCAGCATCTGGCCTCAGCATGCCCTGTACCCCTTTCTAAGTAGCCCTATGCCCTGCACTAGTGGAAACCAGGCTTAGTTTGCAGCTTAACCTCTCCCAGGTATCTCCAAGCCCAGTGCAAGTGGCAACTGCCAGTAGATGACTTTGTAGCACATACCAAGTGGCCACAGGCAGGGCACAGGCAGCAGCTGACCTTGGCTTGCACAAGAGCCCCTCCAAAAAGGTCCCAGAGCCAACATTCCCAGTGGCTAGCTTCTGACAACACCAGAGAATCACCCAACTACCTCCACAAACAACATACCCAAAGGGCAAACTAAGCAGGCACCGGAGCCCTGCTAAACTAAATCCTGCTCTGTAGGGTCAGGCTCTGCACAACAGCTTCTTCACTATAGTCACAGCCAGTCCTCATGACCAATTAGCCTGAGGATTAATCCTTCCCACAGACATGCCAACAGCAATCAAGGCTCAATTTTAACAGGAAGGCACACATGACCCACACAAGAAACACACCTGGAACATCCGGATCAGGTGACCAGGGAGACTGTACCACTGAGCCCCACAGGATACCT
Organism: Pteropus alecto; assembly: GCF_000325575.1. Taxonomy (NCBI): domain Eukaryota; kingdom Metazoa; phylum Chordata; class Mammalia; order Chiroptera; family Pteropodidae; genus Pteropus; species Pteropus alecto. The sequence continues at coordinate 2,430,491 of NW_006442491.1, read as the reverse complement.
ACTACATAAGGCCACTCAACTAAGATCAGGAGACATAGCAGCTTTACCTAATATATAAAAACAAACATAAGGAAGCAGCCACATGAGGAAACAAAGAAACATGTTCGAAATGAAAGAAGAAAAAAAAGCTCTAGAAAAAAACCTCAACACAATGGAGACAATCTACCAGATCCAGAGTTCAAAACACTGGTTATAAGGGTGCTCAGTGATCTCGGTGAGAACTTCGACAAAGAGATAGGAAACATAAAAATGGAGATAGAAAACATAAAAAAGAACCAGTCATAAAAGAAGAATATAGTAACTGAAATGAATACATTAGAGAGATTAGATGTTTAGATGAAGCAGAGGATTAAATCAGTGATTTGTAAGATAAGGTAACAGAAAACATCCGATCAGGATAGCAAAAAGAAAAAAAAATCCAAATATACGAGGAGTTTAAGGGGCCTCTGGGACATCAAGTATATCAACATTAACATCATAGGGGTACCAGAAGGAAAAGAGAGAGAGCAAGGAATTGAAAACCTATTTGAAAAAATAATGACAGGAAGCTTCTACCTAGCCTGGTGAAGGAAAGAGGCATACAAGCCCCGGAAGCACAGAGAATCCCAAACAAGATCAACTCAAAGAGGCCCACACCAAGACACATCATAATTAAAATGCCAAAGGTGAAAGACAAAGAGAGAATTTTAAAAGCAGCCAAGAGAAAAGCAATTAGTTACTACAAGAGAGCTCTCATAAGACTGTCAACTGATTTCTCAACAGAAACATTGCAGGCCAGAAAGGATAGGCAAGAAATATTCAAAGTGGTGAAAAGTAAGGACTACAACCAAGATTACTCTACCCAGAAAAATTATCATTTAGAATCAAAGGACAGATAAAGAGCTTCCCAGAAAAGAACAAGCTAAAGGAGTTCATCACCACCCAACTAGTATTACAAAAATGTTAAAGGGATTTCTTTAAGAAGAAAAAAAAAAGATTAAAAATATGAATAATAAAATGGCAATACATTATATATCAACAATTACTTTAAATGTAAGTGGATTAAATGCTCCAATCAAAAGACATAGGGTGGCTGAATGAATAAGAACATAAAACCTTTACATATGTTGCCTACAAGAGACTCACTTCAGATCAAAGACACACACAGACTGAGAGTAAAGGAATGGAAAAGATATTTCATGAAAATGGAAATAGAAAGGATAAAAAAAAGCTGGGGTACCAATATTTATACTAGACAAAATAGACTTTAAAACAAAGCCTGTATCAAGAGACAAAGGACTCCGTAATTCCGCTTCTGGGTATTTATTCAAAGAAACCCAAAACACTACTTTGAAGGGACATGTGCATCCATATATTCACTGCAGTATTATTTACAGTAGCCAAGGTATGGAAGCAACCTAAATGTCCATCATTAGATGAATGGATAAAGAAGAATGGTACATATATACAATAGAATATTACTCAGCCATAAAAAGAATGAAATCTTGCCATCTGCAATAACATGGATGGGCCTAGCAGGTATTATGCTAATAAGTCAGACAGAGAAAGACAAATTCTATATCATTTCACTTATATGTGGAATCTAAAAAAAAAAAAAATAGAACAAAACAGAAACCAACTCATAGATACAGAGAACATAGATACAGAGATGGGAGGGGTGCTGACGGGTAGGGGGAAAAGGGGAAAGAATTAAGAAGTACAAATTGGTAGTGACAAAATAGTCATGGGGATGTAAAATATAGCACAGAGAATACAGTCAATAATATTGTAATAGTATGTGTAGTGTCAGATTCATCAGGGCGCTCACTCTGTAAGATATATGTCTAATTACTATGTCATACACCTGAAACTAATATAATATTGTATGCCAACTATAATTGAAAACTAAAAAAATGTTTTAAAGAATACCAAAGAGGTCTTAAATACTTTGATCTTTAACTTTGAAAATAAAACCTTTTGGTTTTCATTTTTTAAAAAAATAAGTTGGTTGCTACTGCTTCTCCTGCCATCTTTGTCCTTGTCAATTCACATCTAATTTAACGCAAATCCATTAATGTGGCTCAAGTGGCATTTTGTGGAAAACTGGGGCTATTTGTGTTTGTCCATTCTATTTCTGACTGCATATGTATTAATATAATTTTTTAAATGCCTTTGTCACTCATTTCTTTAGCCCACTTTCAAAAGTCACTTATTTCATATTCTTGTTTTATCACTTTTGTTTAGTTTTAATGCCCTTATTTTCTATTTGACGTTTTTTCCTGAATTACTTTTTAAAAAATAAACTTAGATTTTATAATTTTAGACTTATAAAAAATCATTAAGATAGTATAGAGAGTTCTCATATACTTCACGTTGACTTTTCCCTATTACTAAAATCTTACATAAGTATGGTACATGTGTTAAAATTAATGAACCAATATTGAAACATTATTAGAAAGTCCACACTTATTCAGATTGCTTTAGTTTTTAACTTAATGTCTTTTTTCTGTTCCAGGATTCCATCTAAGATATCACATTACATTTAACTGTCATGTTTCCTAAGCCTCCTCTTGGCTATTTCTCAGACTTTGTTTTGGATGACATAGACAGTTTCAAGGAGCAGTGATCATATATTTTGTAGCGTGTTCTTTAATTGAAATTTATGTGATTTTTTCTCATGATTAACTATTTTTTTGTATTTCTGATCCTGGAATGAACTTCTCTTAGTTCTGATATATGATCCCTTCCCAATATTCTTAGATTTTGTTTGCTAATGCTTTATATAGGATTTTTGCTTATATGCTTTTAAGTAATATGGACTCTAATTTTCCTTTTTTAATATGCACTCTATCTGATTTCATTATCAAGGTAACACAAATTAGATAACAGAAGTTAGGAAGCTTTCTTTCTAGTGTCTGGAGCCAGTTGGAAAAGAGTTTCTTCTTTATTTGAAGTTTCAGTAAAACCAGTAATTGTCCTTTATTTTTACAAATATTTTAAAATTAATCGACTATATTATTTAAAAATTTATACAGTTTTTGTAGTTCTTTTCCCCTCATCACCCCAATATTTTTTCCTTGATCAATCTTGCCTCTTAATCTATTTTATTAATGTTTTTAGAGTGGTTTTTGATTGTCTTCTCTATTGCTTTCTATCATATTTGTGTATGCGCTTAGCTTTCTAAGTTCCTTTTTTATTGACATCTATACATTATTCCGCCATTATTTTCCTAATTTTTTAATAGGACTCATAGATCAATATTTTTCTCTTCTAATATACACACCTAAGGCCATACATTTTCCTCCATATAAGTCTTCAGCTTACATTTTAGAACTTTTGATATGTAGTTTTCACTGTAAATCAGTTTGAAATATTTTCTAATTTCTAATTTAATTTATTTTTGGACAATTTATTTGAAGTGCAGTTTTTAGTTTCTTAATGTATTTTTGTTTTATTATCCATTTGTTCTTAATTTACTTCATCATATTCACAGAAGATAAATATAGTTTCAAATAATGACATTTGCTGAGACTTGCTTAAAGATCTAGCTCATCAATTTCTGTAAAAGTTCATGTACTTTTAAAAAATCACTTGTATATTTTAATTAAGTTCAAAATTTCTTATATATATATGTACATATAAAATATCTCCATTCAACACACAAATATTTCCATTCAATCAAGATTAATGGTATTAAGTCAGTCTTCTCTATTTTTGCTTAACTTATCAATTATTGAGTTGATATTAAAATTTTATACTATGAATTCGGCTTTATCAGTAGTTCCTTATAATTCTGTCAAATTTTCCTTCATATATCTGGGGGTATGAAGTTCATATAAATTCAGAATTACTGCAGTCACTAATAAATGTTTTCTGCTTTAATGTGACTGACATATGGATAACTAGACATGTGTCTCTTTCTTCCTATCTATCAATTTATTTATTTACTTAATTTGTATCTTCTTTGTTGTGCTTCTCTTTTGATTCTTTGCAGAGTTTTAAAAGTTGTGTTCTATCTCTATCACTAATACCCTTTCTTTATTTTCTTACACCATTTGTTACTAACACGATGTTCTCAAAGTTCTATTCCTCACAAATTTTCTAAACAAACAAAGGCAAACTGATTTCTAGGTAATTATCAACCCCCACTGTGTGACATTTTGAGTATATATGGTATTGGTGTTTTTAAGGCCTATCTAATCCAAGAAATTGAAGCACCATTTGTGGATGTAAGGAAGTCAAGTAGAGGAATGACAGGAAACAATAAGAAGCAAGAAGTGAATCTGACAAGAGTCACGGCAGATCCAAGAATGGTCTATATCCCCCAACACTGCACCCAAGACAGCTAATACTAGACATTAAAAGATCCCAAGACACCGAAACAAAAGAGTTAATAAAGATGGCACACCGTGTCATGGAATGGCCTTATCCAAACAGAAACACTGTTACTTCTTAAAGGAAAAACTCATCTGTATTTCCCACGTAAGTATCATACTCTACTGAGGAGACACAATAAAAGGTACAGATCCAATTCAAAATGGAACTCCTAAATAGTATATCTAAAAGACAGGAGTTATAGAGAACAAAAGGCTAATTATGGGCCTCTAAGTTCTCTGAAGAGAGACTCATTCTCCTAATGTTTACTTAGTAAGGTAAGTGCAATACCAAGCATCTGTCAGTCTGAGAAGGTATGCTGAAGCTTTAATGAATGTTTATAAACCAATGTAAGTCCCCAAGTGAAGACACAGCATAATATGGTATTTATTTTTCTCATGAAGAATGCCATGATGTCTTTAATCCCTTGAAAGGTAAAAAATGTAAGAGGATTAGATGATTTATAGTTTTGTTGCATCCCCTACCCCAACCCGGAATATGCAGCCGTCCAAAATAGGGTTAGCCCCAGCATTCCAATCACCCTGGACTTGTGCTTGAATAGCAACTCTAAGTAAACGTCGGTCAGGCACCTCATCACCTGCAACTCCATGGCACCTGCGACCTAACACATTCTCAGTTATGAAAGGACTCCATGTGTAAAATGCTTCAATACTATTTTGCTCTCTGAAAAATTTATACCTCAATGATAAAATCTTAGGTGACATATCCCAACATTATCAAAATATGGTGCATCTTTTTGAAGTATTTGAAATGATGGCACACTCAATATTACCATGACAAAATTTTTTTAATGAGTTGAAATGTTTTTACCCAAAATTATTCTACTCGTGGCATAAGTAACAGAACAGATGCTGACATTTTACATGTAGATGGTTCCACAGTGAAGCAGTATTTAATTAAAAATGGGGATTTGAGAGATTTCAGAAATTTTCATGTTCACCCTAAAAACACCAAATATTTAGTTTTATTTTCTTTTTCATGAGTGAACTAGTATGCTAGCCTAGTATCTTTTCATTTATTTATTACTAAATGGTAAAGGGGTATTTAAATTTTTTTTTTTAATTTAACTGGGAACCCTTGACAGTAAATAAATTATCTTTCTCCAAATATATATATGATTTTAACAGAGTAATATAAAGTTTGTAACTCTGCAAACATGCAAAGGATTTTAGCCATTAACTAAATCTTGGTAATTGGTAAAATAGGCACTTATGACCAAATGACGATTTCACATAGGAGCAATTTTATGTAGGCTTGGTAGAATGTTGAAGAAATATAGCTGGCACTTTGGAAATAAATTTCCCTTTTCACTTGAAATCTAAAGGCACAAACCGAAAGGCTCGATTGGAAACCTTAATTCTGGTACCAAAAAAATCAGGCCTGGACTTTGAAGATCCAAAGGGAGAGGTAGCAGGTTGGCTGGCATTCTGTTGGCCACCATTACAGCCTGACCCTCCTCTCCTTCCTCATCTGCTTTTCGGTGTTGTTGTTGTTCATTTTAAAGATTTCAGAAGGTGAGCAACTAATCCTATGGTAGTTATCATTGTTATTTTTCTTTATAATATTTCATGTCTTCAGAGCAGATCAAAGCCTGATGAAAATTCCAAAAATGTGTCTAGTGGTAGACAACACTGACAAACCATTCCCGCAAAAACAGCTTTGGTAGTAGGTAACTGTGAATGTAACTCACATGCAGAGCTATAATTAAAAGCAGAAGTAGTAAAAGGATTTCTATAACAGCATTTGGAGGCAGGGCTGTGATAAATATAATAACTAAAAAAAGATTTTGAAACTTAATCTTACATTATCAAATGTAAGATTAAAAAGGGTCAAAATATAATCTTTTATTATTAAAAAGGGTCAAAATATAATCTCTGTATTCACTAAATAAAACAGTAGCCTGCAACTTAAAGCTTATTCATTCACTGATTCAAGTATTTACTGAATGTTCCTCTCCTGCCATGTATCATTCTAGGAGCTAAGAATCAGTTCTGAACACAACCAAGCTTATATCCCAGTGGGAGAAGACCACTGAACCCCTCCCACTAAAACAAAATGTTAGCCATCATTTCTTACTAAACCTTATCTTAAAACCTATCACTGACCTGACAGGAACCTGGAAAGGAAAGAGCACCAAAGCTGGCTTTTACTCTTTAAGGTTTTGCCACCCTTCAGAATTCTTAGTTTCTCTGATAAAGAAAGTTTTAATTACGCTGAAGTTGAATTCATAATTGATACTTTTCTAATCAATTTTTTAAAAATTTCATTTAAGAAAACCTTCCCCATCCTAAGGTCTTAGACATTTTTTAGAAAATATTTTCTTCTAAAAGTTTTTAGAATTTCTTTTTCATATTTAAGTATTTTACCCATGTGGAAATGACTATGAGCATGGTGTGAGGTAGGGATTGCATTTCATTTTTTTCCCATATGGCTAAATACTTGTCCCACGGGCATTGTTAAATAATAAATCCTTTCCTTGCCAGATCCAGAATGCCACTTCTTTCATAATATCATGATTCTGTGCCTTTATGGATTCAGTTATGTATTTTATAACACATTCTACTAGTCTACTTGTCTACCCCTGTGATTAAAACTTTCTTTAAATAAATTTCATAGCACTTATCACATTAGTTGTCATTATCAGGATGTCTTCTGTCCTCTTGATAATCTCTTAAGTCAACTGTGGCTATGACTTATTCATCTTTTTATTTCTTACAGCATCAAAATAAATATTTCTGGTTTGTAAGCTTATTCGCTAAATGGGAATCAGCAGTAATACTGATTCTTAGCTATAGAATCATAAATATTCCTCAAAATCATTACCTCAACAGAACAAAATTTATGCATATATTAACAATATTTCTTTATTTTCTGTATTCCTGATGCTCTGGCATTTGGTGCCTCCAGACCAGGAAGGGACTGCCCCTCCATGGATAACTACTAATTCTTAGAGATAGTAAACAGCTTAACCAGGAAGTGTACCTTTCATATGCAAACTACCCAATCCACAGCTGTACCTCCCAGCTACCTCCTTTATCCAGCTCTTCCACATCAAGCTAATATACTCACCTGCCATAGTCACTCCAGGGCCAGGTACAGAGCAACCAGGGACAGCATCTATGCTCCAGAGTTTGCTGAAATTGTTCAGACTAGCCAATCCTAAATCTGCTTACCCTGTCTTGCTTTGCCTTTCTCATGGAAATGACAACAAAGGCTGTTGCCCATGCTTTCCCCTTTCCCTTTGCCTCCTGACCAAACAATCCTCCCCTGTGTAACCCCACGCCTCCTGTTTCTAGGCACCTGTGAGTATAAATTTCTTCCTTCATGACGATCATTTCCATTTCTGCATGTATTACTGGACCTGATTAAAACAAATGCCAGGCACATTTTGAAACAAAGCACAATAAATTAGCTGTTATTTTCAGCAAACATGAAATGATTTAAATAAGAAAGCAAATATAAAACTAAATTGTTAGCTTGCCAGTCATGAAGGAATTTGAGATTTTAGAAGGGGTTTATTGTTCTAAGCATTTGATAACTGTTGGTAGGATTATTCAATGAGAAACAGAGATATACTGAAATTATTTGATCATTTTCTTTGTGTGTCCTAAAGGTCAGGCTAACATGCAGGGGTTTTTTTGTTTTTGTTTTTGTTTTGTTTTGTTTTGTACATTTATAAAGAAATTGTTCTCTTAAGAAAAGAAAGTTAAATTCAGAACTGTGATAATCCTTAAACCTTACCATATTACAGTTTCTCCTTTTCACAGATGACAAGGTGAACTATTGAACTGAGTGTACTGACTTATATTAGTATTTCAAAGAAGAACTAACTATTTAGAGGAGTTAATCACAACAGAGAGTGTATCATATAAAATTACCTCACGCAAGTTTATTAAAGCGAGCTGTCCCACGTATACTTTGAAATGAGATCAAAACTAATCTTTCCAAAGGACGGACAAAAAAAGTAATCACCCAATTGTCTTTCTTTTCAATAAAAATAATTAAAACTAGTTTTTGTTTAAATAAGTCAACTTGTTGAAGGTGCAGTACTGCCTTCAATAGTACCACAACAATAAGTTTCTCTTGGGTAGTCTGTATATTGGGCCCAAAGAAGCTATTTATTCCATAAATACATTAGTGATTCTCAAATAGTTTGAAGGGTTTTACAGCTGTAATTTTAACAGCAACATAGTGGAAAGGAGTACACATAACACTGCATCTGGAGACTAAACACTTTAAAAACTGGTACCAACTCTGGCACTTATCATCTAGCTAGACAACTAGATCTCCCTGGGTCTCAGTTTTCCCATCTCTAAAACAGAATTTGTAAGACTTGACCTGCTTACCATATGGAATCAAAGAGGATTCAAAGTTCTTTGTAAACTGTTAAATCTCATATAAATTTAAAATGTTATTATTCAAAATGATTATCTATAATTATATATATGTATATAAAGAATTTTAAATCACTTTAAAAAGAACACAAAATTTGAGAAGTACATATTGATACCAAATAATTTATAAAACTAAGCACATGATTTTGACAACCATTTTCTCATTGCCTTTGCAAGGCTTCTACCACTGGCAGTTTTGAATACACAGACCAAAAATGTCCACTGTCTTTTAAGGACAGCACTACAGCATTATAAGGCAATACATTATTCACTTATAGCCAACTGGTCTGTTTTTCTTTGTTTATTATTCTATTCTTAATTAAAATATGCACATATTAAATACATATTAAGATCATACTTCTTGGTTTTACCTATCTTACAGATAAAAGATTTTATCGAATCCATTTTTCTATGTAAATTTTATTAAGTTTTAATGTTACTGCATCAAGAATTTCCAAAATATTAGAGACTTTGATTAAATTTTATATTATAATAAAAACAAAAGTTTGCTGGGTTAAAAAAAAAAACTAAGGTAAAACATTTGCCTTTATTTATAATTTTAAAATAATTTTTTAGCATTTTAATAACATTTTTATTAAACACATATACTTTATAGCTTGTTTTCATGAAAGATATCTACATGTAAACATGACTATGGTAGACCAGGAAGGACTTGGCTGTGGTCAGCATTTCCCACAGTGAGTTCCTCAGAACACGTCTTTCCTGACACTTAACAAACAAAGCAAAACAAATATCCAACTCCTCTTTGGTGTTTCCATTCTCATCAGCCCTGTCACACAGGTAAGAGAGCTGAGCCTTTATGAGGCTTGCATACCAAGGGTCAACCAATGTGCATGTGCATGTGTATGTCTGCGTGCATGTGAAGAGCTAAAACTGCAGAGTGCTTCCACACACACTATTCTGTGCACTACCCTTATATGTTCATTCAATTATTCCTCCAATAACCTTTAGTAGAGACTAATATCCCTATTTTACATAAAAGAGGTTGAAGGACAGAGAGATTAAGTGACTTGCTCAAAGCCACCCAGCAATGTCTTGGCAGAGCCTGAAGGAAGACCCAAAAAGTTTGGCTCTATAGCCCATGCATGAATCTTAGAAATACAATGTTTAGGGGAGAAAAAGTGCAAAGATACAGAGTATGACACCATTTTTTATAAGTTTAAAAATACGATATATTTGATTACTTGAGGACACAGATATATGTGGTAAAATTATAAAGAAATCAAGGGAGTTATTATATAAATTTTTGAGATAGGGTCACAGGATGACAGGAGGAAGAGAGAAACTTAAGAAGGCGCTATAGGAAACCTCGCTTGTTTAGGAGCTGTTCTATTTTTTTAAGTTGTGTTGTAGGCTCACTGGTGCTCACTTTATTATTGTAGCCTATAACTTACAAATATGTCACAACTTATTTTATATGTATCAAGTATTTCATAGTAAAATTTCAAAAAAAAATTAATCAGTAAGCTAATCGAAATCTTAAACTTATCCTGGATTGATAACCTTTGTAAGGTGGATAAATCACTTGTTTCCAGAGTAAAGCAAATTTGGTGAGGGATGACAAAGGCTTGAAGGATCATCACTTCCTCCTGTGGTGGACAGTGGCTGTAGGCATGGCATGCTTCCTCCGCTATCTGGCCACTTTTTTAGAACCCTCTCCATACACGGCTCAGAATTCACCACTGATTATGAACCGGTAGTTGGGTCTGCCACGACCAATTTGGTTGGAGGCGGCACTTGCATCATCAACTCCCCAGAGTTCTTTCAATTAGGAAACTCTAGGATCTCTCAACTGTTAGTACTAGTGCCTCCTTTTCAAAGACACAGTTACCTGTTAAGTTTGAAGCATCAGTGGGACTCAGTTGTAACCAATGGCGGGCATCAGAGTCAGCCACAACATCTGTAGGAGTGTTTAGTTCTGCATCCTCCTCACAGGTCTGCCATGGGCTCATGGACAGCTCTGCCTCGCTGTTATAGCCCAGAGCTGTGTCACTGCTGACACTTTCACCTGGCACAATGGAAGAATCAAAGTGTGAGATAACTAATAGCTAGAAATCACAATTACCTACAGGCAAGTAAACAGCTGACATAGCAGGAATCATTCAGAGGGTAGGAGCTCAAAAGGGACCTGTGTGGCGCTCTTGCTCAATGAAACAAATCTTCTAAGTGCAGGGCATTTAACAGTCATTATGAGCTCAGTCATTATGAGCACTGCATATCACTCAAGTGGCATTCTTTTCAAGGGGTCTTCAACTCAGCTACTCCAAGTATCCTAAAGATTACATCAAGGCCTTAAATTTTCTCCTGAAACTTATTCAACTACTAAAATGGGGCTGGGGAGAAGAAAAGGGTGGGAATTGATTCCACCACAAAAGCAAGCTTATTCTGTTTGCTAGAAGACCTAAGGAGCCTGATGTCTACACCTCAACCCAGGTTGAATCACCCAGGGTCACTGCAAAACATTTTCTTCAACAGAAATTCTCCCTTTTATATACTAAAAAGTTGCAAGCTTTCAAAGGCTATTAAGCCTTATAGGACTATTTTGTCTGACACCAAACAGACCTAGACGGTCTATTCCTCCACGTCTCTTGTTTACTTCATAACAATTTTATGTGTCTACTCTGTCTGCTCACTCTTCCAGCTGCTTTTCATATCTGCTGCTGACAGTCCCCAGCCTTGCTGCTTCTAATCAGCTGTTTTCTTTTAACTTGCAAAGAACGGAAAGTTGTCCCAATCACCAACCTGTTAGGTCCCTAACTGCATTTCCACAGAACGCTAAGCCAACAAGGTCTGAAGGTACAAACCAAGAGGAGCCCGCCACAACCCACCAAGAACTGCCCTGGACCTGAGTTGTTCACTTCCCTGTGAAGTAACTGCCTTGAGGGAAGCAGAGTATTAGAACCACATTTTATGGTATATGATGTGTCAGGATTCCAAACAAACTTTATTTTTTCAATACGTATACTATTGACTTCAATGTACTTTTGAAGCTTTTTTTTTTTCCCCTCATAGCCTGTGGGAACTTTCTGAGGAAGATCATTTTTCCTTCTTGGCCTGTCTGCTCACCTAGCCATCTGCCTTGGTCATGCCTTTCACCTGGAAAAAGGCCCAGAGGTGGAAAGACAGGCCTCTAAGATACAAGTAACTGACTAGAACTGTTTTTTTTTGGTATGTGTGTACTAACTGTCTATCAGTCCTGAGATTCCAGGAATAAATATGTCCCACTTCACAACCATGTCTCTTCACATGATATCACTTAAGTTAGAAAGGAAAAAGAAAACAAAATATATGAACTCAGAA
>NW_006442491.1:2393856-2418304 GCF_000325575.1 Pteropus alecto | reverse complement strand
TTTCCTTGTGTCTGTTGCAAATCATCTTTTAAATCCAATTCAGCAGAGCTGCTGCTTCTTTGAACTAAGATCTTCAGACAAAAAGAAAGAACGCATTTGTTACAGGAAAGTTTTAATTTTTATAAGACTGTTAAATTTCTAGCCCACATTTCTAAAGAAAAAGAAACAATTATAATAGCAACAACAACAACAACAACAAAAAATGAATCCAGTTTTCCATTTGAAGGATATGTGTTCACAAATGACTATCAATGAATTATAAGTTACTCAAAATCTGAAATTTATGGCTTCTCCTTTGTCAACTGACATCCAATTAAACCAATCTACTGAGAAGGAATGCCAACTTATATGGATAATTTGATTTTAAAGTTCTATTTGCTCCTCTGAGCAAGCACACACATATAGTGAATGCAATTCTCCAAAAGGCCTAAGTTATACACGAATGGTAAGTGTGCTAGCAGGAAAGGCATAAACTCCACCCAGACTTCTCTAAAGGTTACTCAGTGCCTTCCTTGTTAAACGTGCAACAGATTTTCTTGAGTACTGCTCAACACTGGACCTTGTACTAAATATAGAGCACTAAAACATTTGGAGGCTATCTGCATCCTCTAAAATTTATGCCTTGCTTCGAGAGACAAAACATACACAAATTACACAAAATGATAACAAGGTACATAAGCAAAATATGCACATAAACTCTCTCTAAAAGGTATGCAGAATAAAGTGTTACCTTAATTGGCTCATAGTTACAGGACAGCTGTTCAAGAAGTCAACAGACATGAAGTGGTAGAGAGAAGGCAGGAGGGGATTCAAGGCAGGAAGCACTGAGTAGTAACCAGCAATTTCTATGTGCAGGAAAAGAAGCTGATTATAGCAGGCCATGCAGGGCAGACAGGTAAAGAGGAAAAAGAAAATGTATACTGCCTCCTAATCGAGGCAGCTGCCAGTGGGCCTTCAGCATCAGGTTTAGGAATTTCAACCCAATATTGACAAAATGAACAACTGTATTTTCCAGACAGTAGCTTGTTGTGATTAAAAAGATAACTAGAAAGAAAATCTGAGTAGTTATCTGTGGGACAGAATTAAGAAGAAAATTGCTATGGAACTGTTATGGTAATTCAGGAATAAGCTTGAAAGGCTTCTGATGGGAGAAAAAAAAATAAAATGCTGCAGAATGACAGAAAAGAGCTTATAATAAGCTGTAAATGACAGTGGAATAAAAATAAATGACAAAAGAATATGAATCTAGCAGACCATGAAAATGATGGTGATGAAGGAAGGAAGGAAAGATGATGGACAAAGGAACCTGAGAGAGATTCTGGTATTTTAATTTTCATCTTTGAGTTGCATATCCAAAAGGAATGTCCTATAAGTAGGCAACAAAAATCCAGGATTGTGAGACAGAGGATAGAGCCAGGAATGAAGATGTAAATTTAAGGTCCTCTAATATAGAATATATAAAAATCCTGTATTCAACTGGCCAGCTAAAAGGATGAATATTAAACAAGCAAACAAATGAGAAGGACTAAGATGTATAATTAAAAGACAGGATAATTATTAAGCGATAAAACAGAAGTCAGTCATAAATATTTAGAAGACTCACAGTATATGAAAAAATATTACACAGTCTTAAAGAAGGATGAAATATATCTAATGTAATAATGGTAATATATCCAGATATTTCCTTAATTGAAAAGCAGAATGTGGTCTTTTCTGCTTCTAACTGAGAAATGAAATGTCCTCCAACTACAGAACTAGATCTTACATAAAAATATAGATTACAATTTTGGACTCACAGAAAGTAAAATAAAACTCCAAGTGATCTACACACTGCCCTCTCCAAAACAAAAAACCAGAGAAGTGAAATGGGGCTATCCCAAGCATAAATCTATTATCATTGCCGGTGGCAAAAGAATGGAGATTCTAAGATTAAAGTAGCATTCCCTGCTTCCTGAAAGAAATAAATGCAAATATTGTCTTGGTGGAACTCCAGCACTTCAGACATCCAGGTTTTCTACAAATTAAGATTGACTATGTTGGAACTCAATCAACCATCACCATACACCAAAGGAAATAATAAATCACCATGCACAAGAGTCTCGAAAGCAACAAAATGGAATTTAGACCCTCTCTCAAGGACTTCAGATAATCAGACAAAGAATTTAGAATTGTAATGTGAATTTTTTAAAGGAATCAAAGATGAGAATCACAAAACTGAACAAGCAACAAGAGATTAGTTGAAATTACAGATATACTTGAAAAGAATCAACTTGAACTTTCAGAAGCAAAGGGTATGACTGTTAAAATAAAAAACTCAATGGAAGTATTAAACAGCAGATTACATGAGTCAAGAGAGTTATTAAACTGAATGAAAGAAAGAGCTAATGAATTACCTAGACTGTAACCAGAGGACCAAAGAGAATGAAAAATATGAAAAAGGCTTAACAGACATGGAAGACAGAATGAGAAGATATAAATATATTTCTACCCAGAATTCTAGAAGAAAAGAGCAGAGAGAACAAAAAAGAGGCAATATTGAAGAAATGATTACCAAGAATTTTCCAAAAACAATGGAAGATAGAATCCACAGATACTTGGCACATAGCATATACCAAAAAGGGCAAATATATAAACCAAAAGAAACTGCACCTAAATATACTGTAGGGCAAATGAAGAACAAGGACAAAGACCAACAAGGAACAACAAATATGATGACTGGAAGACTTCTCAACAGCAGCAATGAAAGAAAAATAGCTTCCACTAGAAGGGGGAGAAGAAGGGAGAAAAAAGTAGGTAATTACAGTAATTAAGACTCTTTGTAGTACTTTACAGAGAAACAAAGTAACCAATAAATTAAGATTAGAAGCACTAAAATAAAGCCTCAGACATCCAGGAAACAGCACATATGAGAGAGAGGTGGCATTTCAGATCAATGAAGGAAAAATGTATTCAACAAATGGGACCTAGCACAAGCAGTTATCCATTTCGGGAAAAAAAAATTGGATCCCTACCTCACTCCATACATAGGAATAAATTCCAGATGGAGGGAAAATTTAAATGAGTAGGGCAAAACTGAAACACTTATAAATATAAGGTAATATTTTTATCCCTGTGGAGTTGGTATTTTAAATTTTTCATAAAATCTAACCATAAAAATGTTCGATAATCAAGAATAGCAAAATTAAGAACATACGTTCATCAAAAGACACCATGCAGAAAGTGAAAATATAAGTTGCACATTGGAAGATATTTGCCAGAAACAACCAAAATAGGATCAGTATTCAGAGTATATAAAGAATTAGTATAAATTAAAGAGAAAATGACAAACAAATCAATAGGAAATGGTAAAGACATCATTAGACATTTCACAGATGAAACACACATGATCAGTGAACATATGGAAAGATTTTAAACTTTATTAGTTATCTGAAAAATACAAAAATGAGATTCCATTTTCACCCACTTGACTCATAACATTTTTTAAATCTGACAACAGCGAGTGCTGGTAAGAATATGGATGAATAGCAATTCTTTACATAATGCTGGCAGAAATATAAGTAGTGCAACCACCTTGAAAAACATACATTCTCTTGTAAAGAAGATCGTTATTCTATCCTGGGACTCACGAATTCTACTCCTAGATAGCCACCATAGAGAAAACCTTAAACATGTAAATCTTGAAATGCATACAAGAATGTACATCGCTGCATCTTTCATTAAAAAAAAATGAAAAGTCTAAATGTCCATCAACAAAAGAATGAAAATAAATTGTGGTATATTCACAGTGGAATATCATACAGTGGAGAAAACTTAATGAACTACAGCTGCATGTCATAATGTGGATGAATCTTAGAAATACATTAACCAGTGAATAAAGCAATACTGTCACTTTTATAAAGTTTAAAAATAAGAAAAACTAAAGGGTGTATTGTTTGGAGATTCATACACATAGAGCAAAACGACGGAGCAAAGCAAGGGCATGATAAACACAAAGCCAAGAAAATTCTGCTCTCTGAGGGGACAAGGAAGGAATTTACATGCCAAAGCAGTGCTACTAGAAATATTCTAGTTTTTAAGCTAAGTGGTAGGTTTGTGGGTGTTTATGTAATTGTTGGAACATACACATATAATACACATATACATACAGGCTATATATATATAGACTGGTATTTTCCTTTTTAAAAAATAAAGACAGAAGAAACTTTACACTGGTTATTTTCCAGGTAACGGAGAAGCTTTCTCTTTTTATTTTGAACACTTCTATAATGTTTGAGTTTTCTATGAATATGCACCACATTTTAAATAAATAAATAAACAGGAGTTATCTGCATAAATGAGTTATGAACTACTTTCAAATTTCTTCTTTATACTTTATATTTGTTTTTAAAAATGCTATTTTACATATTTTAAAAAAAAGAAACCATAACAGATCTTTGTAAACACTCCCTTATAGAGTAACTCATGTCAGATGGAGGCTACTACCTAAATGATGCCAAGAACAAGGAATCTGTATGTTTGAAAAGCAAGGATACCTGATTAAAATTTCAGGTGGCCACATACACATCCAGTGGTAAATTCCATTTCATGTTAATTTTTTTTTCTATTTTTGCAATGTGACTCTAAGTTTACATAAAAAGCAGGCAAGACTTTAAAAAGGTTTTAAGACTGTTTAGGCTTATGACCTGTCTAAATGGAAAAAAATTTTAAAAGAAAAGTATTACTGCCACTAATAAATTTATTGTGCTAATAACTTACATGTTTATTTTTAATGAGAAATTGATTTGGTTAGAAAATATCTTACTGTTATTCCTTCATGTTCATTCTTCACATGTCCTTTATTCTCTTGAAAAGGCTTAGGCTCTGAAGAACTCAAATTCTGTGCATTTTCTACCTTATGACCTAAAGATTTGGCAGAAAAAATCAACAGTTCAGATAGTAAAGTTGGAAAATAATTTTATATATAGGTAATTACTAAATTTAGATATTCTAAAATACATAAAAACAGGAGTCTGGCAAACTGGTAGCCGATGGTCAAGTCCACACTACAGATCTGGTCTCTTTGGTCCATAGGGAGCTTTTAGAGAGGATAGAATGCTACTCAGTGTGGCCAACAGATTCACTTAGCATATTATGTTAGCACAAGGGAGGGCAAAAAGACCTGTTCTGGGGGCCTTGGAGAAGGAATCTCAGAGAAGAGCTATCTGAGTTAGCCAGGTGAGCTGATGGGGAAAAGAAACCAGTGAGGTGGCTCAGTATTGCTCGAGAATAAAGACTAATGAGAGAAAGAACAAATCCAGAATCAGTAATATTACCACAAAGCCTGTAAACATTAAAAAAATCTTAAGTAGATTTTATAAATAATCTGGGACCAATAAATTTGAAAAAATACATGAGTTTAACAAATTCCTAGAAAAACTTAACAAAATTGAAACAAGAAAGGAAAATCTGAATAGTCTTATAATGATTTTAAAATTTGAAAACTCCAGGCACATGGTAGATTCTACCAAATATGTAAAGGAAAAAAAAAATCACAACAATCTTATATAAAACCTTTCAGAGAACAGAAAATCTTTAGGTAATACATTTCTCAAGTTATTTTTTTAATTGTATTTTAAGAGAATTTCCAAGAGGCAATACTTCTCTACTCATTTGATGAGGTTAGCATGACCCTGACATTAAGAACTGTGAAATAACTTGTAGATAAATAAGCTTAGTTTATTTCTTAATTAACTCACGAAACTAAACTAAATAAGTATATTCATTGACACCAGTTACAATTTAAACATGTGCTTTCATTGTAAAATGTTATTTACTGTTTATAGGTCAAATCATCTGCCTCTTTGCTTTCCAAACACTGTTGTTGCTGAATGTTGTTGGAGAAAGCATGTAAAGTAATGCTACTACAAGTTATTATTTTCAACCTCAGCAGAGTCCACAAGCTGCTAATAAAATTTTTCACAAGTCTGAGCAGCTTTCCATTCTCACTGTCAACTTTTGTGGCTCTTCCATATCTGCCTACTCCTGCCCTGCCTTCTACCAAACTTGCTGCTCTCCCTGACTTTGTGATGTAACATTCTCTGCCTCCTGCCTACTCTTGCCACTCTGGACTTCTTTCTAGTTCTCAAAAATATACACTGGAAAAAAACGGTACATATGTGTATATAATTTAGATAAATGTATTAAAAAAAATACTGAAAACATTTCATTGCCAGAAACCACATCCTTGCAATCAACTTAAAAAGTACATTCCCTTGAAATAAACAGAGTTAGAATATATGTAGAAAGCAATATGACGTGCAGCTTCTTCCCAGGCAAAATCTACAGTTCTACACTAATAACTGGAGCTCCTCCATACCGTGAGAAGACTCTGAGCACAGCAGCTCAGTGACATCAGGAGTGCTGCTGCTCCGAAAGATCTGCTGCTGCTGCTCTGCCACCAGGCAGCCGGAGTCAACTGCGGGTGCATTTTCTGACTGTTGACATTCTTCCACTTCTGTGGGCATTAACACAAAACATGCAGGGATGTATTTCAAGATTTAAAAAAATAAGTTCACTGCTTAAGACAACTGATTCTGAAAATGTAGTTTTAGATATTTTTTTTTTCACAATAACTGTGCAGTAAGATAATCTTTCTTCATTTACATCACAAAGTTTCCTATACTTGTTAATAGTAATATTCCACTCCCAAAATACATTTTTCTTTTAAGTTCTACAAAACATTTTCTTTTTAATTTAAGTGAAGAAAAAAATTAAAAGAAAAAGCCACAGAAATGGTTGGAATTTCTGGGGTGGGCATGCCCAGGAAAGAGAGATCCAGGAGCTACCTGGAACGGCTCATTTACACTGAAAGGGAGTAGAAAGTAGCATGTGCACGTGTGTGCCCACACCACACACAAACACATTCTAAAGGAAGATAAATGGAAGCATGGGAATTTCAAATCTATTGTTCCTTTTAACGGATATATGCACAACTGCCCCAAATAAAATACTATAATTATTTAATGGCTTATATCACCAAGTGCAATGTTCAATTAACCACTAACGTACAAAAATCCACTAGCCTTTTTAGAGAATCAGTACATATATGACATAAAACAGAAAACCACAGATGAGTACTGCCCACTGGATAATCTCGGCTAGCATGATTGCAAACTATATGCCCTTAGATAATGAAATCCCTCCTAGCTCATTTCTAAACTTTACGGTTCATTTTAACCCCCAAAGACAACCCGAGGCACTGGAAGATCATACTTTAAGTGGAAAGTATGATCTTTCTCTAGAATCTCAGCTTTGAAGTTACGTCATCTTTTGCCTAGGTTATTATAATAACCTCCTAACTAGTCACTGTCGCCCTTTTCTTGCCACCCTCATAACTATCCTCTATGTGGCCCCAGAGAGTTCTCTATGAAACAAAGATCTGATTACGCCACTTCTCTCCTGCCGAAGCCCATTACTGTACAGTCAAGCCCATGCTCCTCACAGTGAATACAGGGCTCTCCTTGATCTCGCCCCACAGACTTGATCCCCCCACAAGGAGCTCTTGCTTACTTTACTCTCCAGCAACCTTAGCCTATTTGGCACCTGCTGCTCTCCTCTCTTGTTGCTCATCCTCTATGCAAACCTCACATCTGTCCCCTTCTCCCTCCTTCCCATACTGCCTGGGCACTGGTCCTATAGGACTTGCCATGTGGTTTTGCATGTGAACCCCACCACTGCATCCCTCAGCAGACTCCACGCTACTCATGTAGTCATGAAACTTTACATCCAAATAACCCCATATTTTCCAAAATAATTAATTAGCTAGAGTTTTACTTCTTCTAAGAAGAGACTGATCAAAATTCTGTCTGTATTATCTTACCTGGCAGTGTCACCCAATTCCTCGCCTGAAATGAGACTCACTGCCAATGTGTCACTCTCTGGATAACCCTTTAATATGAGCCATAAAACAAAGCGCTGGTTCACCCTAAACGAGAAGTTGTCATGTAGGAAGATTCCAAATATGAGACAGGATTTCAACAAAGGACTGCTATTTTGTTTATACTATCTAAATAAAATTTCATTTAAAGTATTGATAAAAATTATAAGACCTCAAAACTATGAAATTTGTGTGATCCTTCACTTATAATTCAGGGTACTGGATCACAGTCTAAGTTTACATACTGATGGGAAGCTGAGTTTAGGGAGTAAGCAAAAGGAAGGCCAGGGTACGAGAGGCGACAGACTCATTAAAGCCTCGCCCTTCCAGGTTATCTTCACTCTTCTCTTGAATAGCCAGGCAATAATTGTCCAATTTCCCGCAGAGAAACAAAAGACCTACATACATATTTGTGATCTATCCACACATCCCCAAGCATGAACTAAGCCCTTTTCACAAGTCTACTTCTAGGCTCTTCAGTATTAGGCAACAGAAGCCAGATAATATTACCAGGCCACCCCTTCTGGCTATCTTATTTCATTGTTTATTCTAATTATGCAAGATACTGAAACTTCTGGGAAGTGTTTATATTTGTCAATGAACCTACTTGTTAATCTAATATCAGCAGAGGGAGCCCAAGAGCTTCCTAATTCTCTAAAAAATAATTGGCAAGTGCTAGTTTTTATGGATAGGGAGAAGAGTGGGTTTTATTCACTTAAACGTGATGCCAAAAACTGGTAGACTTTGGTTTCTGGGCTATAAGCAGAAACAAGAGCTTGGCCAACACTGGCAGCATCTTTTTAAAGATAAAGAACATCGCCATCTGGTGGGATGCAATACAGTCAGTCACAGCACCATGCCTTCCAAATTCAAGGTTCCCAGTGGCTCTCAACAGAACAGCAGGACGAAGAGCCTGCCATCACCAGCTGGTCTGCCTTCCCAATAGGCTGGTCTAACGCAGCTTTAAGGCTTTGTTTTTGTAAAACTGTTGGTAGGGGCTTCCCAGACGGAGAAAGTCCAAGCCTGTAGAAACCACCAGAAGTGGTGAGACTGGGACCATCCATGATGAAGATGGGAAAGAATAGGAGAATCACAATGTCAAATGTGCTGTGAGGGCTGTTGTGCTACTGGTGCCCTGAGCAATTCCTAAAATTAACTGATAAGTGATATAGTATGAAAAGAACTTAGAATTCTTCTTATCCCACAATTTAAACCCAATTTCCTGATTTGTAAGTGTACATTTCTTGGCCATTTCTCACACTTTGTACTAAGAATATACTCAATATATATTTTGTATAAATGAATAAATGAACACCAAAAACATTTTTTTGATATTTTTCCTTAAAAAAAACAAAAACAAAAAACAATTCTTGAGCTCCCTCTGCTGGCCTTTTATTTGTTAAGAAAGAGCAACTAGTGTTAACGCTCCCATTCTACAGTGTCATAGGGGTTACTCTTTCATAGCAAATGTAAAACCATTTTAACACTGATATGCAAATATCAAGATACAGGATTAACTGATATTCAAAATAGTTAAAAAGAACAATCTAAGTTATATAAAAATTACATCATAAATTCCGGGAGGTCTAATGCATTCTGTTCTGAATAGCACTCAATTTCTTTGGCTTACTTCAAAGAGCTAATTTCTACCTTAGTTTCAGTACATCATTCACTTTCTCTCAAGCATAACTAATTCAATAATCCAAACTTTAAACACACTAACATTCTAGCTTCTTGATAGTGTAAGTTATACAGCATCATTACTAAATCATTGCTTTCTAAAACTCTACTCAAAGCACCAGAAAAATGATCAAGTAAGGATTACTTAATTTCATTTTTCCCCACTAAGACTCAGCATGATTAAATTAAGTGTATAAAGTCTTCAGAAACTTCTATTTATTCCAGATGTCTGACTATTTTTCAAAACAATTTCTCTCATTCTTTACTTAGTCTAAGGCTTCCTTAATCAACCTTTTTAAATGGAGTGAGGCTCATTCTTCAATTACCAAAATTCTGGGTTCCATTTACCACTCATAGAAAGTTGCATAAGCAAAATTAGTAGTAATTTCCTAACTTTAAAACGATTGTGCACAATACCAACTTGACCCTACAAAAATCACAAGAGATGTAAACCAACTCAGCATCTTGAAGTTTCCCACAAGGTCCAAAGGTGAATCAGCCCAGACCCTGACAAATACTTCCTGACAATTGGGAAGTGCTACCTGGAAGCCAGAGAATCAGATGCAGAAGCAGCTAAGTGAGACTTTCAGTTAGGTTCCATTAAGTCTCTTTTAGAATGAGGGAAGATCACCAATCTTCTAATTATTACTACTACAATGTTCCTAAAAGAAAAATAAAATCTACCATCTGCATGGCCTGTAAGCAATACAGACTGGCAAATATCCTCAAATAAAAGCAGTTAAAATTGCAAAATAGCTGGAAAGAACTATTCCCACAAAGGAGAAAAAGAGAAATCACTGAAACTGCCAGTTCTACTTCCTACATGATTATGTAGCTATTTATATTAATGGACTACTGGTGGTTGTGACTTTCCCCAAATTCTGCTGCCACCAAATAGAGTCACAAAGGGATCAGAAGGTAAGTAATGTTCTATTGTTTATATTACTAACAAAATTTGGTGGGTTGAATAGTCATATAGATTAAAAACAAAAACAAAAAATGTTAAATGAAACTAAATTAGCAATCATATTTATTAGTAAAGAACTTGTGGCCAGAAAGTCAACATTGAAAGTGTCTGCATATTATGTATAGGTAGATGTACACCTAGCTAGATCTATATTTAGGAACAAGTTAGCAAGATATGCCAACATAGTAGGATTTAATAATCCTACAAATTTAATAATCTAGTATGTCAAACTGTGGAGAATGTACAATCTAAGACTGAAGACTGATATGCCTCACTCTTGGGCCCAGTCTCTTGATAAGACAGTCACAAAGGACAATGCCATCACTTTAATAGTAAAGAATAAATGGCATCAGACTAAGGCAGAGCTCGCTACTATAGTTGTCAAATGAAAGAGAAAGAACAAACAGCAGATTGTTCTCAAAGTCACTATATTGCTAAGTCCCTTTAGCCCTTGTGCTATAAAATCAGAAATAAGGATGGCAAAGGCAGGAAAACACAGACCCAGCATGGCCTGCTTCATTTTACTCTTAATCAGGATCTCTCAATCTCAGCATTAATGATATTTTGGGTCACATAATTCTTTGTGGTGCAGGTTGTGCTGTGCATCATAGGATGTTTAGCAGCATCCTCCCACCCACTGGATGCCAGTGGCACTATCCCAGTTGTGATTATGAAAAATGTCTCTAGACATTGCCAAATGTTCTCTGGGGGGTAAAACTGTCCCCAGTTGAGAACCACTGCTCTAAATCATATCCAACTTCTGTTGAAACTGTGTACATATATATGAGAATCAAGAATCTGAGTAAACTAAAATATAATCCTGAATGAGAGAAAAGCTTCCAAAATGAGATTATTAACAAAAAGATATTTCTTATAAGAACATATTCCGAACAAACTAGTAAAAACTTAAAACTTCAAACCACAAAAAAATTCCTTTTGGGTGTCTATCAGCCAAATAGAAAGCAAAAATATTTAAAATATTTTATTAATCATCTTTAGGCAGTAGTATTTTTTTTTTAAATCAAATCATTAAGCAGTTAATGGGCATCAGTAATTTAAGTGACTGGTGCCATTTTCCCATGTACCATTTTTACTGTTTTTCACCTAGGAAAAAAAGTTTTCTAAGAACCATAGACTTTTAATAAAACTATCTTCTTCACTCATATTCTATAAATTAAAAAATATTATATTTTATGTATTCTAGGGGAATTAAGCTTTAATTTTTCTTTGCTAAACGATAGTATGACATAATTTAGTGATACAGAAAGCCACAATTAGGCTATTGCCAATATTAAATAAATACTAATTTATAATGCCATCTTTCTGAATATAAAGAACATGAAAACATTTTTCTCTTTAGTTAGAAGATTCAGTTTGTCTTAGAATCATTGGGAAAAAAGTAGAATTAGACCTAACTATTCACTGTAGAGCAAAGTATATCCTTTTGTTTAGGTTTCTATGCCAAAAATCATTTTTGGTGCTCGGAAGTCTTAATAAACCACAAAACACACTGTGTGTAAACCACATGTATCCAAACTCAATTTCAATTGGCTGAAGCCCAGGAACAATGTTTGTCTGGAAAATTAATACTCTTTAGTATTTTTTAAACTCAAATCTCAATAATCAGTATACATCTGCATAAACTCAAATTTTTTAAACTCAAATCTCAATAATCAGTATACATCTGCATAAACCGATTACTTTATACATTATTATGATTTATTAACTCCAAGGAAGCCTTGCCTGCATAATTTTTCCAGTTTATTTATTTTGGGGGAGGCACAGTAAGCATTCTAACACTGACATGCTGTAAAATTTTATGAAAATCTCCTTCCTTTCTTTAGGCACTGTATAGAAGGTACCCTGAGGCAGACATCACTGTTTTCCCTATTAAAATCTACGGGCCAAAAACTCCTCTTATCCTTAACTGGAAATGTAAAGATCAGTGGTGTTACAGAATCTTTTCTTGACTAAGTGCTACTCAATGTCTAACTACATAGAAACGATTATTAATATTCATTGAAAATAAACACAAAGTGCAATGCCCAAGCACTCATGCGTAATGTGGGGATTTTAACAAAGGAAGCAAGGCCCAGAGGCAAGCAGAAGCCCAGAGACATTCACAGACACGTGAGACAGCATTACAGTACCTGACAGCCTGTGAGAGCAAGAGGAGTAAGAAAGACCAGGTAAGAGAGCGCTCATGGTGTGAAGGAGGAGCGGGACGCTTTTAGTGGCAGGCAAAGCCTCAGAAAGGTGGACACAGTTGCTGATAGACTGGCTTCGCTTAGCTTCCAGGAGAGATAAAGTAATAATTATGTCAGAATAACATCAGGATCTTTCACTTATTTATTATTATTATTTGTATTTTCTGGGCTCTCTTTAAATATTTGAAGAAGGTCATTTTAAACTTTAAAGGCAGTCGGTACAAAGCACAGTATTTAATCATAGTTTCTAAATACAGCCAACTCTCAGTCATTCTGATGATATGGGAGAATGAATGGACAATCCACAAGTAATCTTATTTTAGAATGTTTTTATATTTAGGCTTTCCTTGTTTTCTGCTGTGTATCAGATTTGCATTTGGGCTGTTTATTTGAGCAGACATTAAAATCATTTTTCCTGTCCTAAAGGACACAAACAAAAAAAACCACAGTGAGGGAGTAAAAATACAGTCTAAGATTAAAATTGTTCTATAAATAATAATTCAAAAATTGGTTTACTGAGAGCTGACTGTATTCAAAAGCAAATCATTTAGCAAATTAAATATCCTAAAAACTTAAGAACACATAAAAGTCAAGTCGAACATTAAAAGATTTGATAAATGGAAAAAAGATAAAAATCTCCATGAAACTCACCCTTTTATATCACATTTCATGCTTATTAAATCCGTAATTTCCTATTATGAACTTTATAGTGTTCTTAAGTTTTTTATATGTTGCTAATCAAATGACCATTTGAGAAAATAGATGGACACAGGAAGAGAATGTGCCTCATGTATATGAAACCACCATCAGTAAAATCAGTTTTATCCTTGAAACAGAAATATAAAGGTTTACTTGCTATTTTATTATCTTTATGTGATTTTGACACTAATGAAATAGAACTATAAACAGTAGTGACACATTTGTAAAAGTATAACAAACTTTTTACTTTCCTCTTTCCCCCTTCCTTTGGCCATCAGTACTCCTCATTCTAATTCCCATTCTAAAAGACTACCTGCAATGCAATTACACTATCATTCACAGGCATGTAAAATAATATTTAAGTGAAAATGACTTCCATGTAAACATTAAACTGATTTAAAAGATTTGTTCATCTCTCAATGTCAGAGACATTTTATTTCAGCATTGTTTTAAAAAGTTTTCCTTTTATAAATAAAATAATTGCGTTTTCCCAAAATCACTGGTTATTTTAGATATAATTATAGAATAATTATTTTGTGTGGAAATTGACTTGTTTTAATCACTCATTTTATACATCTAAAATTTCAGCATAATTCACACTCAGGGACAAAGTTTTACTTTATAACTCTTTAAGACTCTCCTTGACAGTCCTTTTAAGTTGCAAACTAGTGTATTCTCTGTTAAACTGTCATTTCCCTACCCTGCAATTGTTTATTTTATATCTCCCTCTTGCCACCATCACAGACATTTTCTCAAACTAAGTGTAGTCTGTGAGGCAAATCAAAATAAAATAATCTTAAATTATTCTCTTACTGGGATTGGGGAAAAGTCACTTTCAAATGGGTCTTCCATAATAAATATCTTAATGCTAAAAGTAGCAAAAACTAACTTCATGATCTGCTTGCTCTCTCATTAAAAGATGGCCTATACACAAATCAAAATCTACCATGAAAACATTCTAGGCCTTTTTAAAGGACAAAAAGGTGAATTATTACATAATGTAAAAATAATAGAACTGAGGAAAATCACTAATATTTAGTTTTTATAGATTAATTTTATAAAACATCATGATATAATAAATTCTTGAGAGACCACTGCTTTCACAGGCAACAAAAAAGATTCATAATATTTTATAATGAATACATACATATATATATGTAAAATATACAAAGATAATAGATCTAACCAACTCAATAGCTCTCATCTCCATTATATTTTACAGGTTATGGTTTCAAGTGTTTTTTAATTTAATTAATCCCACAAAGACCAGGTTTATGGTTTTTAAGTGTCATATTCTACAAATATTTTTACATGATTTTGTAAAAGTTTTTATACTATGGATTTTCAGACACCTGAGGACACTAACAAACAGAACCTCACTGGCATAAATGTGCTAAGGATTTTCTAAAACGTACTGGTGTCTCTACCATGTTGTTGGTCTAAAATATCTGTTGAAAAACTAAGATGCAATCTCTTCTACAGCTGTGTTTTAGCCAAGTAGTAGCATATGAAACATGCCAGATCCAATAATTTGCTGCTCATTAAAATGTGAGAAAAAAGTTTTAAGAAGTGTTTTGAATGATCGGTTTTATTATCATAGTAATTCAAGGGTTGTGAGGGACAGCAGAAAGTCTGAGCAGCTCAGGCAGGATGCTACCTTTATCATAAACTTCTATTCTGATCTCTTTCTTTTAAAGATCCAGAGATGGAAGAAAGCAGTTTTGGGGAGTTGGGATGAGATAGGAAATCAGTGAATAAGCCTCCCTAAAAGTTGCCTCTTAATCAGGAACAGGGTCTTTCCTCAGGGAAGAGGAAGCAGGAAAGCAGGAAGAAGTAGAATAGGAGGTGAATGTAAATAAGGTGATAATTACCAACAAATGCTATAGAAAAAAAGCATGAGACAGTTAGGGTTAAGGTATAATATATTTTCATAAAACTCCAACAGGATTCTAAGTCACCTTTACTAAGCTCTGTAAAATATGTTGTATAAATAAATCTTTGATTTATGACCAGAGGATATTTTGACTTTCTGTAGTCAACATGCTGAATATCAATTACAATTGCATTGTATTATTGATGCAAAAAGCTAGAGAAAACTCAGATAAATTTGTTTTAAACTTAAGTTATGGCCTCAAAAACACTGGGTGGGGGGCTTTATATGTTCTTATTAAATACTGGATATAAGCTTACCTTTTAAAGATTTCTCTTTTTGTTTTAAGAGAAAAGTGTAGCAAAGCAGTCTGACTAACTAGGGGTTCTTGGTCAAGTTTCTGTTAATTTTAACAGGCTGTAAGGACATCATCTATAGGTATGTAAAGCTCAATTTTCCAAAGGTGTAAAAATTTAAATGTCTCCATCTAGTCCTGAAAACTAAATATACTATTCCCCTTTTCCTTGCTGGAACAAGTTGCCACATGCTCTCAAGATTATTATGTCCAACAACAACAATGATGCAACTAGTTGTGTGATTACTAAGAATCTATTTCCTCAAGGTTCAAAGAAAACACCTATATTCTCTTTTTACACAAACATCTCTCACAATATTAACACCTCAAGTTCTTTTTTCACAATGAAAGATTTAGAAATAAATATCAAAAACTACAATTTGAAAAGTAACCAGAATAAAAGTTAAATGATATTGAGACAATTTAATAAAAGTTCTAGTATTTAAGTTCTGAGTCTGATTTTAAAACTTTTACATTTTATTCCTATAAATCCATTTTAGATAGCAACTAAACCTTTGGGAAATATTTGAATAAATGCTTACCAGTTGCTTTTTGGCGAACGATATTTCTTGCTTTCTCAACTCCTGGTGCCCCAGATGTGGTGGCACTCCTAAATCGCATTGGCTCAGTCACATCTGGGTGGCTCCGCCAGCTAAGAGAAAAGGATCTCCCCACAGTGGTTCCTTTCTGAGAATCTAGAACACAGCCTGATAAATGATAAAACAAGAAAAAGAATCTAAAGGCTGAATTTGTTATTATTCATTTCATAGCCTGTTGCTCGGCAAATTTCATACCCACGATTATATATAATCAGCAGTTTCTCTTGTTGCAAATTAGGTACCACTTCCTTATATTGTAATTTAGGAAGTTATCTAAAAATTCCTATTGCTAAAGTATTTTTCAAGCATCTCCAACAGTCTCATTAAAATTATATTTTCATAGTAGTCACTCTAATGTAAAAAAATTAATGCACTTTTCTCAATATAAGCACAATGTCAAATGAAGTTATACCACTGCTCCTGGAACACCCCAAAACTACTTTTATAAGCCAGAATATTAGAGATCCTGATTTTAGAACAATATTCCATCCTGTAGGCAGCAACCTCTCCATGAATTCCCAAGAGACATATATGCCTATATATTATAAGTAGAGTCAGTCGAATGAGCAAGAAAAATGAAAATCTACAAATTATATATCCTATTTTAGTGAAGCTACAAAACAATAAAATATTACAGCTCTGCTATTCAACTTCTCTTCTTTCCTCTCATATTTCTCTGGTCAAATATTTCAATGAGTAGTCAAGGATCCAAAAGAAATACAGGAAAAAAAGAGAATGAGACACTAAGAAATTTCTGCATCGATATATATGGCCAGTGGCTGCCACTGGCGGCTTGTTTTCATACCCAGGTTCCTCTGAGAGTGTATTTTGTTTCCATAAGTCCAGTGCTTAAAAGGCAAGTATTTCTACAATGAATATTTAAATGTTTTTAGAATAAAGCAATATTATAAATAAATCAGAAATATGTGCCATAGTCATTAATTAAATTTTTTCTGTATTCTGAAAATAGTGTTTTTGATGTTGTTTACCTTTCTAAGACAAGCTTATTTTTTTCCATGATTCTATGTGTTCAAACAGTGGGAAAGAAGAGAATATTGTGGGGGCTGGTGGAGAGGGGAGATTACAAAAATTTTAAGAGACAGGGAATGTGCTTAATTTGAGAAAATCCTTACCTCCTGTCTCAGCAACTTCTCTCATTCTTAAAGGCACCCCTAGTAAGGTAGACTCTCTTCTGGGCTAAGAACCAAAGTCTTAGGGAGCCAAGTTCCTGGCTAGGAGATCCTCTTAAATTCTGGGTTGACACAGAGTCCCTCACAACTGCTACAGAGGATGAGACAGAAGGCCAAGGGCCCAGGCTCTTGGTTTCATGCCCCTACTTCAATCCCAAATCTTTGGTTTAATATACTTTTTAGGAAGGGCTCCTTACAGCTTCAAATGGGGGAAAAAAAGGATCTGCTGCTAAAATATGTTAGAAAATCATTATATTAGACAGTCTAAATCTAATCTGGGATTAAACTGTTCCACTAGAATGCTATGTACTTAAACTACTTTGTTTTGGCTTCTTCCTAACTTGCTTTTACTAACTGGTGCTTTGGCAAGCCATTCACAGACTGCAATTACAAGAATCAGTCATGTTAATTACATGTCTCTATGGTTAATTAAACATCATAATTGGTTCACACCTCCCAGTATACATATCTTCTTTTGTCTTTTCTCACAGTGACTCTGGGCTTCAACATGTGACTTACTTTGGTAGCAAAACTGAGCAAATACATATTTGAAATGTACTTGAAAATTTGGGCTTGCCAACTATCTGCTCCTGGAACTCTGAGCTTTTACACAAACAATCTCAACTAGAATGCTGGATGATGAAAGATATATGGCCCAGTTACTCCTATTTGCCCCAGCTCACAGCTAGCCAACCCCTAGAAGTAGAGTTGCCTAGATGATGATTCCATAGTCTAGCTGGCTGCAAAAAAATAAGTGAATCCAGCAGAAAAACTGTCCAACTGAGTCCAACCCAAATGTCAATACATAACATCATGATTTAAAGAAATGATCATTAGTTTAAGCCACTGTATTTGGGGGTGATTTGTCACACAGCAAAAGCTAAATGACACAATTTATAATAAGGCTACTGTTGAAGTTGTAGTCTACCACAGCAAGCAATGTACCCTTTATGAGTTGTTGAAGAAATTTCTACCAGGTCTTAGAGAAAGCTATGTATCACTAAGCAAGTGGACCGTTTTTACCTTTTGTACTTGGTGATTCGCTGATGAAGATAAGAGTCAAATCCAAGGTTGCCCCATTCCTACCTCCCTGGCAAGCACATGAGGGAGGGGCTCTGGAATGCATTTTGGCATTTTGACCATTCTTGTAGCTCAAATCCCCTTCATTTTGCCCCAATGTCTTTATGTCTTTTATCTATTGTATTATACGTATTTCCACAAGCTGACTCAAATCTTTATATAGTACACTGGAGTACAAGTGAATTAATCCAAGGACTGTGTCACACCCTTAAAAACAGTAATGAATATAGGGGCTGCCAAAATGTTATTCCCAAAGAAACCTCTACTGAAGTTTTCCACCCTGATCTGACTCTAAGTCTCAAAACTGTTTTTACCAAGAAACATAAAGCCAAAATGACTCCCATCTGAGGCAATCAGATTTTTTCCACCTTTCCTAGGGAGGCAGTACGATATGTTTTAATAGTGTGGCATCTTGAGTTGGACTTGCTTGGCTTTGATTTCTGGCTTTATCGCTTCTTAGCTATGTGATCCTGAATGAGTCTGTGGACTCCGATTTTCAGTTGCTTTGAGATATATGGATAGTAATGTCTACTTCACAGGGACAATGAGGATGAAGAGAGAGAATATGTACAAAGCACTAGCCATTATTATTATTGTTTTTACTGCTACTACTTCCCTTTATCTTCCTTCTTCTTCTACAGCTTCTTCATAAATTCATCATCCTCATTAAATGGACAGAGTGCTATGAGATACAACCTAATGCCACCATTAAGGACACTGACTGTATGGCTGGTTCAGTTTATTATGAAATTTCACGCATTAATTGTTTAGGTGTATAAATACACACTGCTTCTCTGATGTCTCAGATATCTGGTCCTGCTCTCGAAGAGTGGAAATACCTTTGCCTCGTTGTTTCTTTTCCTTTTGTTCACTTAATTTGTCCAGAGGTAGGTTTGTCATCTCAACTCCATAAACAGTTTTCGCAAGCACAGCTGTCAAGGAGTCCATGATGTTGGCCCACTCGTTTATGAGTTCCTCCCACTCTGTGAGAGAGGACAGCACACCAAGGAAGTCGTCCCAGAGCTCTCGAGAAATGTACACACAGAGGTTTGCTCGGATCCAAGCCACAATGAGCGTCTAGAACCAACCGAACAAGAGAATTCATCATCTCCTTTGGAAGAAGTATAATTTTTAACAAAATATTTTAAATTACTATTAACAAAATTAATTTTAAAATAAAAAGTGCTTTTGGATATTGTTTTTCTTTTAATTTTTCAAAATTCTGATCATTGCAATCAGGATTTGAGCAACTGTGAAGTTAGTTATCATTATGACCAAAGCTACTGATTCGAAATTATTCTAGTTCAGTGGCTGGTCCTGGCATAACTGGGTTGGAAGACAAAGCTCTCAGTACAATAACTATTCTGTTTCCTGAGACACTCTTTACAGTGGCTACTTCAAATCTCCTCTTCTATATGTAAACCTCCAACTCTTCCCTGGATTTTAGCAGATGAATTCACTGCAGACTTCAGAGAAAACAGAACCTATTAAACAAGAATGCCCTCAACCTCTGCCCACAAGACCCACGCATTCACCCAGCTTCTTCTCTACCTGCAGGCTCTAAGTGAAGAGGGGCTCCTGCTCTTCTACACTTGTCTCTACCTCTGTTCTGGATCTTTTCCTCAGTCTTTGATTCCATTAACCCCTCCTCTCCTTTATCTCCAATCCATCCTACTTCCCCAGCTCCTCCCATCAGCTTTTAAACATGTTCCAATTCTTCCTCATCCTATTAAAAAAAAAAATCAAAAAAGTTCGCTTAAACCAAGATTCCTAGCTAGAGCCCCTTTTCTTCTCTTTTCAAAGTCAAATTTCTTGAAAGAATGTTCCACACTCACTCCACCTGCACTTCCTCATCTCCCAGTCAACCAACTGCTCTGGCTTTCTTCCTCCTATGCTACTCCATCTTCTGTCTGGGTTTTGGTCTCCATTCTCATGGCTCCAGTTAACATCTGTGTACTACTGAATTCTGAATTTCCATGTTCAGCCCAGACCTCTTTGCTGGTTTCCTGACCTAGGTATCTGATTACTAGATAGCTCCACTTGCATGTTCTATAGGCACTTATAATACAGCATTAATAGTAAAAAGAATCCAATTTCTTCCATTGAAATTCTTCTAATTCCTTGACCTGGTTTCTCCTGTTCCTTCCTTCTCTTCTCTCCCTTTTGCCTCTTTAACTCCCACTCATTCTTCAGGTCACGACTTGGACATCACTTCCTCCAAGGTGTCCCTGGACTGCCACCCCACTTCCAGCTTCCAGTATGTAGCCCTCAGTTCCTACAGTTCTCAGCATTTCCCCAAATAGAGACTTTATCACTCCTTTCCTAAAGAGTCTATTCACTTCTCTGTGTCTCTCCTCTAGTCTTAGGATCCACAGCACTGGAACTGGTCACATGGAAAATCTTACAAGATAATTATACACATATTCTGGATATTTCCTTACCTTGAAATTGCCCAGTTCCTCATCTCTGCCAAAATATTTCACATCCTTTAAAATTCAAATCAAAATTTATCTTCCTTGAAAGAAGTGCCAAGTCCATCTCAGATAAGACCCAGATGCTTTCCTAATTTTAGTAGAGGAATCTTTATATCCCAAACTTGTATAACTTCCCTGCTCTGTTGTCAGAGCTAAATGTACTTGTTGAGGTGCCAACTTGCAAATATTTCTGCCCAACCCAGTAGCAAATAAGCTCCCACTGTTATTGGGAGTTGTGTTATATGTGGAATAGGGGTAAATGTGCTTTTTTAATTAAAAGAGAAAATTTTATTTAACACACACATAGGGAAACTCTGAGAAACAGAAAAGTCTGAATTAGACAGGCCTGTTCTGATCACTTGAAAAATCTCATTTAAAGTGATCCTTACACAATGTACCTTTTGCCTATGTTTCGATTCATGTTTATTACACTTTTTAAAGGGGTAAAAATGTTAACGTTGACATAAACTAGTTAAGTATATTGAAAACAACGTTTTAAACACTTGCACTTAAAATATGATTCTAAGATGAATGAATTTTTTAAAAATTAAGAACAATGCAAAATAAAAAGTTAATAATTTTATTATTAGTACTTTATTATATAATTACATATTTTTATGATGACTAAAATGCTAGCTTCTGTTTGTTCATTTCTTACTCTCCTGTTTTCAAAATGAGTTTGAGGCCATTACCACAAAGAGCCTATACACAATAAAATTCGCAGTTGTTTTGGTGTAGTAAGATGCCCTAAATTGAGAATCTAGCATTGGCTTCACTTTATTGACTAATTATAAATCAAGGAACAAACAATGACTTCCTGCAGCTTACAAAATTCAGCTTTGCAAATCTCACAAACATGTACACAAAACTATTGAATCATCATCATCATTCACAACTAACAGCATTTCCACACAGAGCAAAATCACAAAATATGGTCAAGGGGTGACAAGTGGCACCTTTGGAGAAGGCAAGGGCACCCCTTTAACAAGTTACCCGTTTTTGAGAGGAAGAAGGAAAGAGAGCCCCAGACTCGGGGTTCTGTCACTATCTTGAATTGCGACCTGGACAATTTACTTGTGTTTTCTGGAGTTATATTTCTCGTTAAAAAAAAAAAAAGTTGGAGAAGACCATCTCCCAGATTCCATAGCACTGAAATTCATGTTTCATCAAATACATCTTGGCATACAAGCTGTATTTTTTTTAAAAAAAACACCTTCACTCGCAAATCACTACAGTTTTAAAGTAATGGTTCATACTATGAATAAAAGGACCATAGTCCAAATTTCCTGATATACTTTCAGAGCTTCAAGCATAAGGTCACAGCACTGATGACAGATTAAAACATCATTTAGAGCAATCACTATTATTTGGTAAATATTTAAAACTGCAAAACTCAACTATCTCCTTATTTAATAGTTTCCTTATTCAAATTAAAAAAAAAATAAGTACTTGGCAATTGTAGACAGTCTATGTGACCAAATGAATTATAATTAGATAGCACATTTTAATTTTAGTATGGGACGAAGATGATGCCCACTTAATTGCCTGGCAGTTCATCCAGACCTTTCACATTTTTCTCTCCCCCTGGATCTCACAAAAGCACTTGGGGGATCAACAGATAATCATACATACCAAATGAATCCACTTTCATTTTTATGACAATGTTGCAAGATAGGAAGGAATTCTTTCCTGACTGGGACAGATTAGGGAAGAGACTTTGAAATGATTTGTTCAAGGCCACATAGCTAGAAGTACCAGAGCTGGGGACAGAACCCAGAATCCATCTAACTCCCAAAAGCTCATCTTCTCTCCATTATTTTATGGTTAGTTCTTAATTTAAGCATTCTTCTTGATCCATCTAACCATTGACAAAATAATAACTACAAGGACAACATCAAAATCATTAATAATCCTGGACTCCAAACCAATCTTCAAGTAAGACCTGACAAGATTTCTTCATTAATGAAGGGAATATATCCCCTGCAAACCAAAGCCAACCAATCAAACAAAAAACACAACTCCACAACAGTCTTGCTTGATTTGGTGACAAGTTCTCACTCTAATTCCAACACACGTGGATGCAGGGCCAGGCAACTGGTGAGGAATGAGGCCTAAGCACCTGCCAGTCTGAGCGTGGCTTCAGTCCATATCATATGGCAGTCTCAGTCCCATCAGAACTAGGAGATCAGGAAGGTGCTGACAGATATTCCATGAGAGTCACAGCAAAGTGAGCAGAGTATCTGTATTTCCAAGAGGGCAGGCAGCAAATCAAGTGGTCAGTACCACCAATAAGGCAAAAGCACAACAAAGTTGGACACTCACTAAAAGTTATGTGTAGACCACTTCATATATCCAATAGCGAAGCAAGGCAATCAGAGTACAAGTGATTGTACTATTCGGGAGGCAAGTAAGTACATGCCAGTTATTTCTGAGGTGTCTCATACATTTTTCATAGAGTCGAGATCATCCAATCATATTAAATTATTAAAAATTAATATGAACAGCTGCATTCTCTTATGAATGAGAGTAATTAGCTTTATTTAAAGAACTAATTTCTCTTTTTATCGCCTTAATATATCCTACCTGTATTCTAAATATGCTATTAATATATATCCTCCAAAACCTTCAAATCAACTGAAGAGGTAAATTAACTTCTCCCTATAACTGTCCATTCCAGCTCATGATTCACTATGCTTTCTCCTATAAAAGGGCTCAGTCAGGCCCATCCATTGTACTCATGCCTTTATTTGTGTAGTAAGTCACATTTCTCCAGTCCTTTCACACTGTTCTCTTTCAAAAATGCTTCATAAATTCTATGTGTCCATAAATACTAGTGCTTTCTAATAGTTGCAATAGGCTAGCACCCTCAGTACCTTTAAAACTTCCACTTCACAGGCAGTTATCTTCTGCTTTCTCTTCTCTTCCCCTCAGGGCAATGTCAGATTACTCATGTTCTTAACTCTTCTAATCATGTGAGATGCAAGAAACATAGCCATGTCCTTGGCTCTCTGCTTCCACCTATGGCCAGGACTTTATCCAGGACTTTATTTCTGCAGTTCTCCTCTCTCCCCAGATTACCTTGTTTTCCTTCACTGGACCATCCCCACTCACAAGAAAATATACTTTAATATCAACCACCTTAAATCCTGCACTCCACACATTCCACCCACTCCAGCTTGTTCAATTTTCCTCCTCCTTTCCACGTCGATACCTCTGCAAAGCTTTGATTATACCTACTCCCTCCGCTGCCCAGCTCTCATTTTCTCCTCCATGCATTCCAAGTGGTCTTCATTTTCCTAGAACATTCTCAACCACTTACATACTGTCAAAGCCAGTGGTAAACTGTCCATTCTCCTCTTACCCAATACTCTTATCCGGGTATCTGCCACTCTTATCCTTGGTCCATGGCCAC
>NW_006442491.1:2377978-2393843 GCF_000325575.1 Pteropus alecto | reverse complement strand
CATCTTCGGCTGGCTCCTCCCCTTTGCCACTCATGGAACTGGCCCTATGACACATATTTTCTCCCTAGGTTAGCCTATCTGGTCTTGTGGCTTTAAATACAATTGCCCAACACACCAATGGCTCCTTTTATTTCTAGCCTGAACTGCTCCCTGACTTTATTCCCATTCCCATGCTGCTGATCATCCTTTACCACTTCAGTTCCACCTGGCCCGCAGCTCAAGGCCATCAGCTGTTATCATTTTCTTAATCTCTACCAACCTCGAGCAAATCGAAAGAAGAAGTAGATGGCAGACAGGCAGGAAGGCCTAAAAAAGCTTTAAACTAATTGTAAAGAAGAGATTACAACTTTCAAGACAAAGCTAATAAGTAAAATTTCTAATTAAAGTTCTAGAAATTTAAAGTTAGTTTAATTTTACTCTTAAATTTCTCAGTGATTAAAATTAATTTGCTGTAAAATCTGATTCATTTTTTGCATTTGCAGTGTTTTAATGAAAAAGACTTACCCTAAACAGTAACCCTGCCAAGCTCTGGGCAAATAAGTCCTTTATTTGTTTATCCTTTGGCTTCTGCATGACAGCTTCTGTTATCCTGAGTAGTATTTGCAACATCTGTTCCCTGGGCCACCCAAAATAAAAGCTCATATTATTAATCACATCTCCAAATCACTTTAAGTTATACATATGAGGAATTCTCTTAGGAATTCAGCAACATCAATAAACATGTATTACTCAAAAGTATTAAAAATCTGAATGCCCATTACATAATAAATACCATATTTTACCAAAATGAGCTACCTTATGTTACAACAGTTCTAAAAATATGCCTCCTATGTCCACATCAATCGGCAGGATAAAACAGGTATCATCCTAGCCTGATTTTTCTCCCCCTGCAAAAAGACAAGATTGTCTCTACAACTGCGGTGGGCACTCAGTGAACAGATGTATCTATTTGACCTTATGCAGCACTCTTTAATTTTCACATCCATTATTTTACTTAACCTGTACAATCTCCCTATCTATCTTTGTGACAGAAAACAAAACCAACATTCTGATCTTTATTCTGGGGAGATATGCAGTCAACACCATAGTATGACTGAACTCCACAGTACTCTCATCGGTAGGAAGGTTTGGAAAGGTAACTGTTGGTCACTGTGAGGCATGGAGCTTTGTGCCTGGAAGATCCTGATTCTCTACCATGGAAATCATGATATCTCAGTTACAGTGTCCCTCACAGAAGGGTCTTTTAATGTAAAAGGCCTTTGAAGATTATAAAGCACTAAAGAGACAAAATAACACTATTAATTATAATAGTAATAAGTTCTTTAGAACAGCCACAAGGTATTTTTCTTTCTTATGGCTAAGTTACACTCTTCATAGCAGAGTGTCTGCTCATTTCTTCTTTTCCTGAATCCCACAGAAACTGATAACACGTTCTCTTTTGTATATAAGGGAGGTCTATTTGTTCTCTGAAGGAAATCATCCTAACCATTCACTTATCTTTATAACTTTCTCCTTGGTTTTACTGCTTTTTAGTGATAAAATAGAGAACTGGACAAAGTCATCTAGTCCAAGTCAGATAATGAGATCTCTAAATCATAGTTCCTTTATACTTTTCTCCTACTTTTGCATATTGAGATGGTATTTTTTCGTAACAAGATACTGAATCTCATTAAACTTCTCATGGTTAATGACCTCTAGAGACTTCCTGCCTTATTTGCAGCTGACCCCACTGGATTTTCATCCTGGGGTTATCTGTTGGCAAAATTCTCACAGCATTCTGGTCTACCTGTTTGCTTGTCCTATGCACTGCCTATGGATTCTGGAGCACAGAATAAGAAGAGCTATCAAGTCACAGGATATCTGGGCAAGTGTGCATGGAGTGGGCAGTGAATGAAAAGAAGAGAGGGTGGGAAGAAATGGCACAGAGCTGAGGATAGCCTGTTTCTCACCACATTCAGGGTCCCCAGGCCCCTTCACAGTCAGAGGAAGGGCAGCCCCCAGTGTCGCCACTGCCTGCTCATATTATGATGCTTAAGACAATGAAAAAAAGACTCCTTTCACATCAATAGTTATATACCCATCTTGTGGACATGATGAGAACAAGAGAAATAATAATTTCAAATAAGACCTCAGTCATGAGAACAGGTATAAAAAAATGCAAACTTGATCGAAGCAATGACTGACAAAGACACAGGATTAATTTAATTTCTGAACCTATGAAAGCTTAGAAATCCATGAAATTCCTTTGCAGAGTCTTCTGGAAGAAAAAGAGGATGAAAAATTATCTCGAGTTTGGAAAAATCTTTCCTAACAGTTTGACTTCAGCTTGTTCCCTTCTATTTTGTGAAACACTGACTTTTTGTCATCTTTGTTAAAAGAGAACTGCTCAAAGAGTGTAACAAACTTCTATCAAAGCACATGAAATTATGCCCATAAGCTATCTTTTTGTTGGCAGAGGAATAAGGTTTTCCTGCACTTTATTATTTACTCTATTATCATGATTTCACACAGATAGTATTGGTCCTCATTCACACACCCGTATTCACCATTTTGGGACCATTTCTTAGCACTTTCCTGGCTACAGCCCTGGGCTAAACCACCACTGTTTAAGGCCACAGACCTTGTGATCCACCCATTGCACTGTTTCTTCTACACATGGCAGTCAGAGAGATATTTTGGAAGCATAAATCAGATTTGTGTTGCACACAGAGAGGTAGCTAATGTCCTTCCTGTGTCCTGCAAGGCCCTGTGCAATCTGGCTCTGGCCAGAGCTGGCCCCGTCTCATCCCCTCCCACTATCCCTCTTCCTCTGTCTGCTCCACTACATTGGCTGCCATCTTGTCCTGCCTGGAACATACTGTGCTTGTGACTTGCTGTTCCTTCTACCAGGAATGCTCTTCCTTCAGACCTCCCCATGGCTCATTCCTTCCTTCCCTCAGGGCTCTGTTCAGGAAGGCCTTCCCTGATAACTGATGAAAAAAATTCCTGTGCTCTCCACACTGTCCCTTTCCCCAGCTTTCTTGTACTTCTTAGCACTTAATAGTACTGAAATTGCTTCTGTGTTCATTTTGTCTGTCTATGTGAATGGAAACCTCATGAGGGTAGGAATAGTATCTGTCTAGTTTATCCTATATTCTCATAGCAGAAGCCTGACAGTTCTTTACTGGATGAAAGAAAGGAGGAAGGGAGTGGAGGGGAAAAAAGGGAAGGAAAAAAGGGAATTCATAGATTGTCTGGTACTAAAATATGTAAGAAAATCTTCTAGGGAAACAGGTCATATCCCTTTCTATGCTCTATTGACTATATCTTGGTGAGTATTTTCATCTATTTTTATAATTTTTTTTTATACTTTTACCTGGACATTTCTGAATTGTTAAAGAACAAAGAACTGCTTAATTTTATTTCTTAAAATTTCCACAAAAAAATATAAAAAATATCAACATACCAGCAGTATATTGAACTCATAGTTTTAAAAGGAAAAAAAAAAACCATCAAAAATATTATTGCTATAACTGTGGCATCAAGGAATAGATATTTCAGTTGAAAGCATACCAGCAGTTCTCATCATTTTCAGTATTACTGACACAGTATCTGTTTAAATCATTTTGTTCACCACTCTAATATTTCCAACTTTAACAACTGCTTCTTGGCAAACAGTGCTGGGAAAGATGACAGTGGAATTTGTGTCTTAAAATAATT
The DNA here is from genome assembly GCF_000325575.1 of Pteropus alecto. Taxonomy (NCBI): domain Eukaryota; kingdom Metazoa; phylum Chordata; class Mammalia; order Chiroptera; family Pteropodidae; genus Pteropus; species Pteropus alecto. The sequence goes on along the minus strand of NW_006442491.1, from coordinate 2,390,144 downwards.
ATTGTGATACCTGAAGTTTCTGTATTAGTAAACTTTCTGCAGTTCAGAATTCCTGTGGGCCTATACTTCTCTCATCTGAGAAAGAAAGGGCTGAATTCAGTGGCCCCAAAGGCCTCTGCCAGCTCAGTCCTGCTCATTTATATGGTTTTTGCTACCTGCAGACAGACCCTTCCAAAGCACCCTTTGTCCAGAAAGGACATCCAGACCAAAGGCCTGGTAACAAAGACTCCCAAGAATTTCCAGGAGGTAAGTATGCCATCAGTGCTGGTCTGCAGTGGCCATAGTGGACTGAGAGCTGAGGCCAAGGAACACTGAGAGGAGTGCTAACCACTGCCAGGCAAGCAGCGAGGACAGTTTGTCTGCTTGAAGACGGTGGCTGTGGCGGAGGAACATGTAAAGGGTGGACTAAAGAAACATTTTAAAGCAGAAATGAGAGGCTGCCTTTCTGATGCATTAAGGAAGAGCAGTGGAAAGTAGCTCTGAGGCGCTCTGGTCTATGGCTTTGAACCTCTGAAAACATCTCAGAAACTGGAGTGATGTGAAGACATTCATTATGGGAGAAGGGCATGAGGATAAAACCTAATGCATTGTTTACCTTTAGGGATATTACAGAAAGACCAAACAAAAACAAAAAATGAAAATAAAAACACTTTGCATAAGTATATTTTAACAACGCCATTATATTTTAGACTACACTATTTGTTCATTGCTCTGACAATTTATCCTTTAAAAGAATTGTTTTTCCAAAATCAATTTAAAACTTCGTTTGAAGCAATACAAGTCAGTTAACAGCATTTTGGAGCACTTACAAACTCTCCTGGGCTTATGAAGAATGGTATTATAAAATATCAGTTATATTGCTTTTCCACAAAACTGATGTCAGTTTAAATTGGAGAAATCTAATATTAAAGTAATAAGTCCATTTACTCTTAATTCAAGAACATTTTTAAAATCAGTAATGAAAATAAATGAATTACCAAAGTAATAGATACTTAATTTCTTCATAAGTCACAGAAACTGTTATAAAAGACTGATTATCTCTTACTATTAACTCTGTAAAGCCATATAAGTGGAGGCTGTAACATTTAATTATGTTGAGAAACAGAAACATCTTTTTTATATTAATTAATTTGAAATAATCTTACCATGTCTTTTTATTCATTGTAAGCTCCATTATCATGCGCCTAAAAATAATCAAAACAGCTTTACAAGCATCAACTTGTTCTTTCAAGAGCATGGGAACTTCAGCACATGGTTCCAGCAAAAAGACATTTGCAGCATTTGTCAGAAATACCTTACAACAGACAAATTTTACATTAGAAAATATTTTAAATATATAAATCTGAATAAATTTTGCTTAAGGATAATATTACTATACCAATGAATCACCTTTGAGTTAGTTCATTTAAGGTAAGTAGTACCAACACATACTCAAGACTTTTTTTGTTTACTTCTTAGAATTACCTAAATACTGAAACACCTGAAAGACCTTTCCTAAAAAAAATTACTCTTACATATTACTATTGGAACTTAGAAATGCTATGAATTAGAAAAGCTTTTGAAGACTTCTTTTTGACATCTCATAAAAAAAAAAAGAAAAGAGAGAAAAACGATAGAAAGTGGTTCAAAAGGACTATCTTATTATTGTTGAATCTCCCAGTACGTGAACAACTTGGTGACAGGAAGCACGCCCAGAATCACTCAACAAGGGTGTGGACCTTAGGAGTGGTGAAATGCCAGGAAATAGCCAAAGCCACATGATTAACATTACACATATCCCAGGAGCATATATTTTAAATATGAGAACTACATTGGGCAGTAGAAGAAAAAACCTAAGCGAATTCTTTAGAAATGGATTTCAAAAAAAAATTTAGGCTCTGTCTCAAACCTTTAGTATACAAAGTTATAGTCCTCTACTATCAGGGGTATTTCAGTAGAAAATTGTGAGAAGCACTGACCCAGGCTATCCATTTAGACAGATGACCCTCACAACCCCTTACTTTGTCTCAGTTGTCAATTGAGGTGGGAACAGATCTGCTCCATCTATCTAGAGTTATATTCCCTCTTAACTCCTTTGTGTTCAACAGTACAAACTCAGATGATCTGAGAACACACAGAACTTCTCTGGCTCACCTGTAGATGAAATCCATTAATACAACATCTCAAACAGATGTACGAACTGACCGAAGAAATAAAAATATTCAAAAGTCAAGTGGGTGAACTAAAATGTTGACAGCCCCTAGGATGATCTTATGCAATATTAAAAAGGCATCATGTTCCAATTTTCCAGGAAGAAATCACTAAATAAGCACTATAATAGTTGATAAACAATAACAGCAATGATGAAGAAAGAAAAAAGAAAACAAAGAACATTTGACTAACAAACCAGAGCAGTTTCAGTGACTAAGTTCTTTAAAGTATGCCTCAGATGATATATTGCAATATAGATCCTTTATAATTCAATATATTTGGCTTTTTGATTTGAATTTGAGATCTTTGTATGTTCCCATGTAAAAGTAAGGAATCTTCATATATTATACTTCTTTCATTTTACTTTAAAAAAAACAAACAGCAAAATGCCAACTACATGAATACTTCTTACGACCACGTTAGTATTAATCAAGGTAAAAACAAAATAAGTCTACATTGTACTTGTCAAAAGCAACTATAGAAGAGTATTGCCTCATCAAATCTCCATTTGGGCGCTATTCACCAATGAACAAAGCAAAAGGCCAAGGAACTGGTACAATGAGAACAAAAACAACTATTTGAATCCAAACTAAATATTTTTTAAAAGTATAGCACTAAAATCAGGTAGAAAAATTTTTTCTTGCTTCAGCCAACTAGATGTAACCTATCCTTTCAGAAAACAAATAACACTCTTCTGAACCCAGGGGGATAACTGGCACCCACAACCTCCACCAACTGACACTGGAGGCTGATGATGGCAATATAGCATCCACCTGGAAGAAGGGGCTGCCGAGGGACTCAAGGCAAGGATTCCTGAAAGCATTTTTTGGTAGGGATTTGGGGTATATTTATGAGCTGAACCAAAGTTCTCTGAAGATACTCAAGTAAAATCACCTTAATTTTTTTTAAGTTAATTTCAAATCATTTGCTGATTTTCATTAATAAATGAGAAAACTCTCGACTTATGGTGTATTACACTGCTGATTAACCTGAAAACAAAAAGGGTTCCATGATAAGAAATCTTATCAAGAGACAGATGATAGAAACATAGTGTCATTGAAAACTGGGAACATGCATGCCATGCCCATGCCATCCCCAGACTCCATGCCTGTCCTCTCTGTGGGAGGTCTCACTGGACCCAACTATAAACTCAGAGATGAGATGAAGGGTGGGTTGCTAGGTAGCATGGGAAGGAGAAGCACCCTGTGTTTTCACCCAGATGCCAAACAACTTTCATGCTGGATGGGACCAAAAGGTAATTTCCCAATCCCCACTTTTGAGATAAAATTTTGAAGTCTGGGAGATTAAATGATGAACCAAAGTTGTTCTTTCCCATGTTCCCAAGTGGTATTTCAAAAATTCATTCAGATAAATATCTAAAAATTATTGGATTAACTATCATTCTTCACAAACACAGGCAATTTTAAAAGGAATATTACTTATAAGATTATATAATCAATCACACTTCTCTTACAAATTATAGTCTAGGTAACTAATTACCCATATGAGTTCAGAAGATACTTTTAAGATTTAAATCTCAGTCATTTCACATTCACTGTATAATAATCCTTCTAAAAAAACTGCAAGTAGCTCATATATCTCCTTTGATTAGAAAAAAATCTTTACAAATTTAAAGTGAGACATCAGGAAGAAAACTTAAAAGAGAATTTAAGAACTGTTTACTGACAGACAGCTAAAAATATCACACTTTATATGTTATTCAAGTAAACAAATGTTTAAATTGACTCCAACTGGAGACTACTATGTCTCTGGCCCACAGGCCTCATACCTGTAGCATAGCCTGGGCCCCGGCTTTCACATTCTTATTTTCCTCTTCTGTCACACACCCTCTGCTCACAGCACTGGTGAAGGAGTATGTTCGTCCCCAACTGGACGATCGTTTATGACCAGAACTTTCAGATGCAGTCTTTAGAAAATAATAGCCAGTTAACAGAGAGTGAAGAAGCACTTGTTTACATATTTAATTCCTTATGTTAAATATAGGTTCTAGGAGGGCAAATCTTTTTTCCACTTTGTTCACCACTCTACCTCCAACACTTAAAATAGTGCCCGTCATTTAGTACGAGCTGAAGAAATAAACATCCAGTGACTGAATGAGTGTGTAATACAGACCTTTAAAATGTGTGATTAATTCTATTTGCTTATCTATTCATTCTGACCTCCTGACTAGTTATTAAAATGATTTTGCCAATATTAAAAAATCAAAATTATGTAATACAGATATTTAAAAGTGATATGCCTTTGGTTACAAATATTTTTAAATGTTAGTCATTAATTGCTATGACAAACACCTACTTTTAGTATTTCTCAGACTAGATTTCAAAATAGCATGCCAGAAATATAAATGTAACTTGTTTCTTCTGTGTTTCAGGAAGAGGTCTCACTCTGCCATTTTAGATTAATCAAGCCTGTAGCTTTATCAAACACAGACTAAGAGGTCCTTTCTGACAGCATCCACTCTCTGAAGACAGCACTCAGCCCCACAGTTAAGCTTACTTATGGTGGAGATAACCCTCATTACTTAGTTCTTTCAAGTCTGTAACATCCTGACTGCTTCTGAAACAGGACACTACACAAGAAAAGATTGCCAAAATATTCTAAATTTAGTTTTTCAAATACTATTTATTTAAACGTGTCAATGATAAGGCAGTGACATTTTTATGCTCACACAGAGATATCTAAAATATGTTAGTTTATTAAACAACTCTTGTGCAATGCTGAATGAAGCTGCAATGCACATGTGGACCTAGCCTGAGAGTTAGGAGATGGCCCACCAATGATCTTAAATACAGCACAGAAGCAGCCTCACTGAGGCAGGTCCTCGGGGAACTCAGCAACTCAAGAGTATTGAAGATGATACTGCCTGTGTCCCACTGAATGGGATCCTTGACTAAGTATACTTTGCTAAAATATATATACTCCCAACTGAAACAAGAGATAAAATATTACCTCCTTGAAGTCAGTCTCTGAAAATCCTAATTTTTCAGCATCTTCTTGGGCAACTTCTTTTTTATCTGGTTCTTCCATGAACACAGGTTTGTCCTGGAGGATCCACTTTCTGTATACTTGAACTACTTTCCTTGTTACAGCTATGTCACAGGAAGGCAACAAAAATGCCTAAAATGAAAAGAGAAAACTCCCTTTAACTCCACACAAGCTCAGATCACTATAGAGCCCCTTAAAAGACATTTCCAATTACCAATTTCAGACTTTCCTTTGAAACATACAGCTTGTAAATATACTACACAGGGCCATATCTTTTTGTGCACACCAAACTTATCTGAGGAAAAAGGAATTTTCATAATTGGGCCAGAAAATATAATGCAATTTAAAAATAACTTCTCTATTCTGAATAATTTTTCCACAAAATAACCAAAATGCAGACCTATACAGGTATTTTAAATGGCTATATAAATAATAATTGTACAACTGGGAACTTTTCCCAATGAATCGAATATAGATTTTAAAAGACCTACTAGGACAGCCAGTTGCAGCCAACTGTCACAACTCTTCCCAACTCCATGTTCAGTGACATCATGTTGGTAGCTTGAACTGGCCACTGTGAGAGCATTTACACCATAGAAGTTTACGAATGCTACCAATCAGGCTTATTTTTTTTGTCTTTGCCTTTCTCTTTTCTTGTCTTTCTTCCTTTCCTTTCCTCTTTCCTTCTTTCCTCCCTCCCTCCCTTCTGTTTTTTTGAGAGCTAGTTTTTCAATATTTACCAGCATATCACTGAGTACAGATACCAATGTTAATGAGAACACTAGCCAGCTGTAGCATTATGCATATTTATATGAACTTCTTAATGGTAAAGAATCCCCTTACATATCTACACATAAAGGTTTTGATTCCATGTAATAATTTCAAAAATGTAAATAAAAATGTAAAGGCAAAATGCATTTGCCTTTTTAGTATTAGCTTTAAGAAATATTTCTGTATGAGGGGTGAACATGAAGAAGTACTCAACACTCCAATGAATGCATTAATTTCGCAGATGAAAAATTAAGATGAGACTTGGAACACCTGAGATATTTTCCCAAAGTTACAAAGTTCATTAACAATGAATCTAGGTCTTTTAAAAAGTATTTAGTAATGTTTATTACATAATTTCAATTTTTTCCACTTAACAAATGATACACTTTTTAATTTTTTATTACCCATTTTTTTAAAAATAATTTTTATTGGATATATGTACTACACCTGCTTTATCCAATCATCCAGCAATGTATGAGGGTTCCTTTTTTCCTACAACCTCTCCAACACTTGTTATTACATGTCTTGTTGATGATAGCCATTCTAACAGGTGTGAGGTGGTATCTCATTGTAGTTTTGATTTGCATTTCCCCAATAGTTAGTGAAGTTGAGTATCTTTTCACATGTTTGTTGGCCATATCTGTATCTTTTTCAGAAAATTGTCTGTTCAGGTCCTCTGCCCAATTTTTAATTGGATTTTTTGTTTTTCTGTTGTTGAGTTACATGATTTCTTTATAATATTTTTTGGATATTAGCACCTTATAAGATGTATTGTTTACAAATATCACCTCCTACTCAGTTGGTTCCCTCTTTGTTTTGTTGATGATTTCTTTTGCTGTGCAGAAGTTTTACTCAGCCATAAAAAAAGATAAAATACTGCCATTTGCGACAACATGGAAGGATCTTGAGATCATGCTAAGTGAAGTCAAACAGAAAAACTTGAGAACCACATGATTTCACTCATTTGTGGGATATAAAACTGGAAGCAACAAATGAAGGAAAAAAAAAAACGAACAAAAACTCATAGGCACAGACAACAGTTTAGTGGTTACCAGAAGGAAAATGGGGAAGGGAGAGGTATAAAAGTGCAAAGGGGATCAAATATATAGTAATGAAAGATTTGACATTAGGTGGTGAACACTCAATGCAATGAGTATTATTGATGATGTATTATTGAACTGTACACTTGACACCTATATAATTTTATTAACCAATGTCACCCCAATATGTAAATATTTTTATTTTTCAATTACAGTTAACATACAATATTATATTAGTTTCAGATGTACAACACAGTGATTAGACATTTATACCACTTACAAAGTGATCACCCCCATAAATCCAGTAACCATCTGACACCACATATAGTTATTACAATATTAATGACTATATTCCTTAGCTGTACTTTACATTCCCATGACTATTTTGTAACTACCAATTTGTACTTCTTAATCACTTCTCCTTTTTCTCCATTTCCCCAACCCCGTTCCCTTCTGGCATCTATCAAAATGTCCTCTGTACCTATGAGTTTGTTTCGTTTTGTTCACTTATTTTGTTCTTAGAGTCCATATATAAGTGAAGTCATGTGGCACTTGTCTCTGACTTACTTCACTCAGGACAATACCTTCTGGGTCTATTTATGTTGTTGCAGATGGCAAGATTTCATTCTTTTTTATGGCTGAGTAATATTCTTTTGTAGATATGTACTACCTTTTCTTCATCCATTCATCCATCCATTGATGAACACACACCAAGGTTGCCTCCGTATCTTGACTGTTGTAAATAATGCTGCAATAAACATATGAATTCACATTTCCCTTTGAAGTAGTGCTTTGGGTTTCTTCAGATAAATACTCAGAAGTGGGATTACTGGGTCCTTCACAGTCTTTTGTTATGGCCTTTGTTTTAAAGTCTATTATGTCTGGTACAAGTATTGCTACCCCAGCTTTTTTTTTTTTCTCATTTCCATTTTCATGAAATATCTTTTTACATTCTTTTACTTTCAGTCTGTGTTTGTCTTTTGATCTGAAGTGAGTCTCTTGTAGGCAGCATATGTAAGGGTCTTATTTTCTTATCCATTCAGTCACCCTATGTCTTTTGATTGGAGCATTTAATCCATTTACATTTAAAGGAATTGTTGATAGATATGTAGTTATTGCCATTTTATTATTCATATTTTTGATCTTCCCTCTTCTTAAAGAAGTCCCTTTAACATTTCTTGTAATACTGGTTTGGTGGTGATGAATTCCTTAGCTTTTGCTTCTCTGGAAAGCTCTTTATCTCTTCTTCAATTTCAAATATAAGTTTCCTGGGTAGAGTACTCTTGGTCATAGGTCTTTGCTTTTCATCATTTTCAATATCTCATTACAATCTCTTCCGGTCTGCAGAGTTTCTATGGAGAAATCAGCTGATGGTCTTATGGGATCTCCCTTGTGGGTAACTGCTTTTCTCTTGCTTTTAAGATTCTCTCTTTCACCTTCAGCATTTTAATTATGATGTGTCTTAGTGTGGGTTTCTTTGGGTTTCCTATTTATTGGATCTCTCTGCACTTCCTGAGTTTGTATGTCTATTTTCTTCACCAGGTTATGGAAGCTTCCCATCACTATGTCTTCAAATAGGTTTTCAATTCCTGGCTCTCTCTCTTCTTCTTCTGGTACCCCTATGATATGAATGTTGGTACACTTGTTGTTTTCCCAGAGGCCTCTTAAACTATCCTCATTTTTTTTGCATTCTTTTTTCTTTTTGCTGTTCTGATTGGGTATTTTCTGCTACCTTATCTTCCAAATCTTTGATTCAATCCTCTGCTTCATCTAAATATCTAATCTCTTTTATGTATTCTTCATTTCAGTTACTGTATTCTTCATTTGTGACTGGTTCTTTGTTGTTTTATATCTCTATTTTTATGTTTCTTATCTCTTTGTTGAAGTTTTCACTGAGATGACTGAGCATCCTTAGAACCAATGTTTTGAACTCTGCATTGCGTAGATTGCTTGTCTCCATTTTGTTCTTTTTCTAGATCTTTGTTCTGTTCTTTCATATAGAACATGTTTATCTCCTGTACCATATCTCCTGTTATTGCTTCTATGTATTAGGTAGAGCTGCTATGTCTCCCGGTCTTGGTAGAGTGGCCTTATGTAGTAGGTGTCCTGTAGGGCCCAGTGGCACAGTCTCCCTAGTCACCTGAGCCAGGTACTCCAGGTGTGTCCCTTGTGTGAATTGTGTGTGCCCTCCTGTTTTAGTTGAGCCTTGGTTGCTGTTTGCATGTCATTGGAAGGGAATGACCCTCAAGCTGACTGGTTGTGAGGACTGGCTTTGATTATAGTGGAGAAGCTATTGTGCAGGGCCTGACCTTATGGAGCAGGGTTTGCTTTAGCGGGGCTCTGCAGCCTGCCCAGTCTGCCCAGGCATGTCATTTGTAGAGGTAGCTGGGTGGTATGCTCTGGTATGGTCTGAAACTGGCCACTGAGTGTGTTAGTTCTGGAGCCTCTTAGGAGGAGCTCTATTGTAGGTCAGCCGTTGACTGTGCCTGCCTGGGTCACTTAGTATGAAGTTACAAAGTCATCTGCAGATAGATGCCACTTGTGTTGAGCTTAAAAGTGCCTGGGAGAGGCTAAGCTGCAAGCTAAGTCTGGCAGCCACTAGTGTTGGGCTTGGGGCTACTTGGCAAAGAGGTATAAGACATGCTGAAACCAGATGCTGCTTGTTTGGAGTTTGCGAACCTTTGAGAGGTTTTAGGAAAGTCTACAGCATAGGAAGACAGGTCATGTGTATGGAAAAGCCACTGGAGGCAGCTTTGGTGAGCCTGCAGGTTAGGTGCAGTGGGTCTCAGAGAATCACCAGGGTAGGGCGAATAGAGTTAGCCAAGTTGATGGAGACTCAGATATGGTGCCCCCTTGAGTCTGCACTTCTGTCTGAGAGAAGGCTGCCCCTTTAGCCCTTGCTCGGAAGCCAGATAGTTCAGTTCTTCCCTGAACGTCTGTGGCACCTTTCAAACTGCTGCCCCATCACTGGAGCTCAGAGTGAGTGAGTCCATCAATAAATCTGTGTGCAGGTCCTTTAAAAGGAACATCTGGGATTCCAGCAGTGCTCTGTCTCACTCAGCTACATTCTCTACTGGTTTTCACAGTCAGAGGTATGGGGACTTATCTTCCTGGAACTGGAACTCTGGCTAGGGAGCCTGGGAGCTCTCATTCCTCAGGAGGGACCTCCATAGCCAAGTTGCCGCTCTGATTTTTAACCACTACTCATGGTGTGGGACCAGCCCATTCTGTATCTCCACCCCTCCTACCAGTCTTGAGTTGGCTTCTTCTGTATATCTTTCATTATAGGACTTCTGTTTAGCTAGACTTCAGGTGGTTCTCAATGAGACTTGCTCTGTAGTTTAGCTGTAATTTTGATGTGGTCATGAGAAGAGGCAAGCATAGCATTTACCTACTCCGCTATCTTGACTGGAAGTCTGAATCCAGATCTTGCTCTCAAGTTTCAAAGATTTGTTTTAATACTGTCTTAAAGTTAGAGGCAGATTTCAGTTTAACAAGGTTTCATGCAAAATATAAATCTCCATAGATGGAAGGCATGTACCATCAGATTCCAGAATAGAGGAATCTATGTTATGACGAGACTGCAATATACCAGTGTATGAAATATTCTGATATATTTTGCAAGAAAAATCAACAAAGAACAGTATAACAAAGTACACTGATGTCCCATTCTAATTTTGCTCCAAAATTTTATTACAAATATTTTCACTCATAAAATTGAAAGGCTTTTTATGGTGAATATCCATATACCATCAGCATTTGCATTATCACATAATGTCAATCCACCCCTCTATCTATCCTTCTTACAATTCATTTTATTTTTGATACTTTTCAAAGAAAGCTGCAGACATCAGTATATTTCACCCCAAATGTTTCAGCACGCAATTGCTGAGTTAAAAATTTGTTTATCATACTTAAAGTAAAATGTATAAACAATGAAATGCACAAATGTTAAATGAGCCATTTGATGATTTTTGACAAATGTAGACAATTACATAACCCAAACCTAATGTCAACGTATACCATGTTATCTGTCTCCCAGAAAGCAAATATAAATCCTCCCTGGAAGAAAATAAAATCATATAAAAGCAAAATTATTTGTATGTACAATCTGGTTAATATTATAGCAGTATATTAATAAAAAATCAGAAATATGAGGAAAGATGTCAATAACCATTAAAATATTACAAATGAGTGTAAAAATACTAATCTGAAGGAGAAAAATGGAATGCTAAAAACAACCAGTCTGAAAGAATTCAAGACAACTTGAAAGTAAAAAGTAAGGTAGTAAACTTAAACACAATTATAGCTGTTGTTATATTAACTATAAATGGAATAATGCTCCAATGAAAAGACAGAAATTATAAGGTTGGATTTTAAAAACTATTAAAAAGACAATATGCCATTTTTAAAAGGATACCAAAACATATAGATATGAGGAAGCTGAAAGTAAAAAGTTAGAAAAAGATATGCCATGCAAAAACTACCCGAAAGAAATCCAGTAGAGATAAATTAATAGGCAAGATCAATTGTGAGGGAAAAAGAAATTACTAGAGGTAAATAGAAAATTCTTAACGATAAAAGATTCGGTTCAAAGGAACATATAATATTTCTAAATCTGTACTGCAACTAATAATTATGTCTCAAACATATATATATAACAAATATTGATAGACTGATGAAAAAATAAACATCTACAGTCACAGTAGGATATTCTCAGCAACTGACAGAATAGACAAAAAATAAGGATAAAGAAGAGTTGAACACATAATTCATACCTTCTCACTATATCTTCCATTTCTTGACCTCTCATATTTTTCATCTCTCTGAGGTGTATTCAGAATAATTACTTTTTAAAAAATTTTATTTATTTTAATTAGTTTCAAGTATACAGTACATTGGTTGGACATAGTTCATAAAACGATTCCCCCATGTGCTCCCTCCCTCCCCTGACTCTCCACCTAGCCAATGTATTAATGCTAACTGCATTCTCTATGCCATGCTCCCCATCCCCATGACCATCCATCCATCAGCTACTAATTTTTACTTCTTTAACCCTTCACCCCATTCTCCCATCCCCTCAAAACCCTCTCCCCTCTGTCCATCACCAAATTGTCCACTATATTTGTGAGTCTGTTTTTGATTAGTTTGTTCTTTTT
>NW_006442491.1:2346275-2377559 GCF_000325575.1 Pteropus alecto | reverse complement strand
GCTGCTTTTAATATTCTTTCTTTGTATTTAACCTTTGGCATTTTAATTATGATGTGTCTTGGTGTGGGCCTCTTTGGATCCCTGATTTTTGGAATTCTCTGAGCTTCCTGGGGTCTTATGTCCTTTTCCTTCACCAGATTAGGGAAGTTTTCCATCATTATTTCTTCAAACAGCTTCAACATCTTGATTTTCTTCAGTTACACTGATCAGACGGATATTTGGACCCTTAATAGTATCCCATATGCTCCTTATTTTTCTAGTCTTGGCATCTTATCTCTTGCCATTCTGCTTATGTGTCCTTGGCTTTCCTGGTGTCAAGATGGGGCATTTGATACTTTTCTTTGTTCATTTTGTTTATTCCTTTGTTTATTCCATTTAATATACTTCTCATCTCAGATAATGTGTTCTTCACTTCTGACTGGTTGCCTTTTATAATTTCTGTTTCCATTTTTGTTTTTTATCTCTTTGCTGAATTTATCTACACTTCCCAAAAGTTCATTGAACATCTTTATAACCAATGTTTTGAACTCTGCATCTGTTAGATTACTTAACTCCATTAAATCTGGATCTCTGTTCTGTTCTCTCATATGGTTTCTGCTTCTTTGTCTTCCCATTTTGGCTGCCTTTTCATGTCTGTTTCTATGTACTAATAAGCAAAGCTCCTAAGTGTCCTGGTCTTATTAGTGTAGATTTATGAAGTAGGTTTCCAGTGGCACAGTCTTGAGGGGTTCAGCTGTAGGCCAAACTTAGCCCAAGCCTCTATCCCTCCGGGACTACCTGTTAAGATTTAGCAAGCAATCCACAGATGCTGTGCTTAGAGTTGCCTCAAAAAGCCACACCAGAAACCGAGGCCAGTTGCCTCCAGTGTGAGTCTAGGCACTGCTTGGCAAGGAGTACCTGACTTGCTGAGGATATACCTGGATGTGGCTTGGGTGGGGCTGTGAGTTCGGGGAGTGGATGTTTCAAGAAATTCTCTGGGCAGAGTGACCTCTGTTATCCAGTTTGATGACATCATGGCTATGGCAGCATTGTGTCCTGCACACTGGTATGGGAGAGGGCTCAATAGGGAACAATGAATTCCGCAGGCACTTCTGTACAGAGGAAGTCTCACCTTGGCTCTCACTCCAACAATATCTCCCTATAAGTCCCTTGTGCCCCCTGCACACAGCCAAATTTGGCATTGGTGCTCAAAGCAAGCAGGTCCATCACCAGGAAAATCCACTTGCGGATGCGGCCCCTTTAAGAGTCTTTTGCCACTGCCACTGCCGCACCCTCTGTCTCACTCGGCTGCTCGAGACTGGGCAGCCCCACGTCCTCTCCCCATCCTACCCTCTGCCATTACAGGGTGATTTCTTGGACTTCTCTCTAGTTGTATGGCTTATTCATTGACCAAAACTTTGATTTGGTCGCCAGAGAGAAGAACAGAGCCTCTATCATCTACGTCATTTATTTTATCCTCCCCCAGAATAATTTCTTTAGCTATGTCATCCAGTTCATTCTCTTCGGCTGTATCTAATTTGCTAGTACACTTATTGAGGTTTTTCTTTAATACTTCAATTGTTATTTTTTTCTAGAACTTCAAATCTATTTAGTCATTTGATAAAGTTTCTTGTTTTCTGCAAACATTTTCAAGCTTGTCTTTTGTTTCTTTAAACATGTTTAAAGGTATTCATACTAAAGTCTTAATTGTATAACTAAAGTCCCTGTAAGGCTTTCTTGCTTCTTCTGATTTGTATGCCCAGAAAAGTTTTCAGTTATAAATTCCTAAGTGGAAGAAAGAGTGACCTCAAATTACTATACCCAGCTAAACTGCTATTCACATGTAAAAGCAAAAGGAAAACATTCCCTTTCATATAAGGACTCAGGGAATAAAGCTTCCAAGACACCTTTTTGAAAATACCTACGTGATGACAAAACAAGGCTAACCAAGAAGTCAATCAAAAAAAAATATTTTAGGAATGTGGACACCAGGAGTAATGAATCTATCTAAATACAGAATCAAGACTAAACAACTGTACAGTAGGATTCCAAAACAGACTGCAAATAATGATTAATTTGTAATATAAATTTACAATATAATGAAATTAGCACGAGTGAAGAGGATAAAGAAACTATAAGGCTGCTAATTTCTTGTATTTCATTACAAGAAATAAACAAGTGCTATCTAAAATAACAACATGTAGCTTAAAGGTGACTCCAACACCTCAATGTTATTATAATAGTTTTATTATAGACAAATCTTTTAGCAATATTTCTTGTGGTAAAACAGTGTTTATTTGAATTTCAACAATTCCTTCAAATTTGTTTTCTTCTGTTAAATTTAATAAAATTCACAACTCTTCATTAAAATATATTAAAGATCCACTATGAATTAAAGATTAGATTGTCATAAAGTTATTCTGTCAGTCCCCCGCCCTTACCCCTGGCACTTCTATATACCTACCTTTGCCCCTACCTTGACCTCAGTCAACTCTGTCTGGTTTCACCTTTTTCTGCCTTTGTCTGCCTGCCTGCCTGTCCATTTATACCTGCCTGGCAAATTCTGCCTGTCCATTTATATTTGCCTGGCAAATTCTATGTCTGCCTTTCTGTCTGCAACTACCCACCTACCCACCTATCCATCTACACTTCATTTCAGTCTCTGCCAGCTGGCCTTTCTGTACCATTTCCTTTCTGCCAATATCTTATCTGCCTATCTAGCTAGCCAGGCCAGCAGCCATGTATACACATATAGAAATACCTAAAGTGATGCTCTTCCAGCATTAAAAGTGGTTATTTAGATGGTAGTGATTTGAGTGATTATCTTTTACTTTCTCCTTTATACATATATAGATAGATAGATAGATAGATAGATAGATAGTGTTTATCTAATGAACATTCATTTGTTTTAATAAAAATAAAGCTGTTCTTTAAAACAAAATCAACAACAAACAAAACCTAATGAACAAACACCCTTTATAACAGTGCTCTGAACTTTTCAGATCGTAACCTAAGTGAGACTTTTTATAGAAAGATATATGTACAGTATATACATAAATAAATCAGAAGTTTCATAAAGAAATATTAATCTTTACAAAATACACTGTAAAATGTTTTGGTCTGTTCTATTTTACTACATTCCATCATTTAAAAAAAATACTGGTTTTGACCCAATTTGATTTCAACAAATGGATATAACAGGTAGTCTGAAAAACACCAGTAGAAGACAAGTTTCCAGTGGAACTACTCAAGACCAGAATTGCCCTACCTGAAGCATTTACCAGTGCTAGCCTGCCTGCTAAGCACAGTGGTAAATTGAGGCTGCCCTGAGCCTTGCCAAACCTCATCTTCCTTCAGTTACTATCTATTTCCATTACCTTGAACTAACTGGACCATCTAGTCCAAGGTGACTTACACTGCTAGCCCCTGCTATGAGCCTCCCTGCCTCCAGTGGCACCTCATCAGTATTTATTCCCACATCACACGCGTGGACATCTGATCTCCTGCTGTATCACACTGTTCTCTTGTACATACACACATCTCCCTGCTGACAATTGCACTTCCTGAATGCACATTTTACATTTTAATAGCCTTTAGGCTTAAATAGTCTTTAAACATTTTAATTTAAAATTGAAAAATAAATTATTATGGAAGAAGTCTGTCTTCCATAAAAGAAAAATCATCATTGACCAAGAGAGGGCAATAGAACACAGTGTTAAAAGCCATACCTTTTCCCAAATGTCTCTATTTCAGTATTTTAACAATGCATAATACTCATATTTTAAATTATATATATGTATTTTTTAAATAAGATTTGATTAAGACTAATTATGAAATGTAAATAAAATGTTTTTGAGCTTCAGGGCACAAAGATGTCTTTTAACTTCAGTCATATGTAGTCTGCAGTTACTTCAATGGCTCAAGCTACTTCAAATCTGAATTTAGATTGGATTTAGGATGTAGATTGAATTTAGAATTCACAGCACACTATCGCCAGAGGTGGAATGCCAATAATGGGTACAAATTATGTGTATGATAAATGAATAATTACACTATAAAGGTAAAACCACATCAACTTAGTTAGTATCACTTGCACAAAAGCTTTGTCAATGATATCTAGTCTCATTTTAGGAATTTGCATCCAACAGTTTAAAATATAGAGTTTAAAACAAACTTTGACCTATAATCCAAATCCAACCTGCCACTTGATTTTTGTAAATAAAGTTTTATGAGAACACAGTCATGCTTATTACATACTGTCTATGCTACTTTTGCACTGCAAAAGCAGAGGTGAGTAGCTGCAACAGAGCCTAGGTGATCAACAAAGCCTAAAATATTTACTATCTGGCCCTTTGCTATATAGAGTATACTGAACTCTGCCTCTATCATATGCCCTCTAAGATCTTGACTATTTCAATTCAAATTAAAGCATTACCATCCATGTGTGCAACAAGCATCACTATGGCAATATTAATGGAGGACATAGAGTACATTTTTAAATCATGGACTATTATAATAAAAGAATGTTCTGGCAGCATGATATCTACAGTGCAGATTAGAAAGGGATGACAAAGAAGGTGTGGGGCTCCAAGGAACATGATGCTAACTATGGTCAAAGGAAATGGAGATAAAGGTAGTGAGAAAGCCTCCTGCATGACTTGGCCAGTGATGGCTCACAGGAGAAGAAGGAGACAAGGAGCCCAGGAGGGTACATATATAGAGCAGTCAAATATGTGGTGCAGTCAAATATGTGGTGACAGAAAGAAATCTAACTATGGACGGTGAACACACAATGTAACAAGTATATGCCTTACTGTTGAATTGTACACCTGAGACTTACTGGACTTCGTTAATCAATGTCACCATAAAAAAAAAATTAATTAAAAAGAAAATAATGTGAACATACTAGTTAAGTTAAAATAAATAAATAAATAAATAAATAATGAACAAACAAACAAGCAAGCAAGCAAGCAAGCAGTCAGTCACATCAGAAGGAGAAGTTGGATGCTAGGGAAGAAAATAAGCTAAACTTTGGCCTTGTGATCATAAAGATAACATAGGAAAGTCAGATGAGATCACAAGTGGGCATTTTAAAAGGCAAGTATGGAATTAAAAAGCAAAGTCTGGACAAAAGGCTTGATTGGAAGTCATATGCCACAATGGTTGCTGGCGCTGGAAAAGCAGTTGAAGGCTTCAAGGAAGAGAGTGTGGAGTTACAGAAGAAAATGCTCAAGTCGAGAATCTTGGTCGACTCCTACAATTTGGGGTAAAACAAAGACTGGGGCCAAGAAATGAGACAGAGAAGACATAGGGAGCCAGGAGAACCAAGGCAGTGCTGGGCCACAGAATCAGAAAAAAATATTTTATAAGAGAAATTTTAATTACAGATTAAACAAAATTTTAAGTAAACACTTTTTAGTCATTAAAATACAAAATGCAGTAAAACTTCTAGATTGTTATGAATTATGCTGGGACTTTGATTCTTGCTTGATTTTCCTTTAACAGAAGTCTCCAAAGTGGGTTGATCATCCACTATCTGGAAATCTTGCCTCTCCATAAAAACTCTTCATAGTACATATGCACTGCTCAGGATGCATATAGGATCTGCCTCTTCTCCTCACCAATAATTGCTCTCTGCCACTCAAGGGCCTCGGCCTCTATCCTGGTGCATGGACTAAACACTATTTCCCAAACATAAACACATGCCCAAAAAAGAGCCATAATCTCTGTCTTCTAGGTAGCAGTATCAAGACACAGGTAGCCAATGGCTCCACCCCACATTATAGAGCTGTTGCCATCTCAACTACACTGAGGGTTCTGCTTCCTCTGTCAGATGGCTATAGCTCAGAGCTTCTCCACAGCAGCACTAGTGACATTTTGGGCAGGACTGTTCTTTGTAGGGTGGGAGTGGGGTAGCTATCCTGTGCTTATAAGATATTTAACAACATGCCTGGCTGCAACCCACTAGATGCCAGTTGCATTGTCCCCGACCCCAGTTGTGAGAACCAAAAATGTCTGCAGACATGGTCAAATGTCCTCTGGGGAGCAGAATCATACCTGATTATTGCTCATGGCTGCTAATTGTTACCCCAGCCTCTGATCTCTTCTGTCTTCTTCCCTTGCTTGCACCCTGTTTTCTTATTTGCACTTCTGCTCTTCTCAATGCTTTTTCACTCACCACAGGTTCCACCATAGGTCTGTTATTTCAATGTCTTAACCTTGGCTCGTTTCTTTCTTTTCATTTACCCACCTTTTTTTTCCTCATGCCATAAGTACTTCTATCATATGTGGATGCTATAGGTCTTTGTAGGGCAAGTACGACTGTTTGCAGAGAGCTCCAGCTCATTAGACAGCTCCCTAAGGCCCTGGGAATGATACCAGCCTTGGGCTCTTCTTTGTTATGTGTATCTGCTGATGCATATGCAGGAATGGCTTTCATCCTAACTACCTCTAGATTTAAAATTTGTTATGGAACCGAGGTATTTTTGGGATGATTTTGCTCAAACATAAAATTTTCCCTCCAATAGGAATTTTACAAAAGCACAATTTAAAAATTCACAAAAGAAACAAAATCACAACACCCCACATGACAAATTAAAAGCAAGATTAGAGGGGTCATTATTCAGTCCTATAATTCAGCCCAACTCATCAATAGTATTACCTGGAGTAGTATGAGCAAAAGAACAAGAACAAAAATCTTCAATTTCATGAACTTATAAAACACACACACACTAACCTGACGAAATACTTCATTCACAAAATTGACATAACCGCGCGTCGACAAGAGGATCCGCTGCACCATTTCATACACAGTTCTGTGCTCTTCTTCAATGCTACAAAGGCTAGAGCTGCTGAGTCTCCGGTCGGACAAGGTGCTGCTGTTAGAATGGTTTTTATCTGCCTCTACAGGCCCGCCACCCTCCAGCTCCGGCACTCTCTCTTGTGATGTACCACCGCCAACAGTCTGGAAGAAAGTCATTACCACAAAGGAGTGATCCTTTTTGACACTCGAGAACACCTAGCAAAACTGAAGACTTGTTTTAAAGAACTCTGGTTCCCACTAACTTGACAGCTAGCTGGAACCCAGTGCTGCTTGAAGCACATGGGGCTCCAGGACCTGAACTTACCAAGTTTCCAATTCACCAACTAACCCCTCCCTGACTCAGTTACTTTAACAGGAAAACTATTAAATTATTACAAGGAGAGAGTCTGTGAAATTTTATCAACCTAAAATATGTATTTATATTTATAAAATCACAGAATATATTAATGTGTGAATAAATTTATATTATCATCACCTTTGGTCTCTACACTTCAGTACTTACTCCACAGTTGCAGAGATTTGAAAATTAAGTGGAAATTTTGAAGCCACAATGTTGGGAAGCATCATCTGATATATAAGACTAAGTGACGCCTTGCTGGAGGAGTGTCAAGAACTTCAAAGGGTATAAGAATCTTGATCTGAGTTTTATATTCAGAATCTCAGATCAAGCTTAACTAAAATATTTATAAAACTTTAAATATTTAGAAGACTTTAAGAGCACAAAGAAATAAAATAATCCACACAATGAGTCACAGTTTAACACTGGTTTCTGCTCTCCTTTCCCCAAAGAATTAAATGTTTCCTCCAAACATGTATAATTTCTCTTCATCTTTGTAAATTCCACTATTATTCTTTTAAGTGCCAAAATATATAACCCAAATACCACTAAAATTCTACCCACCGTGAGTATTTTTTTACAGGAGTGATAAGAGTAGTACAAAATAGTAATTTCAGTAACTACCAAGGACAGGTTGAAAGCAAAACTGATATCAAAGTAGTAATCTCTAGGAGAAATTAATGGAAGATTATATTTATAATTATTTTTTCTCTTCATGCCTTAGCTATTAAGCCTATGTGGCTTATCAAAGGCACTGTCACACTGCGAGATGAGCTACCCTATAGAAATTATATCACCTTTTGATGAATCAACTATCTTCTATAGAAAGATTAAATTTCACTCATTGTTAAAAATATATGTTTTATTTTAATCTGTAAAGCATGGAGGTTGGAGTAAGGCTAATTCTTTTGCAGCTCAATGACCTGTAACTTTTTGATAAATAACTTTCATTTTCCCGACAGGCCTAAAACGGAAAGAAAAAACATATACATACATATATACGTAGCAAATTAAAAAGGCCACAAATTCTTTGACACTCCTCTGTAGAAAGGTGAAGTCATGTCCCCTCCCTTTGATCCACATGGACTCTGTGACTGTGTTAACCAGCAGAATAGAGTGGAAGAGACCTGTGCTAGTTTCAGGCTCAGGCCCAAGAGGTTGACAAATCATTACTTCTTGGAGCCCTGAGCAGACAGAAAAGAAGTCCAACTACCCGGAGAGACACTACATGCAAGGAGAGGCCCAGCTGAGGCCAGCCTTCCAACTGCACCCACTGAAGTAACAGGAATATGTACCAAGTTACCTTGGACCTTCCAGACCAACCAGCTGCCAGCTAAAGACCTCAATGAATGCCACATGAAGCATAAGAACTGCCCCCGAATCCTGTCCAAATTCCTGATTCAAAAAATGAAATATTTAGTATGATAAAACGGTTGTTGTTTTAAGCCACTAAGTTTTGAGGTCATTAGATAACTAATTAGGTAACACAGCAACTTGATAACTAAAATAATGTGCATAAAGAATTATGTTTAAAGTCATCCAGTCATTTAAAAAATGAGCTCTGTTATGAGCTCTGTTATCCAAATAGAACATAATAGTAGCATAGATGGATTTCTCATCATGCCATAAATTGAAAATGACAGCTTACTCTCAATGACATGAGGGTTAGGGGTGCTGACCCACATGGAATTGAAAATCTGCATATAACTTAAGTCAACCATCCAAATGCAGATTCCCAACTGTGGATAGAAAATATATTTCTCCTGATAAAATGATGCTTTTCTTAGCCTCTTCTAGTCCACACTCCCTTCATGAAGGCTGCTTTCCAAAAATATGTACATGTTTCTATAGACATTTATAATTACAGTAAATGATGAGAGTGAAAACAAACTGATAATCCAAATCTATTCATTTCTTGTTTCTTTTATGAAGATTAACAGCAAGAAGATGAAAAAGATAACACAGAGAGAGGTCCATTCTCGTTCCCCACTACAATTAAGCTGGAGTTCTCAACTATTTATTTAGTATTTTTTAGTATTTGCCAGGGCTCAAGAAATTACATGATACAGGCTACCACTTAATCCTTCCCCCAACCTTTCCTACCATCACGGCTTCCTCTCATCCTACAGCTCACACTGAGACTTGTTTATTCTAAAGGTCAGGCCCAATTAAGACAACCACAAATCAGGTGTGAAAAGAGAGGATGCAACTACTATTCTGTTGGTGTTACCTGATGCCACCCACTCAATTTCCCTGTCATGATTCAACTGCTTGGTTGGGGGCATACATTTGCCTTGGGAGGGCTTAAGAAGACAGAGAGTACTAGGGTGGTAATCAACAAATGAGTTTGTACAATATACTAACTCCCATAGGGCTGTCAATTTGTGATATTCACTTTTTCTAGCTGTTCACCCCATAAAATACAACAATTTCAGAAAACATACGGCCCACGAATCATTATTAAAGGGCTAGTCCAGAATTAGTAAAAGTGGTACTTCAATAATGTAATTAAAGAATTATCATACAAATAAATGTGATCAACTGTCTTACAATTTCAAACTTTCTTTCTCATTCCCTAATGGACTCCTTTGGGTTCTAATGTTTAATTAATGTGCATATAGAACTGGTAAAAAAAAAAAAAATTGCTGCTTAAATTTTAAAATCACCACTCTGCTTTCTCTAATGCATGTTGAAGCACTACTACTACCTCATACAGAAATGAATTACTAAGGAATAAATAATTCTTCACAGAAAACATTTTCAGCTGAAATGATGAACAAAGACTGTTCAGGTTTAAAAGAGGAGTTGATTGTCATTGCCAACATACCATGGGATGTATGGGATGTACTTTCATTCTACCATGAATGATGCTACTGAATAAGAAAATTTGTTAAGCCAGACTCTCCAAGTGTAAAAGTTAGCTAAGTCTAGAAAATGTACTAATTCCTTTTTTTCCTGGCAAAAAATACTATCAAAGGTATTAGTTCTAGATCAAGAAGAAGTAAGTTCACTTTGGAAAAATAACACACACACACAAAAACTGTCACACATGACTTTTAACACAGTAATAGTGGCCAAAGTGTGAACTCTATTTGGAAGCAGCACTGACAATATTGTTTTAAAGGGCTTTTACAAGAGCAGTATATTCTTTGAAGAGATTCTGGATCACCTGACTTAGGCAGGGATGTTCACTTTACATGGGTAAAATTAAATTTTAAATTCCAAATGAAAACTTTCAGGAGACAAATGCAAATATATGTGCTTTTATTCCTGCACCTCCATTTCCAAAATTTAATATTCAATTGCTTTTTCTCATGTACAATGTAAACAAATGCAGAACACAGTAGACACATATGAGATGAGGTCTGAACCACAGCTGTAAGGCAGAGAGGGGAATACAGGAGACAACTGGTCAGCTGAATAATGAGCCCCAAAAGATGTCCATGCTCCAATCTCTGGAAACTTTGAATGTTACCTTACATGTCAAAAAGGACTTAGCAGATATGGTTAAATAAAAGATGCTGCAATGGGGAGATTATCCTGGATTTTCTGGGTGGTCCCAGTGTAATCACAAGCAGGAAGATGAGACACAGAGAAGGCGATGTAAAGATGGAAACAGAGGGAGAAAAGGTGATGTGATGAAGGGTCACGAGCCAAGAAATGCAGGAAGCCTCTAGAAGTTGGACAAGGCAAGAAAACGGATTCTGTTTGTGGTAATTTGCTATATTAGCAATAGGAAACTAATATAAAAATTTATTGTGAGGTATAATAAAAGTCCCTACAGTGGAAATGACCATTTCTAGGTGCATCCATCTGCAAGGAATAGTAGCACTGGGCACAGATGGCTGTCTGCCCAGCATTCATTCCTCTTCTCTCACAGAATCCCAGGGCTCTGTGTGCCTCTTCCCAAGAAGCCCACATGACTCACAAAGGTGACCCTATCCACAGTACCAGGGGAGTGTTCCAAATAGTAAGAGTCTATCATGCCCCTTCCCCTGGGCAGTTCACACACTCAGCTTTAAGCCAATCAGTGCCTTGTTATGGTTCTAGGAGTAGGCAGGTAATCTAAGCTGTTGTACTCAGACAAAAGGGCAGGGCTTTGTATTTCTGGGTTATCTCTGAACATGAACAAGGAATGCAGTGCCCCATCTTCCAATCATCAGGAAAGCTGAAGACAAACCTGCCAGCGGGAAAAGGGCAAAATAGAAAAGAAAAAACCACAGAGAATCATAGAGAGAGCAAGCCTCCATGAGTGAACCATGAGTAACCCCACTGTCAGCTAGCCTCCCCATTAGCTTTAATCATGAGATTAAAATATTTCTTTTTATGTTTAACTCAGTTTGAGCTCTGGTGTCTTTTTTCTTTTAGGATGATAAGAACTATCCTAATTGATTGAGTTGTTCAGACTCCTATGACACTAAAAAAAGCTAGATAATAAGAGTAGATGACTTACAAGTATGAAGAGTCAACAAGGGGAAAAAATTATAAACTTGAAGCTGTGGTTAATCTGCTATTCTTGCTATTTATCATCATCCAGGTGAGGAATTTACTTTCAATAAATATAGGTGATGGTTTTTCGAGATTTTGAAACCAGGTAGGAAAGAAGTTACATTTTTTAAATACTGTTTTGAATTGCTGAAAAATCACATAGATGCAATGTAAAATTTATCAAAGAGTGTAACTGAGTTTCTTATATATAATTTGATACAAATTTTGGTCTACCTAATGATTTTTAGCTTTTGTCTACCTGATTGGTGAATAAAGTTCTCTTGTCACAGCTCAGAATGAACTGTTTCCCTGACTGCTGGTAAAATCCAGGGGCATTTTTATTTCCTCTTCTGTGAACTTCTCTTTCATCTCCTTTGTCCATTTTTCAATTGGACTATTTGTCTTATCAATTTGTATTTTAATAAATAGTAGAGATATGAGCTCTATTAACAGCCATGATGTTACAAATGCTTTTTCACAGTCTATTCTTGGGTGTGGCTTTATGCTCTTTTGAAACATAAATCTTTTTCTATTTTTTCAAATAAAGTTGAACCTCATTTCCTCTATGGCTTGTGGGTCTTATCTGTACCTAAGACGGCCTACCACTTGCCAAATTTATACATTCCCTTAGATTTTCTCCCAAAGTCTTTATCATTTTGTTTTTATAGTTGGACCTCAAATCAATTTTGACCTTAAATCAATCTGACATTAGTTTATGTATGTAATATGAAGCAAGAATGAGAAAGTGAGACACGCAGACATGTTCTTTCAGCTTCAGGGCTGTAGGTTAGATTAGATATTCAATGCTAGTCTCAATCTTATTCCTCTGAAGGAACTTCTTATTTGTCTGGAAGTCTGTATAGTTTTTAATCCTTGAAAGTCGAATGTCTGTTTAGGTTTGTATTTGTGTAGCTAATTCTTCCTGGGACTCAAAAGCCTTTCAGTCTAAGGCATTACTTCTTTTTGCTCAGTCTGGAAGTTTTCTTTTTATTAGTTCAATTATTACTTCTCATTCTTCTCTACTTCTGACCTCAAAATATTTGCAAGGGAGGTCTGGATCTGTCCTGAGGTTTTATTTATTGTCATGGGATATTTCTTCAGAAAATAAATTTTGTTCTCAGCAGTGATTGTTACCATTTCGGCTTACCTACTAAGTTTTTATACGAAGAAATTTAAGATATTTTTAAAACTTCCTATCAGCAAGTCTTTTGTTGTTCTTGTTGTAATTGTATCTCTCTCAACTTCTTTGAAAATAAGTTTCTCCACTTCTTCTGTCAGATTTTGTCAATAGGGCCACATGCTCTGAATCTCGGTTTGGTGCTCCTCCAACAAGGCATCAATTACCCCTCAGTTGTGTGCAACTTTCGCAGTTCAGGCCTAGGTCACACTGCTGGGAACTCCAGGGTATCAGCAAACCTGCACTAAGTGGATCACACTTCCTATCCCTATTCTTGTAGACAACAAAAAAAGCTCACAAAACCATGACCTTTCCATAAAGTGGCTGCTCTCTGACTTTCACAAGTGGTCCTGCTCTACCCAGCATAAAGTCCCCTAAGCAATTCAACCAGCTTTGAAAACCCCATTTGTAACTGACCACAGCCAGCAAGAAACAGATGGCCCATACAAGAAGAGGTCTTCACCTAAGGCCTAGGGAGAGGCAGCCTTCTTTCTCCTCTAGGGATCCCATCTTGGCTCAACCACCCTGAAATCCTGAGTGCTGATCCACCTCTTCCCCTGAGTTTCCAGAGGGCAGTTGGCAGTCTTATAGGTCCTCTTCATGGCCAACCTGCATCATTCCTGAGGGCCTTCCAGGTGCTGGGGACTGATGAAAGCAAGACAGGCCCTGGTCTTATTGCTCAGAGGTTACTAGTACCAGAGTGAAGGAGAGAAAACGAGAGAAAACCAGAAGTATACACAGAACAGTCATCTCAGAATGCTTCCCTCATCCCCAAGACTGCCTTGTTATGACAATTCCAATAGAGCACAGCAAGTGCTTCTAAGTCACAGCTTCTTACGAAACCTCAGCATTACAGAGTGAGCCAATAAAATCAAGTCCTTATAACACAAACAACCTGTAAAACCCAATAAACCCAATAACCCAAATATAAGTTAGTGTGTGTTATTACATAAGTATGAAGAGATAAAGATGATGAATGACATACCTGCATGATTTTAGGCAATACATCAACTCCATTTTTAGTGTTTTGTGTTGTAGTTAAATACTTTTTTTCCAAAAAGAAAGTTACAATCCACTTAATAAAAACAACACGAGCTGCCATGAATGGAATTTTTGTACTGTAAATGTTTTCATTGTCTCGAGTTGTAGTAATATACACTGGCTTTGGTCTTAAATGGGGGATGTCTGGGAACAAAAAGAACAATGATTAGGTTAGTGAATCCTGACATTATGTAACCCCTACAAATGTTTCAGTTTTCAAGTAAATAGACATATTTGGTTGTCTGAAAAGCAACTATAATTAAAAAACTATAATTAAAGAACCAGAAATGATTAAAAATGTCATTTTTTGGTAAACTCGTTTCTGATTCTGCCTTGCAATTTGACAAGACAGGGAGGTGGTGGTTGTTATGGTAACATACAGCTGTGGTACATGGCTGTGGAAAAAGTAAACTAATAACTCTTTTTAACAAATCTGAGAAATTACATGAAATTATAATAGCGAAAAATATTTTCATATATAACTAATTTAAATTTATTTTATGATTGGAACAAATGTAAAACTATGTATAGACATTTTTTCCATCATATAAGGTATTTTAACATCCAACATTACACTGATCAAATCAACTGAACTTTAGTTTTATACCCTTTTCCCTTTGGATGAATCCAAAGAAACAGAATCAGTATAATCTACTTTATGTCTGTAAGAATTCAGAGAGTCATGTTTCATTTCTGAGGTAAGTACACCACCATTTCCAAAGAATTAATTAGAAGTCCATTTCTCCTTCTTTAAATTCCATAATCAATATGAAAATTAAATTTGAGATACTACTTGCTGTAAGTCCAACTCTACTCCTAATTTTTGTACACCTGGAAGTACATGGATGAGGTAGAAAAATTCTTAGCAAATAACTTTAGTCTCAAAATATTAACAATATACTTACTATGTTTTCTATAATGAATACAAACTACTTATAAAATCAGAAACAAAATGTGAAAAAAATACCCACGGAGCTAACAAAATACATAGCCCAGTACCCTTAGAGTCAGGATTTCTACACTGTTCAAAATGTACCAGGCTCCAGCTATTTTCTCCTTGCCTGAGTGTCTGTGTGCATATATAATAAACACCTACAAACAAATGAATTAATTCGCATTCCTCAGATGAATTAATGACTGTTATCTTTTCCCCTTCAAAATTGTTCTTAATTATTCAATTTCACCTACTTTAAAATAATAGGCAGAGGAAAACCTGCCTCACCTCCACCATTCTAAGGGATGCTTCTGGTTGTCCAAATGTCTGCTGCTCCATAAGCAGACGTAAGTAGTCCCTTCCAGATGAAAGATCCAGTAAAAAAGAAAGGGCATACTGTGGGAAGTTGTGTGGTCTGGGCTGACATGCCTAGACACTAAGCAAGGTCTGGGGTCAGCACACCCCGCCTCCAGCAAGAGAAGATGTAAACAAATGCAAGCTTTTTCTACATTGAAGTATTTTAAATATAATTACACCAAAAAAAATCATGATTCATTTCAAATGATTTCTTAGTATAGAGCCACAGTTCCCCTGTATTGCTGTGAGTAGGTACATCTTAGTCTGAGTAGTTAAAGTCATTTATTAGGAAACTTTCAAACTCTTAAAATAAAGTTACCACTAAATATAAGAATAACATGGCCATTTCACCTAAAAATAATCAAAGGTCACTTTGAAAGACACTGTACAGCTTCCCTGTGGACGTCCTCTATACATGGCTTAATCAGTACTTACCAAGTACAGGTTTGTAGATGTTTGTTAACTTAGTAAATGATGGAAATAAATGAGGAAGATAATACTTTCGAAACAACGTAAAAAGAAATTTAAAACCAGTATCTTGATTCTCCTGATTCTTCCATTCCAAGCTTGCAGCCTTTGGATAATATGTGAAAAAAGAACATATGTATATTTACATTTCAAATTAATGTATACTAAACTGAAATGCTTTATATTATTAAAATTTTTATCCCAACTTAAAAACTTGACAAATACTGATAATTATGTAATGAAATCATATTTTAAAACTCAAAAAATAACAAGAATGAATATTTCAAAACAAAATAGTAACTATGTTAAAAACAGCATTTTTATTATTAAAAAAATCACCCAACAATATCATTTCTTTTTAAACTTGCTCTACTACATGATGCCCATATTTTTTTCCACATGTTCTTTATGATGATTTAACATTCCTGTGCCCTTAAAACATCTAGTCAGGTATAATCAGGTGCTTTTTTTTTTTTTTTAACTCTAAAAAGACCCTTTACAATAAACAGGAACTAAGGAAACAACCCCTTGCAAAGATTTCATCCAATGTTACCAATATGCAATATCAATATCAAAAGGCAAAGCTACGGAATCTTGGAAAAAGAATTCTCCTGATTAAAAGCAATCCACAGGCTAGAATAAACCAGCCCTACCAGTCTAGCTATACCTGTCAGTGGCTCTTAATACTTGTTAGACCATAGATCTCTCTAGAGCAGAGCTTCTCAAATTCCTTCATGATGCAGCCCACTTAGAAAATGATATTTGTGCAGCGTCTGAGGTAAAGGGATGAGAGGCTTTGGCTGCCCAGGGGCAAAGGAGTTCAGTATCTGTAACCTGTTAGAAGTTCTCTGGGGTGAGCCGAGGCAAAACTCTGCTCTGAAGACTCAATCCAGTAGAGAGAAGGGAGAGAAGGAGAAGGGGATAAATGTGAACATACCATTCTGCACACAATTTAGGGGCTCACAGTCCGCATAAAACCTCTACCCATATCAATGCATCCTTCCTCTAATGGGATCCTGGGGATTTCGTGACTCATTCAAGGTCACACAGCTTATTAGTAACACATATAGAATGAAAACCCATCTCCCAACATATCCAGGTTCGAGATACTCTATGCTGATCTAGGACATAAAGAATGCCCTGGCACTTCTGAATAAATAAGAGCTCGAGATGCAGGTAGAATGGGACAGCAGAGCTAAACGCGGAGCTTCTAGACAATGACCAAATACCCCAATTGGAATCCTTGTGTTCCTGGTGCTGACTAAAGAGAACAGGGGAGTGGAGAGCTGACAAGATCACCCAGCAGGACAGAGTAGTCAGAAAGGACAACCAAAGACTGAATTGTGAAGGACAGCAGAGAGAAACCATCTCCCAAAGTAAATGGGAAAAAAGTAAAAGGAAGGAAGGAAGTCAGAAGAAAATATCAGGAGAGGAATCTCATGAAGGAGGGACAGACACTCTCAAATCATCTGAAAGACTGGGTATGACACAAACTTAAGAGTGCCCTTCCTCTGGACTTGACCACAAGAACCCCTTCATGGTTTTGGACCTCTGTCTTATCAATGACAGAGCAGAGGCAAGTAACAGAGAGTGTCAAGGAACGTTAGGTAAGGAAGTGGACTTGGCAGAGATTATTACGTCAACAAACTTGATTGTGAATGGAAGGACAGAAAATGGACTATACCCAGGAGGAACTCAGAGAGAGAAAAGTGTTCACTGAGGAAAAAATACTCAGTAGCTTTTTTTGAATCACATTCATGCTCAGAAATATAGACCAAGGGACATAAATAACCAATTGAAACCATAAACTAATGTTTTTTTTCTGTATTCAGGTGAAAAATATAAGAGGAAGGAGTATGTGACATAAAGCAGGTACATGAAATAATTACATATGCTTTCATTCAAATCTCCCTACCTGCTCTGCCTACTCCTAACCCACCCATTCAGCCTCTGGGCCTGCCTCCTCCTTCATCCTGTCTTGCTAGCACAGAGATCACAGAGCTCCTGAAATTCTTTTGAATTCCTAAGTGATAAGAACATTAGGAGCAT
Organism: Pteropus alecto; assembly: GCF_000325575.1. NCBI lineage: Eukaryota > Metazoa > Chordata > Mammalia > Chiroptera > Pteropodidae > Pteropus > Pteropus alecto. The sequence continues at coordinate 2,359,906 of NW_006442491.1, read as the reverse complement.
CATTTGTCCTATTGAGGTGACTCTGAATGGGCTCCTGGATGACTTGTGGATGGAGGCTGGTCATCAGAAAGACCAAACCATGATCGGAACTTGGAATTTTCAGCCCCATCCCCACCCCGTTTCTCTAGAAAGGGGAAAAGGGCTGGAAATGGAGTTACTGACTGATCATACCTGTGAGAGGAAGTCTCCATAAAATCCCAATAGTAGGGGTTTTAGGGAGCTTCCAGGTAGGTGAACACATCGATTAACTGGGAGGGTAATGCACCTCAGCTCCATAAGAACAGAAGCTCCTGTGCTTGGAACTTTCCCAGACCTTGTCCTATGTATCTCTTATTCTGGCTATTCTGTATCCTTTATTATATTTTTTAATAAACTGGTAAACATGAGTAAATGCTTCCCTGAGTTCAGGGAGCTGCTCTAGCAAATAAATATGAGGAGGGGTTTGTGGGAACCTATGATTTTGGGGGTAACCTAGAGACCTACTATGTACAGTTAGCATCTGAATGGGATGGAAACAGTCTTATGGGGCTGAGATCTTAACATGTGGGATTGTATGCTATCTCCAGGTAGATAGTTTCAGAATTGAGATAAACTGTAAGACACCCAGCTGTTGTGGCAGAGAATTGCTTGTTACAGGGAAATAACCTGCACATTTGGTGACCATAAGTGTCATAAGTGAGTGTTCTGTGTGAATGTAGAAATAATATGAGAGCAAAGGAGACACACAGATGGAGAACTAGATTTTTCACTTTACATACATACTCACACAAAAGTGTATGTACCTGATCTTTGACGAAGTGACCTGGCACATACTCTATGTTTAGTTAAATATCACATAAAATCACCCCAAAGAAAAAGAAAAAATGCAAAATGTGAACAAACAGGAAGAGACAATGTTTTCTCTTCCCTACTCAGAATAAGACGATCACTGAATTATCTATGATTTGCTCTTACCTGAATGACCATATATTTCAACAGTATTTGAAGAAAAAAGCATGTTTGGTCCTCAGCGATCTTTTCCCCCGATATGGCTGGCAGGAGTGGACTGATTTCTTCTGGATATATCTTTGCTGCAGAGTGAAAAATAATGAGAGCTCTTTCACTAAAGTAAAATTTTAAACAAGATTTTTTTAAATGGCCTCTATTAAAATACATCTATCCATCCATTAGACCTGCTCACACGGACCAAGCAAGTATGCATGAAGGTCTTACAAACATGATAACAGATGCCCATAAAGCCACCTTTTCCACTGGACCATTATTTTCCCTTTCAAATTCTGCTTTTGTCAGCCTAAGGTCAAATACCTGTCATTTGTCAATTAAGTAATATGCAGTTATAAATTAATGGCCCTAATTGGCAAGTTCCTTGAAAATTCATAGGACACAGTGGCTGCCATTAATAGTCCCATGAGGCCACTATTATCCTTCCATGAATGCTGCATGAAAATACTCAGCTGGCAAAAAGGGCTTGGGTGAGCTGATGAATGCCTACTTAAGAAACAATAAAGTCGGAGACAACAAACAGTAGTTTTGGATAGTGGATTTAAATCTCATTAACAGCCAAAAAACACTCAGACATAGCATGTGTCTCTACTTTCTGCTATTGCTAATATTTGTCTCCTCCTTTCCATTCCTGTTTCGACCATTTCAGTAAATTTCTCCTGTTATCATCTCATATAAAATAAGTTTCAAGTCCTTCAATTCTAATGTTTCTAAGAATCTACTATGAATATGAACATGGATAATTCTTTGGAATCCATCTATGAAATCAAGATTTCTATTCAGGGAAATGGCAAACCAAGGAAATCCTCAATGTAACTTCAAGAGTCATTTCAACCTTTAAGATCTGTTCACATCACTCACCATCAGCTACACTAGGGCTCGGACTGATGAGCGTCTCCAGTGTACAGGGCCCTCTGGAGGAAACAATTGCTGGGAAACCAGGCACAAGGCAAGCAAAAATCAGCACCTGCTCTTCTGCACAGTTTGTCTGAAGTGCCTGAAGCCACAGAAGAAACAGCCTGATTCCTTCACATCTTATCTAAAAACAAAATTAAAGGCAACAAAATTAAACACATGTATTTGTAGAAATGCACTGCAATGTAGCATAGTTCTGAGAAAGAAAATCTAGAAGTGAAAGGTATTGTTAACGTACTACACGAAGTTCACTTAGTGACAAGTAAATAAGGATGCAGCAATACAGCACAAGAGTTAAGAGCTTGGGTTCTGGAGCCAGGATGGCTGGGTTCAAATGCAGTCTCTACTACTTTCTAGCTTAGCTGTGACCTGTGCAGAATCACTTAACTTCTCTATGTCTTAGTCTCTCCATCTGTAAAATAGGGATGATAACAAAATGTATCACAAAGTGCAGATATAGGATTAAGTGAGTTAGAACAAACAGTGCCTAGCTCAGAGTGCTATGTATTTTCTATTAACTATATTTCATTCCATAAGGCACAGTGCCCAAACCATCAATGCTCAATTATCCATGGAAACAATGTAAAGATAATCTTCCTCCAAATTTACACTGTGCTTTGAAGAGAATTTATGTCATGTCACTACAACATGCACATTTATAATGTTCTTGAGAAGCAGAACACTTAAAGCTAAATAAGATCTTAAAGAGCTGGCTCAATGGGATGGGACAGTTCTCCAGCTTGCCTGCCTTATGTCCCTACTCTATTCTCTCCCACACCTTTGCTATAGTCTGAATGGCTGGCATCACCTGGCAGAAAACATTGATATAGGTATTCTTCATCTTCCTCTGCACTTACTTTTAACTTCATTCCATTCCTAGAATTCATAAACACAGGTACCTCCATTTCTACATTCCTAAATGGCTGAAAAGATGATGCCAATGAAATAAGTTAAATAAGCAAAAGAGATGAAAAAAATGTCAGTTGAAAAATTAGTGAGTTCCAAATGTAGGCAACTGAGGGACTGCCTGATCTCTTTTCAATTACATCAAGGTGCTGATTCTGCTGGAGTGTGTGTTCAAGCAAAACACAAGGCTCTACAGAAAAGCCAAGAGGAGAAGAGCCAAAAAGGAAAAAAAAGAAGGAAGGAAGGAAGGAAGGAAGGAAAGAAGGAAAGAAGGAAGGAAGGAAGGAAGGAAGGAGAGAGAGAAGGAAGGAAGGAAAGAAGGAGAGAGAGAAGGAAGGAAGGAGGGAGGAAGGAAGGAAGGAAGGAGAGAGAGAAGGAAGGAAGGAGGGAGGGGAAAAAGCTTGGCTGAATCCCCACAGACATCAAATACACTAAGACTAGTGACAGTGTTACTCCCACTAACAGCAGATTCCACAGTGCACTTTCAGACGTGCCCGTGGACTCACTGCTGCTCTGCACAAACCTCCATGCCCACTCACACCTGTCCTCTCCCCAGTCAGGTGAAGTAAGTGATAACTGACACTGCTGAATGCACAATGCTATCCAGTGTCAGACAAAAAAAATGACATGGCTCTATGTATATCTAACCAAATCATATGAAATTTAACAAAAGGAAAAGTTTCTTCAAAATTCTATAACAAGTCTTTAATTTTTTATGTTAACTATACTAAAGATAACTAAACATAAATAGGCCAATAATAACAACTTGAAAGGTTTCAACTGTAAGACTATTAATTGGAATAGGCAGAACAAAATATGGAATCTATTATGAAGCTAGGAATAGCTTGCCTCCTTTTTTCAACATATAAGAGATACTTAAAATACCAAGTTTAAGTAGCTATGATTGTTTAAACTGGTATAAAGCCAAAAATGTATTAGCTTATTAAAGACACACACATAACTTAATGAGCAACAAGTGAATTATCTTCCATAAAATATACCTACCAGGCTGGCTTCTTTTGTCACTTACGTTTTAGTGTCATCTTATTCCAGACCAAACGATATGTCATTATAAAGGCATATCCATTTAAAAATAAGCCAATTTTAACCTAAATTATAAGATCGATCTGCTGCAAATAAATAAATATTCAAGACTAAGGCTCTACTGTTCTTTTCCTCTATAATAGTGCTCAAAAATAGCAAAAAGAATTCAGAGACAACTAAAATTTTAACAAGATTACTGAGGTGAATAGAATCAGGCACGTTAGCTCTGAAGCTTAGAGAGGAACAGGTTCAACCCCTTCCCTTTTGATAATAAAACTGGAGCAGTTAGTGCCTTGCCAGTGGCTCCCTAACTGTACACAGCAGAATCAAAATTAGAATTCAGATCTCCAAACTCCAAATCCCAAGCCAGTTTCTCCTAAAAATATGATACAAGAACACAAACCTCTAACAATATTTGTAATAGAATTTCTCAATTAAAAATAAAACTAAATGGTTTTTAAAGATTTTTTAACAGCGTAATTTTGTCACTTCACAGCACTAATAAATTCAAGAGTAATAAAAAATGCCATTATACAGTCATCTAAAGTAAATACCTTAATAGAATTTCCAGTGTGTAGAAGCTTCTTTAAAGTTGAGCCTGAAAGTTTAAAACAATGAATCAAAAATAGAGTATGAGTTTAAGTTTTATTTTTGAAATATCAGTTTTAGAAATGTTCTTATGAAAGATATAATTTTTTAAAAAATAAAAAGGCTGACATTCGGAAGCAAAACTATATCATAAAAGGAGAGATGTTTTTAAGATAAAAGTACTTGAACCTCTATGAACCTCTTCAAAATTCTTTAAAAAGAATCAAAATGATTGATATTAAAAGATACCCACAGTGGATTATGTGCAAATTATCTCCTGTCAAGTATAAAATGAATGATTTTTAAATCTCTAAAGGTAAAAATAATATAAAATTACTGCTCTAAGACACTTTTACAAGAACATTTCACAAATATTCAGGATAACATGTTTCTCTCTTTGCAGTGACAACCACATTAATGGGTTTGGTCCATCCACAAATCCTCTAGCAGAGTTTTTGGTCACTGTCAAGGAGAGGAATCAAGGTTTACTCAGAACTACACCAGTCAACAGCAAAAAGTTTGGTACTGCAGCACACTCTAAGTAGAAAAGTATCTCTTATGAAGATAGAAACATATTCCATATTATTCCATAAATGTGTTCATATCCTTAGTATGAAGATGGCTGGTAACCCCAACTAAATATCATATTTAGTTTCTAAATAGGACTTAATCTCAAAAAAGGAAGTAATCTTTTAAAATAAAAAATATATTGGAAATCTTAGGCAAGAAAATATTTTCTTAAAATCAAATATTTTTTTGAGAAAAAATAATTGGATATTAAGTCACATTTACTCCACCAGTATATTTCAAAGAGATGTTCTACCAAGAAATAAAACCAGTGTCTCAACAATTGCTACAGGTTATATCTATGTGGATAGATACATGTATGTTAGTTAAATGCGCACACTTTAGAAATTCATTAGCCAGAACAAAATCATTGCATATGTGAAGAAACCTTTAATAATTGCTCTACTGTTTATAACACTGGGACTCTGGAAACTCATTATTGTTATAACTAGGTTACAGCACTAAATCACTAGTGGTTTGTGATTAAATAAAGTTGAAATGACCTCCTCTATCCACCAAACCATATCAAGTAATTTTTGGTCTAGAGTCAGTATTTACTGGGTTGGTTGCTCTCACAGCTAAGGTTCAAGTGCCTGTGCTCATGGGACTATTTTATCCCACACCTTTTCTCAACTGAAGGCCTTATGCCTTGCCTCCATGTTCATTCATTCTTAGGCAAAGTCTGGTCTGCCTCAGCTTAACATTTATTCCAGTATGCCTATGAGGACCTCATGATGGGGCCCAAGAGACACTCCATCTCCCATGAGACTCAAGATCCTAAAGTGTGCACAGACAATTCTCTTTCTAGACATCTGGCAAATCCATCATCTTGCAACACATTCTCAGAAACACTTTCTCCTAGTCATCATGTGTGACCACTGGGGCTCATCAATCTTTCCCCTTTTTGGAATAGGTCCAAAGATTTTATTTTAACTTCTTGTCTACCCATAGTTATCTATATCCATTCTTCCATACCCAGGAAGAAGAAAAATACATGTAAAAAGGGTAGACTTTACAAAGAGACATAAAGAATGTCTGATCTATATCTGTCAACAGTCCCAGACTTTCTAAAATTAATCTGGTATTTGTTACAGCAGTAATAGAAAACCAAGACATATATATTTGATCCATTCTATTCTGTTGTATTCTTAAACTCTTGTACCTGTGAAGCAGTACAGCTTAATAGTTAGAAGCCAGATTGAGGAGCAACACTGCTGGGGTTTAAATCCAGGTTCTGCACTTACTGTATAACATAGGTCAGTTACTTAATCTCACCATGCGTGAGTTTTTTCATCTATAACTTGGGATAATAACAGTACCTACCATGGAGAATTATTAGAGGTTTAAAAGACTTAACATATATAAATACTTGGAAAAGTGTCTGGTACATGGAAAGCATATCTTCCCTCTGAGACAGGGCATCAGCTATTTTCTAAGGAACTCATTTTAAATCAGAACAAATTTTTGCAGTGGGGGCACACAGAAGACAGTTTTAACATGAAAACTGGTGATAAGTACCTGAGAGTCTTGTCTGGCTACTTTAGGTATTTCTTAAGACCCTAAATTCATAAAGATATTTCTACTCTAACATTACTTTTATAACATCCTTTTCAGTTTAATTTCAAAAAGTTTCTCTCTATATATTATATCTGTTTGATTTTTAAACTCTTCATCCAAACTAAGATTACACTCACCCCCATCTCTTCAATCCTGCTGGTTGTCACTATATTGTTTAATGTGAAAAAAGAATAAATGAATAAGTAAAATTTAATCAGTTGAACTGAGTCTATGAACTTCTAACTTCCATTGACTAATTTTTATTGTATTTTATTAGTATCCTTTGAATGTAACTCTTATTACTTTTGAGGAGGCAGTTAAAATACCGAGGCTGGGACTAAGATGAGAAGAGTGAGGGTTCTGCACGAAATTTAAGAAGCCACCAAAAAACTCAGTAATCGTGGTGTGCAAGGTCTGCTGAAAGATGCCAGTGGAGCAGGAATACAGAACCTCCTGGCATTATAATATTAACAATAAACACAAGGGAGCAGCAGTCCACTGGAGGAATCTGAAATTAACAAAAATTATCTCATAATGAATCAAAGACCTAAATGTGAAACATATAACTATAGAACTGGTAGAAACAAACATGAGAGAAGATCTTTGTGATCTTGGGTTAGGCAAAGATTTCTTAGACAAGACTTCAAAAGCACAATCCATAAAAGAAAAATCGATAAATTGGACTTTATCAAAATTAAAAACTACTCTCTGAAGGACACTATTAAGGGAGTACAAAGACAAGCCAAAGATGGAGAAAAAATATTTCTAAGTCATATATCTGATAAAGCACTTAAATCCAGAATATATAAAGAACTCTCAAAATTTAATATTAAGAAAACAAACAACTCAATTTAAAAAATGGGCAATACCTTTAAGCATCTACTTCAGCACATACAGAGGAAAAAGAGCACGTGAAAAGATGCTCAAGATCATGAGTCATTAGAGAAATGCAAATTAAAACCACAATGGGATAGCATTGCACTAACATAAAAAGACTGATCATATTAAGTATTGATGAGAACGTGGAATAATTAAACTCTCATCCTGCATACCCCTGAGAAATGTAAAATGGTATAATCTCTTTGGAAAACAGTTTGGCAGTTAAACATACACCTTAATATGATTCAACCATCCCATTCTCAAGAGACAGGTAAGCATGTGTCCACACAAAAACTTGTATACTACAAATGGTTACAGTAGCTTTACTTATAGCCAAATACTAGAAATAACCCAAGTGCCCATCAACAAGTGAAAGGATAAACCATGATATGACCATACAATGAATACTGTACTACTCAGAAATAAAAAGGAATGAACTATTAATATACGCACCAACAGAGATGAATCTCAAAGTAATTATATTGAATGAAAGAAGCCAAACAGAAAAAAAGTACATACTATCTGATTCTATTTCTGTAAGACTCTAGAAAAAATCAATCTATAGTGACAAAAAACAGATCAGTGGTGGCCTGGCACTGGGAGTAAGGTGGAGAAGGGTGGGAAAGTATCATGAGAAAACTTTTAGGAGTGATGGTGTTCGTTATCTTGATGGGAGTAACATTTTCACAGGTACATACCTATGTCAAAACTTACCAAAATGTACACTTTAAGTATGTACAGTTTATTGTATATAAATTATTCTCCAAAAAAAAAATCTATTTTTTAAAAAAGAAAAAACAGAGAAGGTACCCTGGAAGTGACTGAGTGAAAGATCAGGAGGATGGAAGTTGTGGTCAAATAGAGGTCTACATGATGACAAGAGTCTAGAAGATAAAGTCAGGAAGCCACAGAAGGTAAGAGGATCAAGGGTCTGATGGGTAACTTGGTGTTGAAAAAAGGACTGGGAGAGAGCAAAGGCATTTAAAAAAAGGCAAGTGAGCAGGAGATCAAAAGAAATGGCAGCAACAAGGAGGGACAAGGTCAAGGGAGAGAGGTTTCCGCAGAGGGGGTACTAGATGATGCCTAGATTTGGCCTTGGAGAAAAGAAATCATAATCTCACCTATATACCTCTAAGAAGGACAGAGGAGCCTCAGAGATATGCTAGGTTTCAGGTAGCCGAGGAACTAAAAGCAAGAGGCTGAGGCTATAGGGCTGTTGCTTAACTCAAGAAGAGGACTTCTAGAAGGAAGAGTACAAAGTGGACAGGAGGGAAGAAATGCAGAGCACTGATGGTGAAAGCACCCCAGAGGACCCTGGGAAGATACCAAGTAAACTGAGGAGTCATTAAGCCCAGTCATTCCCTGGTGGAGGGATCCAGGTCCCTGGATTTAGCTCAGCCTGACTGTGATGCACCTCCAAGGGAGTCCTAGTGTAAAAGGCATGGAGAGACCCCTGCTGCCTTGAGAAGAGTGAGCTCTGGTGAGGCCTGACTATGAGGGACCCAAGCAGAGCTGTCAGACTCAGGCTCCTAAGGAAAGGTGAGAGCCCAGTGAGCCCTAGAAAATTTGGGAAATGAAGCTGCACATAGGTCATATTCACATCCCAGGTAATGTGAGGCCATTGGATAGCCCAAGGCATAATACCAGGGAAACTCCTAAAAAGACATAAACAAATTTGCAGTTTAGTTATGCACTTCGTTTTTATACTATGTATAAAAAAACTCTAATTGAACAAATGGATTCAATTATGACATATATAAAACAGATATGAAGTACTGTACATGTGTGAATTTTCCACTAATTAAGCCTACTGCTTGAAGTCCAAGAGTTATTTCTTTTTAATATTTTTGACATAAAACATCTCTAGCATAAAATATATCCTTCCACTCACTCAGCAAATATTTATCGAGGACAAGCACAGCACTGTATGCTGAATGGGACAAGAAATCTGCTTTCTAGACGCTCATGAGCTGTAAACACTCTTAAAGCAAATAAACATTTAACTTGAATCCTGTACTTATAACAAATGGGCACATGAAGGGGTATCACAGCCTATCCTTGCACCAAGTATCCCTGGTTTGCTAATGTGCCCATTCTTTGTCATCTCTTCATTCTATGTCAGTTCTCATTATTGCACAGAGATAAGGCTTCAAACGGCCACCTTTATCCACCATGATTTACTGGCCTAAAACTAACTTTAGGGAAAATTTGATAAACTGACTTCGGGGAAAATTTTTTTCCATTTGTAATCAGTAATTAACATTTACAAATAGTTGAGTAGCAAGTTAGCATACACCATAGACTTGATGCTGTGTCAGCTATTTCCCTAATCTTCTTACTCTCTAAACATCTCTTAAAGCAGTATCTCTAGATGTTTGGCATAATGAACCAGTGTTTATTACATGCTATAAAACTTAAAGAGTTCAAATGTGCTTCCTCATTCAATGATTTATAAGCAAGGAGTCAGCTTTAAAAACCTTAAACAAAGAAAAACTTACAGACTATTATTTCCCTCTAAAAACAGTTTTAAGAAAAATTGAATTATCTCTCTTTGCTGTAGACAAAACATGATGAGGTGATAAGGAACAGACTTCAAACACTGTGGCAGCTGATGTTATAAATTACTTTCTTCCTTCTCAAGATAAAATGTGGCTGTCCAGTAGGTCTGAGAGCTTTTAAAACTTGCAGTATATAGCATCTGTTCTTATTTTAGGTTTCTATGCTTTTTAAAATTATTATCTGCAGTGCGGTACAGATGCACACTGAATCAGTGGTGTGTAAACCAAGCTTCAAGGTTCTAACCATATATTTCAGAGTATCCTGGCCACTACCAACTGCAATAACATTTAATTTAAAAGTATATACAGCACTGTTCTTTCTATTAGGTAAGGAATACCAGATATCTATAATGTAAAAAAACTAAAATAAGGAATATTACATACCTAAAATATTAGGCACTGACTAGTGAAAAGCTTCCTGTCCTAGCCTCAGAAGTTGTACAGAAGTCAAGATGCCAATGCTAAGGAGACATTTAAGGCACATTCCTTTCCTTTGAAATGTGCATTTTCCTTATAGTTTCTTAGCTTCTTCAACTAACTTGGTCAAGACCTTGGCTGACCAACAGTAACAGTTTTAACAAATCCAAATAAACTAGGAAGAATGCAAGCGGTACAGTAAGTAAAAAATTTGTAGAATTAGAAATCCATAATCCCTTATCAGCAATTTTGAAATCAAAAAAGCTATGAAAACTGAAGGTTTTTGTGTAATTCATTAGTGGACAGGAACAGACCTGATCTTAACTCATGCTATGGCCAATACCTGATTAACCTGACTGAGGTTCTTCTGGGTTTAGTTAGCCTGCTGATGATGAATACTCGTATCTTAAGCTACAGAAATAATAATCAGACCCCTGCAGTGTTATATACAGACATTGTGTGAATATTCACTGTATATCAATGCATCACAGTACCATTCTGAAATCTGAAAACTTCTCATCCTAAAGCACAAATTCACATCATAAAAGAGATGTGAATCTAATACCAATTTCTACCTAGTTTGATACATCATGCAAAAATATGCTTATTTGAAAAAAACCTGTTTGATTCAAGCACTAAGTATATAAGCATCAACAAGATGATTTTATATGCAAATGCTCATACTTCAGCATTCTGAAACATGACTCACTCTGACCACATTATAAAGCCAGCTTATTCTACACACTGGACAAGCTAGAGAAACACTTGCTTTTGTGAGGCTCAGGAGACCTACTACTCTGCAATCACAATCCAGGAGTCACCGTTCCTGGTAAAATGCTATTAAACTGGGTAAAAAGCTACTTGTACCAGCAGTTTTAATAGTAACCACATGGTAGTGGGCAGAATTAAAGTAATACCACATAATGCCTACTAGATGCACAAAGTTTCAGAACACAAATAGCAAATTAACTTCCACACAGTTCTAAAAAATTTATTCATGCTGGAGGGGCTTATTAGTCTTTTAGACATTTTAAAGTACTATCTGAAAAAAAAATGAGTATCGTTTTCATATGACATTTAAAAAACTGAAGAATTATATCTTGCACAAGTAAAAAATAGTGCATGTACTTATTTCTCAGAGCATCACAAACCCCCATGATGTTTCTCTAGATTATACTTAGCATTTAACTTTGTTTATTTTTACTTTAATTTAAATACCAAGGTCAAAGCATCAATTAAGCAGAAATGCTACTGACAGCTCTCTAAAATTTAAAGGAAAACTTTCTTTGTTTGAAAGATTTAAACTATCTTTAATGATTTAGTCACTCAGTTGCACTATCTTTAATGATTTAGTCACTCGGTTCAATAGATATATTTACTATACATATTTTACTTTCTTTACATTTATAACATATAAGTTTAAATCAGTTTATAAAAGGGTTAGTTACATTTTCCATATAAGTAATCCTAAATTAAAATCAGGATTCTTAATTTTGAAATATCCACTGAACACGCCACATTCTTTCAGGTTTCATGTCTTTCACATATTGATTTCCTACCTAGAAAGCCCTTTCCACACTTTCCACAAGGTTCAAATTAAAATTGCCTCACTTGAAGCATTCCTTAATTCATCTAAATAGAATTATTCAACTTTTCTTCTTTGCTACCATTATACTTTTTTCAGAGTAACAAATATGCTGTAATAATTTTTTCTCTAACCCCCACTAGGCAATCGGCTTTTACAAGGATGGTGAAATATTCTGTTTTTGTCCCAGAACTTTGTACACAAATATCTCTCCCTCAATAAATATTTTTAAAAAATGAATGATCGAACAATTAGAATTCCATTATAAGGCTATGCTCTCCTCAAACGTGACCATCTGATAAGAAAGAAAATGTGTAGGAAATGTCAGAGTTTTCTAAGACAGAAGGATTAAACCAAACACTCTTTAAACAGAAGGTACAGTTCACAATCAATAGCACAAATTATTCCATGTGTGCTATGAATATTGAGATGAAATACTGTGTGATGTCCGGAGCTGGACAGAAAGGGCAGCGATGGTAATTTCAAGTTCCCTCTTGCTGCCATATCCTATAGAATTCAAACAGAATGAATTTGAGTCAGTAGTAAAGGCTTGAAGAACCAGATTTTTTGTAATGAAAATATAAAATTACTTAAGAAAATTTCTCTAGATCAATGTTTCTCAAACTTTATAAACAGGAATCCCCTGGGGCTCTGGTTAAAAATGTAGACTGTGATTCGGTAGGTCTGGCTGGGGCCTGAGATTCTGCATTTTTTAATGAGCTCTCTGTTGAGGCTGATATTGCTGGTGTAAGACAATACTTTAAGTAGCACTTTTAGAGCGCAGATAGATACTATATTTTCCTCCAAAGTTCAGGTTGGACTTGTCTCAGTTTTAATTAGCATACCCTTGTTAATATTTCTTGCTATAACCTATCTTGATGATAGTAATTATGTAAAACTATTGAAAATTCAGTTAGAAGACATCCATACTACTTAAAAAATTATTTAATTGTTCTTACCTATGCTCTGGTAATGCCATCGAAAGAAAATTCGTTCAGGTAGAAACTGCAGTATTTTCTATAAAACAAACAAAAAAATTCATAAGATACAAAAAGAAAATAAACTACAAATTATGCATTTTCATGATAGGCCTATAGCCTATATATAGGCATATATATTTTTTTTTCAAAAAAACTATTTGTAATAACATAAATACTGCACTTTATCTTATACCCCAGTTTCTTTTATTTGCCCCACATAAGCTTCTCTGAATGTTTTAAAGGGATTACTGTCTCAAGTATAATAATCCCTAAAGAAAAACAAACAAAACTAAAATGATAATTTTATTTTAACAAAATCATTGCCATTGCTTAAATATTAAAAAAATAATTTCTCAAATGCCAGGTTTCCCAGTTTTCTTCTTTTTCACCTTCCTCTTCCCATTTCTATTATAATCATTATAAGTCTGGATAGGAAGAAAGTTGGGAAGAAAGACGATCAACAAAGAAGATGACACTACAAACAACTCTGTAAAATAACAAAATGAGACAAGTGGCAAGAATTTCTTGAAATAGCTAAAAATAAATTCTAGGATTGTAGTTATGAATACCTCCACATTGGTAGATACAACAAAGAAGAAACTTATGATACACATGTGTATTTGACTAATAAAA
>NW_006442491.1:2281597-2346070 GCF_000325575.1 Pteropus alecto | reverse complement strand
TTGGTAATTGCCAAAAAAAAGCTTTTCAAAAAAAAAAAAAAAAACCTTAGGGGAATGACTTTTTTTTTTTTTTTTTTTGCCACTCTAGAACAAGTTTTGGCAATTTATTCTCAGGTATTATGACTCCTCCTACTTCATCTGCAACCACCTTTTTTTAAAAACATAGAAATCCAAAAACTGGACTAAATACATTTCTTGGTATTGATAATACTTTACTATTTTACTATGAAAATCCTCATTCTAGGTTTATTTAGCTTAATATTCTAGGATTTTAAAAGATTAGGTAAAAAATTTATATTCACTGATAAGTATATTTTCAGGCAGCTAATAAACCATCTCCTCCATTTGAGCCAACTTGGGGTTTAGTTTGGTTTTGTCTTAACTTTCCAACCGGGTCAGTAATAATACACATGTATTTCCTTAATTTGTTCTCACTTCACAATAAAGGGATGTGTAAGAACTTCTGGGAAAAGGGAAAACAGGTAAACTTCCATCAAACATAACTTTAAATGGCATGTACTTTTTCCTTAGTCTGGATGCTTCTCCACCCATAGCCTTACACAGATGGTGCTGCCTAACCATCCAGGTCTCACTACGAAGGTCACATCCTCACAGAGATTTTTTTGAGTATTCTATCTAGAGAAGCCTGGCTCCTTTACCATCCCTCTGATGCTTTCTGCATCACCTGTTCTATCATTTTACAGTCCTCAACCCTAGCTGAAAGGATCTTGCTGGTTCACTTATTTCAAGGCACCATTCCCTCCACCAGAGTATAAACCCAATAAAAGCAAGAACATCCATCTTTTTCCCTTAAGTATCCCCAGTACCTACTGCACTGGGACACAGTATATGCTCAATAAATATTCAGTAAAAAAAAAAAAAATTCAGAAAGCCCTTGTCAGATTGTGAATTTTACCAGTAATCCTGATCTTTGCTATGGTCCTATGTTCACATTAATGTAAAATGTACCTTGTTTTTAACAATAGTTACATTAAAATGTATGAGCATGCTTGCTTCAGCAGCACATATACTAAAATTGGAACAATAAAATGTATGAGCATTTTTAACACTGAACTTAGTGAAGAAAACCCAAATAAAAAATAAAAGCTGTATAATTTAAAAGAATTTTTCAAGATCTGATAAACATAAATAATATAAATGTATTTAGTTACATTATGTTATAAATTCTTCATGCTACACATCTACACAGATAAAAATGCTATACGAACATCAAAGATTATTTCTGATTATATATATTAACAGTAGTACACAGCTGGATTGTATGCTGAAATCACTAAAGTAAATGCTCCCCTACATTTGCATTGCAGACTTCCCCTAGAACAGGTTGATCTGTTATCTTTTAAGCCCATAGCTCTAAAAAGTATCTTATATTTTGTTTTACTATGTGATAATACTTTACTATTTTACTGTGAAAATCCTCATTCTAGGTTTATCTAGCTTACTATTCTAACATTTTGAAAGATATGTGATAATGCTGTCATATACTCAAACACAAACACAATAAGTGCATATGCATCAAACACTATTTAGTGAAAAATATTTATAACTAGATACCAAATTTGGCATTTGAAATGTAAAAATAATATAAATGTGAATAAAATAGTTCTTACTTCTAAAGATTTCATGATTAATGGGCAAGAGAGAAAAAGAAAGTAAAGAAAATGTTCAGGAGACAAAAAAGCCTGACAGAAGTTTGTCTGAGGTGCTACAGAAATGAGGGAGAAAGCATGTCATCTCAGTAGGGGCATCATGGAATGCTTCCTGGAAAAGAGGCCACTTGAGCTGAGGCTTAAGGATTAATTAAATTAGTCTAGCGGAGAACAGAAACAGATGGAAGTGCATATGCGAATGCCAAGCGGCTTGATACCTTAAAGGAACAGCAGAAGCAAGAGAATCCGCTGGTACATGGGTGAGGAGAGAAGAAGATAGGATTAGAGAGGTAGGTCAGGTCGAGGTTAATGGAGTGGTGCACAGTCCCTAAACAAGTTGCAGCTGGAAGTGAATTTAAGATGACTGAGAGGCAGAGATGTCAATGAAGAGGCAATGGTAGTATTTCAAATGAAGAATGCAATGGCCTGGACCAAGGTCAGCAAGGTAAAGAGGAAAAGCATATGATAGTGATATTCAGTAGGTAAAATTGTCAAGATGGGCAGGTAGAGTCATTTTAGTAAATGGAGGACTCCAGAATGACTCCCCAATGGCTTACTAGATGGCAATACTTTTATCTAAGATATCAAATCCAGAAGGAATTCCAGAATTGAAGCATGTTAAGTTTGGTCATAGATATCTTGGAATTTGAGGTGTCAATTGATTATCTGAGTAGAGATGTTACTCTAGGCAACTGAATATAAGGGTATGGAGTGCAGGAGAAGGATTTAGAAGGTATCAGGATACAGAGAGCAGCGGAAGATGTGTGTATATGAGATACCTCTGGAAGCGAGCTGAAAATTAGATGATGAGATGAAGCCCTGGAGGTAACAGTGCACTGAAGTTCTCCTAAGAAGGTTAAGGATGAAGAAGGTAGAGCAGAAGCTAGAGAAAATGTGCACAGGTCAAAGAAGAAACTTGATGTGCCAAGTGTTTATATGTTTACTTGTTTTAAAGATTAGAAATACTTATGATTATTTATATGTACTACTAGTTAGAAAAAGTTAAAAATGCTGGCAAATGTGAGAAAATTGATGCTACATAACAAAGTAACTTCAGCATTAAATCAAGGTGCTCAATGTTATCTGTTGCTTGGAGAACCCACAACCTTTGTCAGCCAGGCACCAAATGCTAGGCAGAATAGATCCATCTACAAATTGTGCAGAGTCAAGCAGCTCTTTGAGGAAAAAAAAAAATCAAAATAGGTCTTCACCTTGCAATATACACACACACCAACATGAATTTTAGATGGATAACACACACACACACACACGCACACAAGAAAACTAAGTGTAAAAACTACATTATGTTTTAGGTTCCATTATATTTAAAAGGAATCAGAAGTAAAAACAAAAAGCCAGTTCTCTACAGAATATTTTAAAAAGAACCCAAACGAGCATTGTCCTAGCAACAGAATATAAACCTGAACATCCCTGTGAGCTGTAGAAGATGACACAGACATGAGTGAGAACCCAGAGAACTGTTTATAGCTTACAGGAAAACATGCCAAGCAAAGGAGTTGGTAAGTAAATAGACAACTCTGGAAATGAGAATAAGGACAAAGGTCTCAGCAGTCAGGTTGCTGCCAAGCCAAGCAAGCAACTCTAGAGCCTGAAATAAGCACAATGTGAGGATAGACTGGGAGGTCTCTAGACTAAAGAGGGAAAGACGGCCTCCATTTGCACCTATTTTATGATTCTTGAACTCAAACTCTCTGTTCTCTAAAAAATTTACTATAGAGGCTAGTTCAACAAGTTTGATAGCAAATGAATAATAATTGTTGCAGGCTGAGTTCTCTGGAAAGAAGATGCTGTGGTGGAGTTAGGAGTGCTAACGGTTATTGGGGAGTAACACCTGTGAAAGTGAAATGAGAAAGCAAAATGGGGCAGGGAGCGTCAGACCACCACAAAGAGCCAACAAATGTCTGCCAGCCTGGCGGGAACTCTGGAGCAAAGATTGCCTGTTAAGTAGCTCCAAGTGCCTGAAAACGGTGAAGCCCTTGTACTATTGCCTCACTCTCATTGGCTGGGGACCACGATGAAAAAAGGGTGACCATGGCTGGAAAGCTGAAGGCATTAACAGCCGAGGCTGCCAGCTAATCCACTCATTGCAGATGGGCAGCAAATTCTTTCTTGAAGGAGAATATGAACAGCACATCTCTATGTCTGCCACAATAATCTTCAAATGATTAATTAGAATATTCTCATCATATTAAAAGGCTGACGTACTAAGAGAAGTGTACCCTACTTCAGAAACATGGTCTCTGCTGGCATTATTTCTCATCAACTGGCTGCTGCCTCACATTGATGGAAATCTGGGTCCACTGATTTCTACCCATACTTTTTCTGCCTCCTTCCTAAGTGAATGGCATAGCAGAGGCTACACAGCAGTGTCCTACTTTCTCATGCATTCTCCTCCAAGGGGACTTGGCACATCAGGTACATTCCAGGACCATCTTCTGATCTCGTCTTGCCACTTAATTTTAAAATGTCTTATAGAAAACAATGAGAAAATACTCTAAAGATTCAGGATAGATCTTATCTTAGACTACATGAATGCTTGGCATGCCCACTATTCTTCAGATCCTTACTTTAATCATGAAACCAATTTGGCACTGAATCATGCTTTTCAACTTTCTAAAATACTTATTGGTTTTCTTGATTTAGGTTTCTTTCCTTAGTATGCAACAAAGAAAAAAGTCTTTTTAATATCAAGAAAAAGTATACAGCAAGACGATGTGTATCTAGATGCTTAGATACTGTCTGTTGGACATAAGTAATCTCTAACTTGTTCTGAGGTCAGGCCTATCATCATCTCCACTTCTGAATTTACAAAGTGGATGGACTTTAAAGAGATTAAAAAATACTCAATAATGTTCAAATATGAAACATCGTACTCAATATCTGAACTACTAAGAATATTCCAATATGGACAGAATCCTACACAACAACTCAAAGGCTGAAAAATCACTCACACTGATGCTTCTTTTTGTACCCAAATATTGCAAGGGTCATTTGTATGCATTAAAGTCTATAAGGTCAATAAAAATAAAGCCCCACACAACCATCTGCATCTAAATGCTGAGCCTGTCTCTCAGAAAGTCCCAGATGAAGCCTACCTTTGCTGAGGTAAATACAATATGGCATTTCTACTGCAGCCAGTATTCTAAGCTATACTACTATGAATGCCATATAAGCTATTGACATTCTATTTGTAGTTTCACTGCGAAGTAAAATAAAAAATTTTTTTTCAGGAAAGCCACACAGTATGAATAAATATTACTTTTCAGAAAAACACATGGCTCTGTTTAATGCTCAGTGCTCAGGTGCATCTATATGGTAATCCATTATAGCACACTCGAAATCGAAATTGGGTATTACTACTGATCAGCACACCAGGGACTCTGTCATTCTTTTAACTGATTATCCATAGTTCTTTTTTCTTCAGAACCTACTGCATGACTAGGAATAATGCAAAATGTAAGGTGGAGTTTGTACAAGATGCTATAATGTACTTGATAATTGCTGATCTTAATTAAATTTTGTGGGAAACATTTTTTTCAAATTATTACCAAATGATTGTAAAATATCTCAGTAAATTCACACTTGATTTCAATTCCACTTAGAAAGGAAAGACAGTGAAAAATGTGGAAAATACTACATACTAACTCATATAAAGTAATGTACTAAAACAATGACAAACTAAATCTATGTCCAAGGTAGAGAACACGGGGAGCAACTCTCCCTGAAACTAGCTGCATGACGCAAGGATGCTAGGTAAAGAAAATGTTGACCAGGAAGAAAATAAAAGGTTTGGTTTAAAAGAAGTCTTAATTACCTTTTGAGTTATAAATGTTTAGAAAACTTATAATGAAAACTGGGCAGCTGGGTTTAAAGGGAATATTCTATGAATGCCTGTGTCACAAAGATAGTCTGGTTTCAGAAGGACTCATGTAAGTAGGAGCCCAGTGGCATGAACCCCTCCAGGTAGACCCACAGAGAGGGCAACTTATTCTTTAACTGTCCTGGGCCTGGCCACTCATCTCTTAGTAAAAATGACTCAATTTTCTGATGTGGTCAGGATACTGACATTGAACTCTGCTTGGAACCTTAAAATTTAAGAGAAATAGAACTAAAATAAGGAGCTACATAATCTTAAAAATAAGACTACATTTTTATCTAAAAAAATGTAATGCTTTTCTTCTTATACAGGCAATCCCTTCCTATCTATTTACTCACTAGCCATGCTGTTACTGAGAAAAGAAAGCCCAGTTCCATCTTGTCACATTCTTTTCAGTCTTTAAGACCAAACTCAAACATCACATCTTGAGAAGGGCCCTCTTCAACTGTACCTCTTACCATATCCCTCGCCAGCATGCTTCTCCAGGTAAATGGGCACAGAGCCCACTCCACCATTAGATGCTGGATTCCTTGGGAGAAGGGACCCTCAGTTAACCATCATGTATCTCTAACACCAGGAATAGTGCCTGGCACGTAATGTTTCCTAATAAGCACTGCACATATAAATAGAGGAATAAGTGAAAATGAAAAAAAAAAAAGGAAAACAAAGAGAATTCTAATTTTAGTTCATGTGTATAGGCAGACACAAGGAAATGCCCAAGATTAAGGAAGGTACCTATACTCTAATATGGTAGAAACACAGAATCTGGAGAGTGGACACTTGATAAAGATAAATGAGAATAGAACTGTGCTTTCAAACATTACAGCAAATCTTAATGCTTGACTACATCATCACTCAAAAGGCAATACTTTCCTTGGCTAACGAGAAAATGAATAAAAGTATTTCAAAAGAGAGACAAAATATAAGGCAAAGACATCTAAAGGAAATATGGAATGTAGTAAAAAGGGAAGGGCATTAATTTCTCCCTCCAGTATTTTAGAAATCAACCAATATTAAAACATCAAAAAAAAATCTTATTAAGCAATGAAAACTTAGAAAGGGTAAAGGATCCCTCTACAACCAACACACAAGAATTACTGCTTAAAGCACAGATGAAACTGCAATGAGGCATGGGGTGGGAGTGGCCCCCTCGCATGAAAGCAGAACACACTTTGAATAAGAAGCAAAGGAAGAAATCATCCTAAGAAGAAATGGAAATTCATCCTTCGGAAATAGATTTGCTAAAAAAAATAGGGTAATTTTTTAGAATTTCTGATTCATGTTCCACTGAATCTATCTTAAAATCTAGGAAAATAAAGAAAGTGGATACACAAATAAGTAACAGTTTGGAAATCAGAAAATATACATGAAAATGAAATACATGGAAAGCATGAATCTAGAGTGTCTACTGCAAAGTCCCCGACCATAACTCTGTGCTGGGACACTGTGCATCACATGGCCTCCCTAGAACTAAACAAGTTGAACAGAGAAAAATATCTATATGTTAGCACATTTTAAGTTGCAAATTCAATACAAAATTCAATATAAAATTTAAAATCCTACATAAATCTAAAAAGAAAAAGTAAATTATCTACAAAGGAACAAAAATCAGGGCTGACCTCAGTCTTTCTTTCTGAAATATAAGCTCCAGAAAACAGTATGGTCAATGGCTCATTGTAGGCAAGCCAAGAAGAACAGGCACCAAAATATAGACATATACGGAGAACAAAGGTCCCAAAGTAGATCAGGTGCCTATGTAAGAATCCAGTATATAATAAAGCTAGAATAAACTATGCCTATTTGAAAAGCAAACAAAATTCAGAGTTTCGAGGGAAAAAATTATGATTTGAAAATTATATAACCAGCTATATATGTTTGCAGTTAAAAGACAGATATTCTAGAGTTTGAAATATATCAGCCACATACCTCTTTTCCTCAACATACTAAGTGATTCATGTTCCAGCAAAAACAGAGATTGATTAATCCAAAAACAAGGGTGCAGGGATATAAACACTGTGACAGTGAGCTATATTTATATAATTGGAATTAATATGGTTATAAGAATAGAGTAAATTTTCAAAATAACATAAGAGAAGTAACGTTCTAAAAAACATTATAATAAAACAATCTGGATATAAAATGCTTAAAAGAGCTGGGAAGCGAGAAATACAAAAGATATATGGAGTTAAAATAAAAGTATGGGGCTATCATCAAAACTGCTTTATTCTTGACATGGAAAAGTAGAAGAAAAAGGTTCAAATCGTATTTTGTTAAAGATAATCATTAGAATGATAGAAAATAGAAAGTATATCTTCTAAGTCACAAAGCATATTCCATAATGTGAAAGTCAGTGACCTCTCTCCCAAAGAACAAAAGTAGAAGAACAAAAATGTTAGTTGTCACACAAAGAGTAATAAATACAAATAGGATAAATTCCTGTATAAGACCAAGTCAATCAGAAATGGCTTTTGAACACAGAAAGATTAACAATAAAATACAGAAAATGACATATCACGTACACATGGGCACAGACACACAACAAAATATCAATATCAGTTGAAAAGGCTTTAAGGGGGAAACGGAATCATTAATACATTAAAAATGTAATTCACAACTTAGCTATAATATTCATGAACCTTTATGCAACCAATAACATAGCATGAAAATAAAACAAATAATGAAATAAATGAAAATAAAACAAATACAAAAACTGAAGGGAAAATATATTTATAATGGGAGCCGTACAGTACAATATAGCAGATTTAAATATAGTAAGACTGATTGAAAAGGTATATGTGGAGAGAGAAAATATTATTTCACATATTCTAACATTAATAAAACATTTACTACAAGTTATTGTTCTAAGCCATGCAAATAAAACTCTCAAAGTAGGAATAGCACAGGTCACAAGCACACTAAACACACTAGAAGTCACCACTGAGAGTTTAAACTAAAAAATTCTCAACTACTTGGAGGATTTTAAAACACTCTTCTGAGCAATACTCGTTAGAAAAAAAAAAAAAAAACATCACCACCATAATTATAGACTAAAAATTATCAACAATGTGAATTCTGTGTGTAACAAAAACTGGCCAAAGCTGAAACAAAAGGCAAATCTGTAGCCTTTAATTTTCTCAAATACTAGAATGAAATAAATAAAACTAAATTTTAAATTTAGAAAATTTAATAAAGGTGATTATAAGGAAGAAATAAATAAAAATAGAACCAAAGCATTTTCGTATCAATGAAATCATCTTCAAATCATCTCCAAATTACTAAGCTATAGATAGGAATTTGAACGCATATAATTAAAACAAATATCCACTGATTCATTAATAAATATTCTTATTGAGTGCTCCTTTTGTGCCAGGTACCAGGTGAGGGATCAGAGATAGAAAGATATAGGACACTGTTCCTGCTCTTAAAGCTACAGCCCTAAGGGGAAAAGGTAAGAACAGCAGCGATGTCAGTAAATGCACAAAGAGGTGAGTACAGACAAGGGATTCTTTCGAAGGGAGACCACCCCTGAACTGCATCCTGAAAGGTACACAGGAGTGAGCCCAGCAGAGAAGGGCATTTTAGGCAGACTAAGCAGCATCAGAAAAAGGAAAAAGAAAAGAAAAGGAAAAAAGCCCTGCTTCTTTGTCTGAGGACCTTCAAAAAGTTGCCAGAGTAGGTAGAAGTAAGACAGGTGACAAGGGATGGAGGAAGAGGCAGAGGCCAAATCAGGAAGGGTTCTGAAAGCCTTACTGGGGAGTTCAATCTGTTCAAAAGGCCATGAATCAGAATTACCTTACACAGAGAACATTACAAGTGGGTGAGGGAGACAGAAGGTGCAGAAGATCACAGACCAAAAGAATAGTTAGTGGATATTCCAGTAGAGGAAAAACTGAAGCTCTGATAGGATAGAACGTAGAAGAAGGTATCCAAGAGCACCTGTATGAGATGTAGAGAACCTTGAAGTGGAGAAAAATACTATCAAAATTGAGGAAAATAAATAGACAGACACAGATAGGAAATTGTTTTTACTAGGTACTAAAAATGCAATATTCAAAAATTTGGAAGCGTAGGTACTTTAAAGAGGTTATATTTTCACTTTGCTCAAGATCATACAGAGGTCTAATCTCTTTTTAAAGAAAATCAACTTGCACTAGACTCTTTACCTTTAATTAGAGAACATCCAGAGACCTTCAGAAATCTCAAATTGATAGCATATAATTCTACCCACAGTATATTGTTTTGCCCTGAATAAAAAAAATGCGAAAACAGATTCAAGAGGAGTCTTTTCACACAAGGATCTTCCATGGGTGATCTCAGTCACAACCAATTTGCCATGCTCTTCTTCATTTCATGCAAGCTTCTATTTTCTGGCTAAAAACTCATTTTTCAAATCTCTTAAATTTTGGTACTAGTACAAGTTGACTGTTTCTTCTGTGCCATTTTTCACAAAATGAAAAAAAAAAAAAAAATCACTTCCAGAGAGTTTCCAGGTAAGCGATGAGGGGAGAAATCACAAAACCTCAGTGAGATGCTAGGACATGGTTCCCACCATTCCAGAATCTCAGAGGATTTAAATGCTTGCCTAAGCACCATTAGGAAGTGTCTCAGACTTGCAATCATCTCAGGACTGGCCACTCTGCCAAGTTTATTCAGTGAAAGCCTAAGGTCAGCAAGAGCAGCTGATGATGGACTTCAGGTTTCCATCCAGACTCTTCTCTTCCAATTTGTCCAGTGTCACAACAAGTATATCAAACACCAGGTGTCACTCTGTAACAGCCACCACGCTACACATCCAAACGAGCTATTAAAATTCACAACACAACAAATATTTGTACAACTCTCTCCTAAATTTACTTTTTTAAAGGAAAAAAAAAAGGAACCAACTCATCCAAATTGTGTTAACACATTAATTCCAATCAATTTTAAAGGAAAATATCCTTTACATACCTTTCTGCTATTCTAACAACAAACAACATGCTCAGATTATAGTGTGAATTTTCCATAAATTTAGCCCTGATGCAGTGTCCACCATCTGCCCTTAAAGGGTTCTTGGAAGCATTTGCTAGTGTTGCCTTCCAGAGAACCTGCTCCTGACAGTGGAGTGGCACAGTACATGAAAGGAGCCAGCATTCCAGGAAGTTCAGGACACCTGGGTTGCAACAGATAATCACTAGAATGTAATTTCAGACTTTCACAAACATCTTGTCTCCAGTTTCCCTTCCCCAAAGGTGGACTGAGTAATTCAGTATGTCCTGTTGGGGCAATCCCAAGTTTATCACCTATAAGTCTTGAGGCATAAGGAAAACAGTAGTCTTGAACATTGAATTATTAACATGTTATAATAAGATAATCAAAATTTAACCGGAATGCATTCAAAGACTCTCCAGAAAGGACTAAATGTTTATATTTTGTTTCTATCTTCCCTGAGATAACCTACCATTACAGGCAACATGAGACCAGCAAGAAAGGACACAACTGGCACAGCCCTCTACTGTGATCCCTGCAGAGGGGGGTCTCAAGGAATATTGTGGAGCACTATGCCATAGAAATAATGCCATTATCTAGGGTTGTTCCCAACCAAGGGCTCAACATTAATAAAGACAAGTATGACCAATGTGATAAAGAGTACCAGAACAATTATACACCTCTATTATCATTTAGAATATGCCTAACATTAAAATAGGTCCCCAATATCATAAAGGTGACCTGATATTCTGGTCATGATAAACAGTGGCATTGATTTGCCTGCTGATTGGAGTTCAGGACGGTTTGGGGAGGGGAGATGGGTGTCTCGTTTTTTTCTTTTTTTTTAATGTCTTCCAGGAAATTTGAACTGACACTGGCCTTTCTTCAGTTGCTATGCGTCATTTAGAATTATAGTAGTGACTTAGTAGCGTCATTCAAACCTAGAACCATTCTTTCGAAAGAAGAAAAGATCCATTGAAGTACCCAAATATTTGCACTCAATAAGAACTTAAATTCCAAGGATTTAAGGAGAATCTGTTTTTCTTGTTCATTTTATTTGTTCCCGTCCCTCCTCTACTCTATAACAGTAAAGTGGTCCTTAAGGGAAAAAGAAATAAAAATCAATAACTGCATGAGAGGTTTGTGGAAGGAAGTCTTTCACTTGGATGTGGAGAGGAGGGAGCTGCATTTAAGTGTTTTTGCACACTGAACAGCCTAAAATAAATAATGACAAATAAAACAAAGGAAAGCAGGAGCTGAGGAAACCAGTTAATTGTAAAAATATAATCTGCTGTCTTGCTATTTATTATTTTCTCATAATAAAAGGCATTAGCCTTTGCATAAAGAAAAAGGATTGACTTAATCCTGTAGGATACCTGCCCTGAGTGAGATGACTGATCCATGATTCAGTCTATGATTTGCACTGAACCTCTGCAGGTGATTCTAATTTTTCATTTTCAAAGAGTTATAAAAGATATATACAGTTCTACCAAAAGGAGGAGGAGGAAGCGGGGGGAGGAAGAGGTGTAGGGGAAGAAACGGAAACAAGCATTGAAGAATTGTTTTTAATACTATTATATTCATAATTCTAATTTTTCTTCAGGCAATTCTTCATTATTAATACCTGAAGTAGGATGGTACGATTACATACGAAAAGTTATAAATAAATGCATTAGTTTGGGAAATAAAATCAATATGCAAATTACTAGATGGCATATACAAAGCAATTGTATAGAATGAAAACCAGCCATTCAGTTTACCTTTTGCACAACTCCAGGCACTGCACTAGATCCAGTTGTGCTATTATTACCAAGAAAGCTATTAAAAGCCCTTTCCCCCTATTTTGAGAAAAAGAATTAGAGGCTAAATCCACTATATACATAAGCTCACTTGGAACAATGAAGAACAAGAGACTCAGTGTTGAATTTTTTTAAAGTAAAACAGAGATTCCACACCAGCCCTGGATTTACCGCAGGTCAATTATGACTCTCAGACATAACTATATTCAGCAAGACTCCACACACAAGTCCTGCCTCTAATCCAGTATTACCTCCACACTGCAGGGAGGGAAAGGAGATGGTATATAGGAGGCCTACAGTAAATTTCAGACAACTGTCATCTTCAATAGTAAAGGAAAAACAAAACTAGTGATGACAGTATTATGCTCCTTCCTCTGTCTGCCCTTGAAAATACCCACACATCCTCTGCACTCTCTGGGCAGCTCGTTTGCTGCTGTTTGCCTCATATGTCCATGCTTCTCCAACCCGAATCTCCCCCATCAAAGAAGGGGTAAGGGAGAAACAGCATGCATTGTACTGAAATAACACCAAAGGTGTTTTCTTTATCTTGGGGGTGGGAGGTGGAGGGGAGGTAGAAGTTCTGATGGGGAAACGAAGTACTACGTAATTTGACTGGCCATTATTTAAAATATCATTTTCGCCTTAAACATGCAAAGCGTAAAATAAAATTGTGTGTAGCTTTTCAATTTTGTGTTTACAGAAGGCCACTTTGAAGCCATGCTCCCCCACCTATAGAGGTAAATGCTTATTCCTCTCAGCCAAGAGCACTTTAGTAACAATGCCTGAGAAGCCCAAGGAAACCATTTCTTTAAAACCATCAACTTTAAGTCCCCTGCCCAGAGGACAGAGATGTGCAACATGCTGAGGATTAACCAAGTGTATAATGAAGAGGAGTAAGTCTTCAAATGAGATAACAAGGCTCTGCTGAAAGACTACAGAGCTTCTCTGTCTAATGGGTAGCCACTAGCAACACAAATTTAAATTTAAACTACTTAAAATTTAAGTCACTCAGTCACACTAGTGACAGTTCAAGCACTAAATAGCCCAAATGGCTAGTGGTAACCTAATTCAAGAGCACAGATATATAATATTCTCATCATCACAGAAAGTCCTATTGAACAGAGCTGCTCTAGAGAACAAAGTAACTGAGATGTTTAGCTACGCAAAGGCTAATCACAGTTAAATCAATTTAATATTTAAAATTAAATGAAAGCATAAAACTTAAAACTAAATTTCATGCTAAAAATGACTTCTCTCACGAACTTGTTTTGAAGACTTTAAACAAAGCTACATTTGTATGTAGTACCATAAGTTGGTAGAGCTGAAAGAGACCCCAGAGCTCATCTAGTCCCTTCCCTCACTTTATAGACATGAAAGTCAAGGTAAAATACCTTAAGACCACACAGCTTGTTAGTGTCAAAGCCTGATCTAATAAACCTAGCCAGACTTTTGCTACCTTTTTTCTATCTCTTTTACTCAGAGAGTTTTAGGTAAGAAAAGAAAATGTTTTTAACACAAAAATACCAAACACCCACATGAGAGATAAGTTGAGACTTTAAGAGGCTTTTTAACCCAACAATAAATATTAACAGGTACAAATCACTTTGGAAGATACAAAAGATTATAAATCAAGTTGCTGGCCTCAGGAACTTTAGTCTCATTAGGAAGCTAAGACATAACCACATTAAGAGAAAACTAAGAATATCCAGCTGTATCAAATGCTAACAAGTGGGAGCATATTATATGAATTTATAGAGAAGAATGGGCAGCTCTAGCTGGAGTTGCCAGAAGAAATTAGTGGGTCTGAATAGAGCATGAAAAAATAGGCCAGATGAGAAAGAGAGCAAAGGGCAGTCCCTGAAGAAAGAATTGCATAAACCAGGAGACAGAAGTAAAACTAGCAAAAAAGAGGTAAAGGGGCAATAAGCAAAGCGGTATGTGTGTGGCAGAGCACTTCCACAGAGCAACACCAACGAAATGTGAAACAAAGCCACACTGGAACTCCCAAGGGGACTCTGTGTGTTAGACCAGCTTGGGCCACACTTTACAGATTATAAAGAACGTGTTTTCTAAGACAGAAAAAAACTGGGCTTATTTAATTTGAAGGGATAATTTGGATAAATTTTAAAATTAGGGTTCTAATTTAGAAATCAAATGTCCTGTGTACTTGTGATTTCTAACTTTGTGATATTTGAAAAACAGATAAATGAGTAGCATTCTGAGGTCAGATCATATGTTGGTTTTGAAATTAAATTTGTTCTGTCAATGTATAGTAAATTTTAATTGGAGTGTGGGAGAGTAAAGAAATGCCTTGCTATCATATTCTAGACGCTTTCTTAACCACATATAAAGAACTCCAAATTATTCCATTCCTCTACTAAAGAAGGATGGCATATAACATGGCAGCTTGACACATCTCTGTGATAACTGTATTTTCTCATTTTCTATATTCTTGATGCTCTTACATTCTGGGGCCTTGCTGACCTGGACGAGATTGCCTCTCCCACGGTTAGCTAATTCCTAAAGATAGTACTGCTCCATGCCTTTGATATCCCAACCAATTCCAAATCCACACCCCCCAAACACCTCATTTTATGGGGTCTCACACTCTGGGACACTATTCCCCTGCCCAAATCACCAGGGGACAACTAGGTACCATCCCTACAACCTAGATGCCACCAAAATTATTCAAACTATCCCAACTACCTTGCCTTGCCCATTCCTTCCCAAAAAAACCACAATAAAGACTCTTACCATCAGTTTTCTCTCTTTGCCTACTCATTTTACCTTGGTGCTTCTCTGTATAGCTCTATGTGATACATCATGCCTCCTGTTTCTAAGAGACTGTGAATAAAATAAAACTTCTTTCTTCATGCCAATTATTTTCATATCTCCACGTCTTACCATATCTGATTAAAACAAATTCCAGATACCATTAAAATAACCTCACAACTGTGGAGTCGAAAAGATTCTCAAAGTCAAGTGAATTATTCACCTTATATTTCTACACCAATTTTCCTTTTCCCCTATGCAGGTAGCCCCGTCAAGGGCCAACACCAAGTGAAACTTCTGAAAAGGGTCATTCAGAATTCTCTGTGACTCAGAAGATCATTATTGGAGGTCTAACATAAGTCCAGTCTTACCAGTGGCCTCTTCGGTTTACTATGAAATTTAATATATGCTCCATGAGAGCAGGAGATTCAGTTTTGCCCACTGCCATATCTCCAGCACCTAGTATGCCTGACATATAGCAGGTATCCAATAAATGTGTATAATAAACGAATGAATTGTACAAGAATAGGTGCATCCTGGAATAGATGGCCTGTGGAACACAGCTTGAGAAGCAGGAGAATATCAAGACTCATAAGTAGCAGGCAGTATGGCACTGAGTTAAGGAAATGGGTTCTAGAGTCAGCCTGGAGGTTAAATCTCTACCTATCATTTGATAGATGTGCAATCTTAAACATGTCATCTAACATGACAAAGTTTCCATTCTTCCATCGATAAAAACTGGGAAGACAAAATCTCCTTCACAAGGAAAGAATTAAACAGAATGGCACATGAAAACATTTACATTCCGGTCAAGATGCAATATAAATTCATTTTATGGGGTCGCACCTGCCCATCTGAAACATATAGCAATGACAAATGAAATATGTTTTCAAAAGAAGAGTAAAATTAAAGTCATAACCTCAATAAAAAAATGTGACAAACATCTCCATGAACCAGCAACAATAGAAACTCTAAGTGGTATACAGATTTGAAGCCACAAGCAAAGGTGGCTGGAGGTCAACTTCCAAGGGCTACAAGTACTCCCACTGGAGATAAAGGCAATGGAAAAGTCTTCTCGCTGCCTGAAATTGCAACTTGGACTGGGCCGGTGGCCTTGATTGCACACCACTTGCTTTATCAGAGCACCGTACGTCTCTAGTAGCTTACTACATCTAAAAACTACTGTTTCCTTTTTCAAAGTTTTCCTTCCAGATTGCCCCTGACTTACAAAGGCAGACAGCAGGTCTCATTACATACTCTTCTTTCATGCCTTCGTAACTCTCTTATCTCTATGCTTTCTTCCAATCTATTTCTTATTTATCAACTATCTTTATACAGATTCCTTTTTGTGATTTAACATGTCTTAAGAAAGTCTTTCCCAATTATATACACCTTGGTAAGTACTGACCTCCAAATCCTCATAAACTATCTATCTCTTTATATGGCACTAACTTGTAGAAAGCAGCAATGAAGTTCCTTAATTCTCATATGAATAATACAAATTACAACCTACCTTCTAAAACCAGAGAGAGCGAATATAAGTCATAACGAAAGTAATGCAAGTTCATTATTCATTCATATTTACTATGCAATGTGAGAGTTTTATGAAGACTTGAGTAATATATATTTGTCCTATTATATAGGCAACTAATCCTCTGTAGAGGTAATGTATAAGTAATAACACCCTCCTCTCGTCTAGAATTTCTGGACATGAGGATATGGTATTGAAACCTCCTCTGTGGGAGGTACAGGACGACAGATCCTGATGGGCTTTCCTGTTGCAGGACAACTAGACCTGAGATCAGTGACAGCAAGTATAATTCTCAAAACATTTCTGGACTCTGAAGGACATAGGAAAACTAATAGGGGACTTAAAAAGGGTAAGAGAGAAAGTAAGAGGGAAGAAAAGTGAGCAGCTGGTCTGTATGCAATAAGCTCAAGAAAAACTGCAGGGTGCCAGACAGCAGTTCCACAGTAGTATCCACAGATGTCTATACCCTACAGACCCCAGTTCCCACCACACGGTTAGTTTGAGAAACTGAACCTGAGTTTCCATGAATAAACCAGGACACTCAAATTAAGCCCTAGTGATCCCAATAAAGAACATTCCCAGACTCCTGGCAAAAGTAAAGACAAAACCCTCTAGGAAAAAAAACAGGATTAAAACAAATTTTAATTTGTTTACCTATATTTCATTAAATCTGACCTCATAATCATACCACAAAACAGGCAAGAAAAGAAGCCATTATGAAAGACAGCAGAAATAACCAAAAAAGTAATATAAATGGAGTCACTTTATAACGGAGTCACAGCTGCCATCCTAGAGAAACTCCCTTGCGCATCTTAAAACTCTGCACAGACTTCATTCACAGGAGAGTTACTACAGGAAACACAATAACCACCATAAAATATGCAGTGAATGAATGTTTGTTACTCTGGGAAAGGAGTATAGCCCTCATTGGAGAGAAAGTTACTAAGCATCAGCCATGAGGTAAGTCCTGGGCAGGAGAAGGTTTCCATATCTGTTTTATTCTGGGTTTAAAAACCCAGAAAGCCCAAGACAGCCTTCCTCTCCTGGCCTCCCACTACAATTAGATCTTCAACAAATACACATTAGGCCCTTCCTTTACAGTCATAAAGTTGATCTCACATCAACTTAAGCACACTTCTCTTCAATCCCTAAATAATTTCTAGGTAACCAACAATTAACTTTCAGAACCTATAATTTGTTTCTGGTATAGCTCTCAAGGTATCAGTAATCTGGCCACTTGTCTAGTACAGCTGGACAAGAAAGACTTTAAGCTTACTAGAGCAAAAAACACACCCAAACGGTGTTCCACCTTTAAAGAGAATATATGATCAATACACATGGACACACAGACACACACGAAGATGGCAACCTCACTAGTAGTCAAAAATATGTGTTAAAAACAGTTTTTACATGTCAGTTTGCATATATGAAAAAGACAAGTCATCTCCAGTGTTGGTTAGAGAAATTTACATAAATCTTACATATAAGTTTACATGATCTTTTTGAAGAGCAATTTGGCAACATCGGTATTTAAAATGTGCATATATTTCTATCTAATAATTTCATATCTAGGTAGTCGCACAGAAAAAATTCTGTGTTTGCAAAAAAAAATCACAAGAACATAGCAGCATTGTTTGTAAAAGCAGAAGGGAAGAAATACATGTCCATCATTTTTATGTGTTTGCAAGTGAAATTAAAGATCTACAATACCATATTTTCAACAAGAATCTTAAAAGCCAAATGAATTAACAAAAACTTACTTCAAAAATAAAGAGGATAGAGTCCAGCTCCTCCCTTTGTGACTTGTTATTCCCTGCAATATATTTTAAAAATCAGTTATCATGACAATACGTAAATTTTAGGATATTAAAAAAATTATGTTAAAAGATATCTTAACATTTAAGCCTCAACATACATTTATTTATTCAAATAACATCAGAAAGTAGTGTGGAGCCCTTGTTAGGAATGCAAGTGGACTACTGAGCCAAACCACCTGGGTGAACATCTAGCAGAGTTGCTCCCTGCTAGCTATTTAAACACATCTCCCATGTTTTCCAAGTTGTTACCAACCCATGACAGGTAATTTATTTGTTTCTCAATTAGTTACTTATAAGGTCAAATTATGATAAAATGCACAGTAATTAAACACAGAGTTCTAACTTTGTGATATGAAGAGGCATAGAGCAGTAATAACTATAAAAAGTCATACATCTCTTTAGGTAATTGCACACTGTCCTTTTGATAATAACGATAGTAAAAACTATAACATCTACAACAGCAGTTACCATTTATTGTCCAGTCTATATATCAAGTGCTGTGCTGTTTGGTATATATTATCTAACTTAGGAATCAGAAAACTTTTTCTGTAAAGGGCCAGACAGTAAATATTTTAGGATTTTCGGGCTTCTCTTACAATCACTCAACTCTGGGGTTATAGTGCAAAAGCAGCCATAGGTAATACACAAATGAATGGGTATGGCTGTGTGCAATGAATCTCGATTTATAAAAACAAGCAGCAAGCTATAAGTTGTGGACCCCCAATCTAAATGAATCTCTATAGGTCTATGAAGTAGATATCATTCATTCATTGAACAAATACTAAAGAATGTCTCTATGTCAAGGATTATTCCAGGACCTGAGGAGACAGCAGTGAACAAAACGCAACAAGCCCTGTCCTAAGGAAGCTTGCATTTTGGCAAAAAGAGGCATTCAATAAATGAATACGTGAGAAAACCAAAAGGAAAGGGAGATGGGGAATGACAAAAAGAGTGGTATGCAATTTTGACTAGTGAAATCAAGGGAACACCTTGCTGATAAGGTGCACCTGAGCAAAGAAGTAAAAGAGGTAAGCCACACTGAAATTTGGGGGTAAGGAAACAATTTGGGGAAAATAATTTCCAGGCAGAGAAACTGGACAGTGCAAAGTCCTATGGCTGAGCAGGTTTGGCATGGTCAGAAAGGAAGGCAGTTGCAAGAAGGTCCTTATGTCTGGAGCAAAAGGGGAGAGTTGTAGCAGGTGAGGTTAGAGAACAGGTGGGGTAAAGGAAGGCAGGTAGATAGTGTCTGAAGCTATTATAATGACATCAGAAATGGGAAGTCATTTGATGGTTTGGAGCACTGAGACTCATGATTTGACTCACATTTTTAAAGCACCACTCCAGCTGCTCTTTTGAAGAGAGTTTAGTAGGAGTTAAAGAGGGAGGGGAAAGCACAATAATCCAGGTGAGGATAATGGGAGGTTCAGCATTACTAGTACAGGCAATGAGAAGAGGCCAACGATTCTAGATCTATTTTGAAGGTAGAGCCAATAACTCGGGATCTTGCCTGAATACTGGAAGGCTGAAGTTATCACAAGATGAGTTCATGATTCTTAGTAAACACTTCCTTTATTCTTTTGTTTTGGTTCACTTTCTTCCCTGAACTCCAACAAAAACACAGATTGTACTAAAAGCAAAAAACTTCAAAATCTCACCGTTGGTACTAGTTTTTTATGATTCTTTGCAGTAGGCTGTAAAAATGGAGAGAGCTTTTCTCTCTCCTATCAAGAGATGTCTACTTCTCCGTGACCTTGAATCTGAGATGCCATGTGACTTGCTCTGACCAATGTGACATTAGCAAATTGGGGGCAAGCATAAGTTTAAAAACACACTTCCTAAGCTTGGAACCCTAAGGCCACTATCTGAAAGAGCCCAAGTTAGTGTGCTGGCTGGAGAAGAGGGGCCACATGGAGGAGAACTAAGGCACCCTGCTAAATAGCTTGCCAACCACAAGACATGTGAATGAGGCCATCGGCCAATAGCTGCCAGAAGAGGCATAAGCTAGCCTATACCAGAAAAACTGCCCAACAGATCTGGAAAATCATAGCTAAATGACTGCCTGTTGTTTTAAGGCATCCATTTTGGGGATGATTTGTCATGTAGCACAAACTAAATGATACAGTCTTAAACAGCTACATTTTTCTAAAAGAAAAGACAGAGGAAGCAAAAGGGGGAAGAGGGAGGGCAGGAGTACCCTTTAAAAACAAGGTCTTTAGGTTGAAGGGGTTTTTTTTTAAAGATATGGGTTTTTTTTTTTTCTTTGCTATTTTAGCTACACATAATATCACATTTTTCTCCTCCACACACCTATGGAAAAAAAAATGAAGTAGAGCAAAGCTAAAAAACAAGATAATAATCAAATCATTTCATATTTGGAATACCTACCAATTTGATAAAAAAAAAAATTAAGTTCAAGGTTTTTAATCAACTTATAAGTCACAGGGGGAAAATCCAGCAATTCATTAAAAAACAAAACAAAACACCTGTTGGCATCCTGGCCACATGTCTTTATATGACTTGATGCCCTACTAGATAGAGCCTGGAGCATTCTGTAAGACTGAGCCAGATGCTCTATGTCAGAGACTACCACAGCACCTCACCCCGAATTCCTTCCCCTCCATACTTGACATTTGCCTCAGGTTTTAAGAAGAGAGCAGAGCATCTATACATTCCTCTCCATGTCTTCTTCTTTATACTTGACCCTGTCTCAACCCACTTCCCCCATTACCTTGCACTTTGAGTTATCTCCCTTTCCTCAGCCTACAAACAAGCAAATGCATCCTTTAAAATCTTACCATGACCAAGCTACCCATTGAGATACAATCCTGTCTCCAACATCACACTTTTGAAAGGGTATTCTCATGTGTAGCCCTCATGGTCTTACACCCAGTTACTTCATTTCTGTCTGGCTTCCAATCCCACTACTCAGAACTCTTCTTTCACTCGTCAGTGACAGCCTCCTAATGCACTATCATTTCCTAGTCCTGCTGCTCCTGACTTTTTTGCATCATCAGGCATCGCTGATCTTTCATTCCTTGAAATTATTCTCTGGGTTTCTGTGACAAAACACGTTCTTGGCACCCTCCCCTCTGCTACTACTCCTTTATCTTTCCTCTTTGCCCAGTAAAGGAAGGAATTATCCCAAATCTATAACTATCACTCTTTCTCTACATATACTTTCTTCCTTGGCGACAGCATGATTGCACCTCTCTCCTCCAAGTTCCAGTCCCTATATTTTCACTGCCCAGCCGGAATCTATACCTGGGTGTCCCACAGGTACTTCATGGATATGAGGAAAAGAAATACAAGAAGGAGAAGTCAAAGATGCCTCCAGGATGTTGAGTCTAGTGTCTAGTTCATAAGCTGCCATTACGGCAGTGGGAACCCTGGACGGGGGCCAGATTTGGGAGATAAGAGGATGAGTGCAGCTTTGGGCAGTCTTGAGTTTGAAGTGCATGAAAACCTCTTGAACAGTTTAAAAAACAAAACAAAACAAAAATAAACTTAAAAGAAATATCAAAAGAAAATTTTTGTAGAAATGCTTACCTTTTAATTTCAAACTATTTTCCAGTGCTATAAAATTTTCATAGAAGATGAAATATATCTGAGAATAGTTGGTCTCAAAAAACTGCTTAAGTTCACTTGCATCCACATTATCTGAAAAGAAAAAGTTTCCATTTATGACAATAACCTTATACAATTATCAGAATTCACAACCAAACTTTTAAGAAATGAAACAAAGTAAAAACTAGCTTTATCCCCCTTGTAAGACAAAACAAAACAAACAACAACAAAAAAGTATTTTCGTCCATTTATTCTCCACTGAGAACTCTGAATGGGCTTGGGCACACCACCCCCAAACACACACACACACACACACACACACACACACACACACACACACACTCACATGCAGATTCCTGAAGGAGACTGAAATCAAATCAAGGAGATCAGAGCCAGAGGGGCACAGCACTATAAAACCAGCTAGATGGTCAGCACTACATGAGGGTCTGGGGAGGGCCAAGATGACTTCCTGTTAGGGGATGCAGAAGTAGAAGTTAATGGAGAAGGTGGCTTTCGACATAGGCCATAAGAGGGATGGGTTTGTACGTCTGGAAAACAATTCTGCTGGTGGAGTTATGGCCCAGTCTCTCCCAGCTCCCTGCTGACTTAAAACCAGCTCTAGAGAACCACAGGGTGCTCTCTACCATACCCACCCACTTCCAACTGGACCTGTGGTCACTGCCTTCCCTCCAGCTTCTAGTGACCTGTCCCATTCCTGTTTGGACATGGTGAGGCCCTCCATGTGTTCCTACAGTTGCCTTGAGCAGTGTTTCTCCCTGTTGCACCAGCTATATAGGGAAATTAGCTCAGCAACAACTCCACCTGGGGCCGAGCCAGCAGCACAGCCATTTCTTACAGGGGCTCAATCATCCCTCACAACTCTGGTCAGAGTAATTATCCACTGTCAACATACTTTTGTATGTTTCCTTTAGCAAACAACATTGTTTGTGCCCTCTACAACAGGGTCCTGACCAAGGTGTTGGCTCTTTGGAAGAATACAATAGCAACCTTAAGAAAATGAAAAGCAGCTTCCTCAAAATTATATAAGGATTACTAAAAAAAAAAAAAAAAAAAAAAAAAAAAGTGTTGTTATTTAATCTATAACAGAGTGGCATCAATTGCTTTTGGGGTCCCAAAACTGTCAATATATGCGAACACACCCATTACTATGTTTAAATTCTATAAAGTTAACACTAATGCTAGTGAATCTAAAGAGTTGTTTTTTTCTCAGGAC
This sequence comes from Pteropus alecto, assembly GCF_000325575.1. NCBI lineage: Eukaryota > Metazoa > Chordata > Mammalia > Chiroptera > Pteropodidae > Pteropus > Pteropus alecto. The sequence goes on along the minus strand of NW_006442491.1, from coordinate 2,322,820 downwards.
TATATAGAGTCTTTCATGCAAAAATCTGCCCTGGTTCTTTGAAATAATGCACATAAGGTGTTTTTAAAGTTATATGAGCTCCAATTTCATATTCTATTTCCTGCCCCAAAAGAAAAGTGAGTACAGAGCAATGAAATTTCCTAGTAACTAACAAATTAACCTATGTGGAAGCAGTTAACAATGAAACTAGTATTATTTACCCACATATTATCATTCTTATGAGTATAAAATCTTGCCAAGGCATCCTTGAGTGCCTTCCGCAGAATGTGCCAGTTCCAATGAAGGTTTTGTTTGTTTTCACTCCAATATAAGTTGCTAACTCATCTACCACTAACTATTCTTGCTAAAGCATGCATGTAGCCTGTTCCTACTCACCACTCATTGGTCAGCTGAAACATACCAGCCCACCCCAAGACTAGGTCAGTGGCTCTACTATGTGGCCCATAGCCCTCTTCTTCCCCTATCCTAAAACATGTTATTGTTTATTTAATTCCTGATGGAATTCCTGATTTAATTCTGATGGAATGATCTGTCTTCTCTTTTAGAGATACTCCCTACCCTCATAGAACTCCCAGTCTATCTCATACATCACTATGTCCCCCTGCATGTAGCACAGCATTTAGTTCAATATTTTCTTGATAATGATAATGACCACAACTTGTAAACCATTAGATCATAGGCCTATAAAAATCAAAAAAAAAAAAAAGCCTAACCCTCCTTCAAATCCTTGAGTCTATCAAGAGAGAAATTTTATTCCTCTACTAAGGACTCCCAATTTCTGTCTGTAGCCCTGACACACCCACCACAATCCCCTACCCCTCAAGCTCTACTCTCCCAGCCTTTGCCAGCTGGATTTCTCCATATGAGGTCTAAAAGCCTTCTCTAATTAAACATGTCCTAAGGAAAGTACTGTTTTCCCCACTCAAATGCTGATCTCCCCACCCAGCTGCTCAAGCCATAATCTAGACATCATCCTGGGTTCTTCTTAGTCTTTCACAGCCCATCTCCTGTGTGTCAGTTTCATCGCAAATATGTTCCAGCCTTGGGCCGCTTCTTGCCCTCCACAGCCCTGCCTGGCATATATCACCATGAATCCTTGCCCAGGCTGCAACCATGTCCACTGCCTGGGCTCCCTACTTCTAGTCTTCACCTCTGTAGTCTCCGCACTGCAGTCAACAGGAAAATTTCATAATGTAAATCAAATCAGATAATTCCTTTACTCAAAACCTTCCAATGGCCTCTAGTAGTACTTAAAATAAAATCCAAACTCCTTACCATGGCCTATAAAGCCCTGCATGATTTCCTCCATTCAATGCCAATTTTATTTCATATCACTCTCTCTTTCACACCCTACACTCTAGTCACTGTGACTTTTTTCCATTCTCCAAACTTTCCAAACGTGTTCCCCACTTGGGCACCTCTAGTATGTTGCCCCCATCCCTGATCTTCATATAGCTCATTCCTTTACATCCTTCAGAACTTAGATCACACAAACTGACAAAGCGTCCTCATATGTCACTCTTCACATTTCATCCTATCACCCTGCCTTCTTCCTCATAGACTCTGCAATGGATCGACTACTGACTGCTCACCAGCTGGGCTTCACAGGATGCAAGCAAACAATTTCCCTTGCATCGAGGATGTGGTTGCATTGATCCAGCAAGATGGCACAGAAAGGTTACTAGACAACCAATGACTCCCCCATCTCCTTTGGGCCTCCCTCCTCTCTGAGGGAGATACAGAAACATCACCTGAACAAAGAGGGTCCTGGTCAAGGTTGAGGAGCCCTCATACAGACTGAGATGCTTTCATGAAGCCAAAAGTCCAGGTAACAGCCACCTTCTTCCTCAGCCGTTCACTATCTTTCTTGTGAATGAGGCATGGATGGTGCTGGGCTTAAAAATACTAACCAATTAGATCCCTTCGAGGTAACCCAATACACACTGAAACTAAGAGCATAACATCTGTAATGTAACTCAGTTTATTTACATGTGTGAGAACTCCTTATTAGTCTGGGCATCCTATTCATGTGAATCCCGCTGACAGCACTTAAGATTAGTTTAAATTATCTCATTTACTCATTTACTTCTTTGTTGATTGGCATCCCACCAGAATAGAAGCTGCATAAGGACAGGAATCTCATCTGTTTTGTTCACTACTATATTCCCAGCCCCAGGAACAGAGCTTGGTACTCAACACATATTTGTTAAATATATAAACAAAAACTAAATATCAAATATTTTATATCTCTAATTAAAAATTCAGGATGATTCTTTGATTTGTCTTATTTTTAAAAACTCATCAGATGAATATTTATAAAGTAAGTATAAATCATGAAGAAGGCAGCCACAGGCACTGGAATTTGGCTTCCTGCAATAGGGAATATAAGTATCGAAGGGCTGCTTTTATAATAACACTAACTTCAAGAAGTATATAGATATAGTAGGAAAATTTTGTTCAGGAGAAAAAACAAAAACAAAACACTATGACTAGAAACTTCCTTTAGACAGACATTCCTCACCCATTCATTCAAAGATTACCGAGTCCTTAACCCATACTAACTAGCCCTGAGCCAAGCAGGAGATTTAAAGAGAATAAGACACAGGGCTCTCAAGGGTTCACAGGTAAACAAACAAGTAACAGAAAAGGCACCACGACTGAAGCTTATGCAGGGCATCAAAGCACAGAGTGGACAAGGCCACTTGAGGAAGTTGGGAATATTAATAATGCTATACATTTGTGCTTTAAAAACACTTTTATGAATTTATTTTATTTGACCCTCATCACAACTCTGTGAAGTAGATGGGGCAGGTGTAAACAAGATAAAGAAACCTCAGGTTCAGGATCTTATGTGACCTGTCCAAGTTACACAGCTAGTCAGGATGTGGGCAAAACTCCTGTCCAGGTCTTCCAGCTCAAACCTGAGCTATACAAAGGCCTCAGTGATAAGTGGGAATAAATCGGACTAGAAATCAGGTCAAGAATATAAAGAAATTAGTCATCACCTTGGGGATGTAAGTGCAGCAGAGCCAGACTGGAAAAAGAGCAGGAAGCCAAGAAGACAGGAAACAAACGAGAGAGAAGAGAGTGGCACTGAAGATGGGAACTGCCAATTTCCCCAAGAAGGATCTTATGGTAATCTCTTCACAGCCTTGTGGGGGCCAGTAAGGAAGAAGGAGGGAAGACAAGTCTTGAACTGAGGCAGGAAAGTTAGCCTAGGGACATTCTCCCCTCCCTTCAAGGATGCTCCTCTGGAATTTTTCCTTAAACCCTTCCTCAGCCCTCTACCTGTTTTGACTCCAAACCTGAGATTCCAGCAGTGAGAAACAAGCCAAAGTCAGGAGACAGGATAGATAACCTTGGGTTGCCCCCTTCCCCTCCATGTGGTGTGAAACAAGCCAAGACCCAGAGGCAGATGGATAGCCTTGGGACATCCCCCTCCCCTTCAGGATAGGCTCTGGAGTCTTTCCTATGTCCTCATCTTTTGTTCAGTTTTGGCTTATCTAATATCATTATAATACTACCTGTATTGCAAGTACCTCATCTCCACCTTCCTTACTCTCCCCACCCCCACCCAAGAAAATAAAGCCTGTAATCCAGACAGTTTGAGGCAACTCTCAGAGTTTGCGGGCACTTTTCTCTTAAGTGTGTACTTATGCTTTAATAAAGCTTGCACTTTTCTTGCGCTATTTGTTGTGTTCTCAAATTCTTTCTCGTGGCACAAGAACCTGGTCACTAGAGCTCTGGATTGGGGTCCCATTTTGAACTTCTGCCCTGTCAAGCTCTCTGGCATCAGAACTATAGAGCCCAGATTGTGAAGTGCCTTTGAGGTGATAATTTTCAGTTCATCTGGCACACACACTAGCACACTGCCATATTATAATCACAAAACTCAGGGGAGTATATTCATACTAACCAGAGAAGTAACAGTAGATAGCTTTATAGAGCTAGGGGTCATTCCTGAAGTTTTAAAGAAATCCCCTTTAATTTCTCATTCTCCTTCACCACCAACCAATAGCCAATAAACTGTTTCTATTATTTTCCCATAATATCTCAAAAAAAAAAAATCTACATTCCACACCAAAAGCTCCCACCCTTTTGTTCAGCTAAACCTCTTGTTGACATTGCTCCACACACAGCTGAAAGGCAATAGCAAACTATTGTTCAGGGCAAAACCTTTGGAGAAGACTTCCTATGTTCAAGTCCAGAACCTACAGGATTTGAAACAAGTTATTTAAATACCCTATCTGTCCCTCAATTTCCTCATCTAAGAAATGCGGCTAATAGTGGTTCATGTATCATAGGACTGTGGTGATGATAAAATGAGCATATGCAAAGTGTGTCAGTCAGCATTATGTAAATGCTAGTTGTTTTACAATTACCTAGCTCTTGACTTAGGCCATCTCACTAGGTGCAAATAGGTAACCCACTAGGTAACCCAGTTTCACCTATCTGTGAAGCCAGAAAACTCAATGACTCATGAAACACACTTAATGAGATGATCCCTTATTAAATGGCCCTTAACCCCAATACAGCAGAAAGCACTATCAATAAACATACCTATGAAACCATTGGGATTATCCCTTCACATATAATCCTTTTCAGTAGCAATTCTACTCCTTTTTAGCTGGGAGGATCATAATAAAGCCTCACAAAAACCTGTTCAGCAGATTGCTGGAAGTACCTAAGGAAGGGAAAATGTCCTTATCCTGCTGGAGAGCCCCAGTGGACTCCATCAAGAGAAAGAGCTCAGTTCGGCTCCTCCCATTAGGGAATGACCCCCTAATCCTCCCATTCCCTCCACTCCCCCACCCCAGAGTGAGAGCCATCCCAGCCATAACTACCCATCCGTGTGAAGATGAAGACAGTGTCATTTGCTTTTTTACTCAAATTTCCTAAAGGCACTTGAAGGCAGGTGATAGGGAAACTGGATAAGTGAAAAATTCAAGGTGAACTTGACAACCTAATAAAACATCATTTAGAAAACTGATAATAAGAGAAATAAGCTAGTCAGACACAAGACAGAAAACGGTGACAAGGATGAATGTCGTTAGTAATGCACTGTTACTTAACGGCTAATAGGATTCTGGTGATTTCACCTTTTTACAATGGCCCAGGTCCCTGACCTCTTTCCATCTCATGGTAGTTTGTAAAAACATCACAAATTATTCCTTCTCTTCATCTACCACACTGATTTGGGGCTGAATCGCTTGACTTGTTTTAGCCAACTGGTCATCAGAAATATGGAGAGTCTCAGGTAGTCTCTGGTCCAAGGGAAATGAGGAAACATATAGAGTGGAGCTGTACTCAACCCACAATAGACCCAATCCCAGGCAACCTGCAGCTAGAGGCAGAATGACTCCAGGCAATACAGATGAGTGAGAGAGAAAAATAGATGCTTGTTATATAATAAGGCCTACATAAGCTGTGAAGTTTGGGTGGATTGTTACGCAACATTATTGTTGAAATACTGGTGGGGAAGAAGAAACTTGTCACTAAGCAGCTTCACTGGCCACGAGAGCCAGAAAGCCCATGAAGAGGCACCTCCAAGTATAACACATCAGCACCTCCCTTAAAGAAGGAAAAGCAGGGTGGCTCCATAGTGTAGTGGTCAGCACGTCTGCTTTACACACAGAAGGTCCTGGGTTTGCGCCCCAGGTAGAGCCACGGACCATATCCCAGGTGCACCAGGCCCCCCCCGGGTACACCAGGCCCCCCAAGTGCGCCGAGGGCACCAGGCCCCAAGTGCACGCTGCAAGAGCGTGTGGGAGGAGATGCTCTGCCTTCAGAGATTCAGTTCTTAAGGGAAAACGGCAACATCCATAGGTCAGGGGTGAAAGGGGGAGGGGAGATTAAAGAGAGGAAGCAAAAAAAAAAAAAAAGGAAAAGCAGAAAAAAGAGATTAGAGGCTGCCCACAGATACAAACTTTCAGTCAACTGTGACATGTGCTAAGCAGCCTGTAGGCAGGGACTCCTTTTCCTGACATGAGCCAGTAGGTTTTAGAACCTCCTGTATATGCAGGGCTGTGCCAAGGGCAGGTACATGACCTGGAGATTACCTAGTGAGGAGTTAAAGTTAACACAATGAAGCCCTTTCAAGACTCAGCAGGTAATAAGGTCATAAAACAGAAGGTATGCTGATTATGCTTCAACTTGAGAATAACACTTGTACCATCATCATTATTATTAAAGAGAAATTCACATCTGAAAAATGAATATATAAACAGATCTAAAAATGTTCCCTGTACTGATTATATGCAAATACAAAATCTTCATGTGGATGGAAATACAAACTTACACAGCAGCTGAAAGGCTCCAGCCCCAGTGTATCAGGGTTCTGAAACATGAGATCTGGTCAAAGATGTGATGGGGGAAGAGGATGAATTTAGAGATGTGCCTACTCATTCCCCAAAGTCAGCTGGCAGGTAAGAACACCTCACACCCCACCAGGTAAGGTTATAAGATTTCTTCAAAGCTTAAAGGACCAAAAGATCAAACTCCACTCTACAAAAACACTTTTTCTAATGCCATGGACACTTCGAATTTCAGAAAAACTCTCTCAAGTGCCATGTTTTCATCCATATCTACTTTTAGGTATAAACATCACTGGGTATATTTGATGTGGGATTACTCCTAGAGTCATCCAGAAGTTAAGTACTGTACTGAAGATAACTCTTACTCCACCCCACTCCACTGGAGTGATGGGAGGTCCTCCTCTTGCTCCGCCCAAGACACTCAGACCCTCCTCCGAACTTCCTCACCACAAACTGCTAAAACTCAAAAAGGAAACTGTAATTAGATGTGATAATGGGCCACACCCTAGGCACATACCAGGGAAGTTCCCTCAGGGCTTATACTCTGGTTTCCATCCATCTCCCTGAAAATCCAAGCTTCCCACATGACCCTGGCTCTATCACTTCCATACAGCTCTGGGCATCATCTAATCTCACCCCAGCTTCCTAACCACGGCCCTTTCCTCCCTATGTAAAATAAAGCTCACCATATCCCCTCTCCTCCACCACATCTCTAAAGGTTCCCTTTCCATTCTGGCTCTACCTGAAACCTGGCAGTCCCCTAGGAACACTGCTTCCCTGCAGACTGTCAGGTAAGCATTTCATTTCCTCTACACGCACACACACTTGGCCTAAAATGACCTAAATGTCCTCTCTGCTCACAGACTATAATATCCAGATTATTCTGATGCTCCCCTTTCACACACAAAATGCTTCTGTGCTGTTCACACCATCAGTCTAGACATCAACCAGCCTCACCAACCCGAGTTGTACACAGTCTTTCATTCACCCTAGCATGCTCTCAGGAAGATTTCGAGGCCTGGCTCACCGTCTTTCTCTCCATAATTCGTGCTGATTTCTACATTTATTTAAATGATGCCTGACTTCCTTATCGCTAATGAGGTTGTCCTCCACCTCCCAGGCCCAAAGTCATATCCTTGACCCAGTCATTACTTATAACCATCCCACCCCCAAGGTCTCCATTTCAATTCACCCTCCTTCCACCTGATATTTCTTATCTTTCCTGCTCACTCCTTCTAGAAACCTAATTCCAAACACTCTTCAACCCTACTGGGTCCTTGACCCCACCATCTTGTCATAATTTATGATCCCCTCAATTCTTCACTTCTTTTTTTTCCTAACCTAGTTTCCACAGCCCATTTTTTAAATCAGCCCTTTCACTGTCCCTCAGTCCTCTCCCTTTTCCCTTCCATAATATTTATTCAATAAAATCCCAGTCTCAGTTTCAACCTTGAATCAACAGAAAGTATTTATTTGAGCACAGAGTATGTGGTAGGTACAAAAGATTTTTTTTTTAATTGTTGTTTTAAATATTGAATATATGTGAAAGAATAAGTTTGTATATATGTAATTTATGATGTATAATAGTAAAACCAACACTTTAAACCCACCCATCCACCCAACCATCCAGGCCAATCAGACTTTTGTCCCACCCACTATGCTAAGGAGTTCCACACTGTTAATCCAATTTTCAGGCCCTTCCAGTGCCAACAAGCTGCTATACAGTTACCAAGCACTACTAGCCTGGCCCAGCAGAAGGAAAAGACTAGTGCTCTCAGAATACTTTTGGAAACATGCTGGGGCCTAAACTATATATTCCTTTTAGCGTCACTGATAGTTGTTTCTTACACACATTACAGCTATGTTATACATACCAATTATACTGTTGTAATTTTTTAAAATTTTCCCTAAAAATATGCATATATTCAAAATTTTATCATAATCGAACATTTATTTCCATAGGTGTTCTCCACAGCATTCAAACTAAAAAGTGAGAGTGGCCTGGAGCAGAAACTGCCTTCCCCCCAGCTCCCTCACCCCACCCTCCCCAACAAAGCCATGCCCTTTAGGGAGGTTGGCCCGTCCCCAACCAGCTCCAGGAGATGAAACCTGATGCTGCTCAACCAATTATGTAGGCAACATGCCTCTTGTCAGTGAAGAGTTTAGGCTCGAGCCTGTGACCCAACATTAGTCGATAAGAAATGGGAAGAATTCTGAGGGAGATGTCTGGAAAAGATAAATTGTTCTTAAAGGAACACAAAAAAGTATTTCCTTTTTCCTTGCCTTAGACAACAATGTTCTATCTGGGTGCAGTACAAGTAACAGCTCCTAGCATTTTGCCACTCTGAGGACAAACTTGCCACATTGAGGACACTAAGGACAGCAAAGCAGAGAGAGTCTGGACTATCGAGGTCACTAAACTGCTGAATTAGTTGACTCTGGGACCACCCTATCTCAGGACTGCTTTTTATAGGAGAAAAGAAAATGATCATTTATATTTATATTTGGGTTCTCTATTACCTACAACTAAAATATCCTTGTAGATACTGAAATAAAATCTGACAGTAGAAAAGGAAACAAATACTAGCATAATTGAAAAGATTATAAAAGTTACATTCATCCTACTTCATTTCCTAAGATATATTATTTTCATTTCCTTATATAAAATAAACTAGATGTAGAAAGTAAAATTCTTAGAAGTCAGAAAGATATCAACATTTTGTTATCTAGGGCTGACAGTCCATGTGTAAAGGTAATTCTGTATATACTCCAAATATCTAGAGCTAGAGTTTTAAAAAGTAGAGGCATTTTTATTTTAAACATTTTTGACACACTTATCTAATACAGGACTCTAAAACTTTGTTTTTATCAGAGATATCAAGTACCAATACAATAAAACACAATATATACACCAATGAAATATAATGTTCAAATCAAATGTGTTTTATATATATTTTAATATATTCATTCATTCCTTTTGTAGGAATCAAGTTTCATCAGACTTTTTAAGTCAATGAACAATTTCTTCTACTTTTCTTGATCTGAACTGGGGATAACCTATATTATAGTCAAAACCACTCACTAGGGAAAAAAGTCAGAGAAAGAAATAAAATAGATAAAGCATGAGATAAATGATGACATCTAAACCTCCATTTTCAGCAACTAAGGAAGCAGAAAAGTGGTGATGAGGGTAGAGAGAGCCAACTCACTTTAGCAAATAATTATTATTAATAATTATAATAAAAGCTTACAAAAGAGCTTTGTATATAATAACTCAAGTAAACTTTCAACAGCTCTGGTAAGCAGTTACTGTCTCTATTGCCAGTGAAAGGTCAGAGAGGTTAGGCCATTACCAGGACTCAAATCCAGGCAGTCAGGCTCTCACACTGCTCATCTAATTAAGTCAACATTAACAGAATGTAGTAAAGGATGTGCAGGAAAGCATAACTGGAAATACGATTTTTTAAAAGTACATAAGAGAGATCTGGTAGAAGTCACAGAACTAAATGGTTACGAAATCCAAAAGAGAACCTAGAAGTAGGTTTATTTAGGACACCAGAGCCAGCTTGCCAGGGGAATGACCTTCCTCTTGGGCAGGTAAAAAGAGTGGCCTATCTGTGAAATTAACTCACAGCAAAGAATGCAATAGCCTTCCCCAAAGAGCTCTCTTTACCTCCAGAAAATCATCATACTGTCCCCTACCCTGTCAGCAGTCACAAACACTGTCATATCTGCTGTATCCCATACACAAGAAACCAAAGACCCTTCCGGTTGCTGGGCAGCCACTCTTCTCACTCCCAGGCCACAATCTGATGAAGGCATGGGAAGGCCTGAAACTCACGGCCTGAAGAATGGTGGTGGATAATTTGTTACTGAGTCTAATGGAACAAGATATGGCCATTCAAGTATAATGCAAGTCTTCAAATACCGATGTGGAAAATGTCCAAGGCATGTTAAGTCAAAACTACAATGTTAGACCATGTATAAGGACTATTCACATAAAACTGTGTTTATGTGTGTGCACATACAAGACAGAAAGCGAGAGCTAGAGAGAACTAAAGAGAGAAAACAATGCACATAAACAAAAGCAAGCATAGAAAGCATGTTTACCGAAATTTTATCAGCGGTTATCAGGAGACTGCAGAATTTGAAGGGCTTTTTTTCACTTAAATTATTTTTTTATTCATATTATTCAAATGTTTTTAATGAGTACACAAAACTTTATAACCAGAAAAAAACTATAAAGCTATTTTTCATTTGGGGAAAGAAAAAACTCCCCAAGTATTTCAAAAAGAGAAAATATCTGACTATCATAAAAGAGAACTCAGCGGACATAGCACCAGGTCATAATTTTCTACAAACTTGTCTTACTTTTCGACTCTGAGGAATACTCAAGATCCAAACAACATATAAAATAGTACCTTTGCCAAAACTAAAATGCCCTCAAAATAGCAAATAACTTAAATTTCCTCAGTCCAACATCGTAATCAAACTTCTTCTGTAATAATACATACATTGTACATAATGCCTTGTAATGACCTAGTTATAAAGGACTTTTGCTATCTTTAGGGAAAGCTATGTTTCTCTAACTGTCATTTACTGAAAACTTTAAAAAAGTCAGAGCCAGGCGGGAAAAAAAATGTCTCTGTCCAGCCATTCAATAGCTTGCACTGAGTGGGAACAAGCAAATGTGTGACACCTCTAAATGCAAAAATGTGATGAAATTTCCAATCATGAGAAGATTCATTTACAATACTGGGTAGCCTTACACACTGCTTAAACCTGGTATTGATTATCAACTACAAGAACAGAATCCCCTTCAGTGCACACTCAGCAACATTGGTTCATAAAAAGCACATGTCATCAATTAACACAGAGCCAAAGATCAAGACTCCCTCAGACCTTTCCATTAAGTAACACAATATAAAACAAAAGTGGTTCTAATTTATCTGGGTACCTGAAACGGGGCCAGTCTGCAGCATTTGCTGCCTTTTGCAATAATTTGTACAGATAAATTAATATTGTACTGACCCATAATATTGTACTGAACATTTTCCTGTGTTCTTTTTCAGCTACTGGCAGATCCCCATTTTTTGTCAACGTCACAGGCACTTATTAATGTATCTGCTCTTTGCCTCTGACTAGAATTTGGGGTAACATAGCAAGCCCATCTCTAAATTGTTACAAGCTGGGCCACTGTGTGGGCCCCATTACATGGCCTACTGCATTCCAGCTCTGCTGTCTCACTGGCCAGTGTTGTTCCTAACCTGTCTTCCTATCACTATTCATTGCTACAATCAGGAAGGACACAGGCATGTGTGCCCCATCTTCCTCAAAACCTGTGCCTGCTATGGCTGCCACAGCCACTCCTCTTCTCCAGCACCACTTCTTTTTCTTCCCTCTTTTGTCTCCAGTCACTGTTCAGTTTTGGGGCAAAGTATATGACTTTATATAAAGTAAGCCAAAGAAAGCTTTCTTAACAAGTAAGCTTGTGGTCAGAAAACCAATCTCTGGTAGGCTAGCCAAGCAAGTCTAGTCACCATGTGCGAACCTCAGTGATTCCTCTATACCTAAAGATCAGACCTAAAGATCTACTCATGTCACTCCCTTGCTCTTAGCTCCCCATCTCACTGAGGCCACCTGGTCTTACCCTTACTTTCCCTCTCACCCCAGCTCCTTTCCCTAACTCCCACTCCTCCAACTCTATTAGCTTCCATGAGATTCCTGAGCCTATTATGACTCAAAATATTTACACCTACTGTTCTCTCTTAGAATGCTACTACTCCCAGAAATAAGCACAAAGTTGTTCCCCACTTAACCCAGGTATTGGCTGTAAATCCCTCTTCAGAGAGGCCTTCCTTCCCTGATATTGCTATCTAGACCAGCGCACACACGCCCTTATCAAACTTCATTTTTCTATAAACATTATCTGAAATTATATTATATATTTGTTTTTTATTTGTTTATTGTCCATCTGCCCTAATAGAATAATCTCATAAAGCTGAGATTCATTTGGTGCATAGCAGGTACTCAGTTACTATTTGTGGAATGACTTGAAATCAATACACATGGTTTAACCTATCCTCAAAGACTAGTCAATCCATTCATTTAAAAGGTAACCCTTACTTCCCTCAAATTATATAATCTTGAATATAACTCCTATAGTCTTAAGTAGAATTTACAGAATGTCATTTAAGGTTTTTTTGGTGATCTAGGATTATTAACACAAAAGTCAATGAATTTTACACCTTGTGGTATACATGGGCACAAGCAGAGAAATAAGCAGTGCTGTTTTGTGTGGAAATGCATCAGAAAGTCTTTCTAGAACTACTTTCTCAGAAATATATGAGCCAGAACAAGAGTCAGTCAACAGAAACAGGGAAGTGATCCAGGCTGGCCAATTAAGAGTACCCCATCTCCCTCACTCAGTGATTGGTACAAGAATGGACACATGACCCCAATAGGGCCAATTAGAATGGTCTCAGGAACTGGGGTGGGCCCTATGGTAGGGGCCACACTGTTCTCAAGGGTCACTAGCATTCAGGGACCATTTCTCCTACACCTTGCAGAATCGGCCTGGGAATGAAGCAAAGGCACAGAAAACAAACACAGAATCAAGAGTAAAGAGGAGTATTCTCCACCAAAGGGGAGGTGGGAAAAAAGAAAGTAAACATCAGAATGGGTGAATGTCCCAGATACTATTTATAGCCCTGTCAACATTCATAGTTAAGGCCAAACATCCCCCTTAGACTAGCTGCATATGTCATTAAACTCCATCTTTTTTAGTTTGTTTGAGCTAGGTTTTTGCTACTTGCAACCAAGGGTCCTGACTAGTACGAATATGCTCTCAACACATACTATCATTCTGGTAGAACAAAATAATTAAGCAAAGCAAAAAATAAAAAATAAAAAATAAGCCCCGTTTGGTTACACACACACACATACACACAGGTGGTTGCAAGGGGCTAGCAGGAGGAAGGAATAAGAAGTAACCTGCTTAATTGTTACTTCTGTTGGGGAGATGAAAATGTTTTGGAACTAGATAGAGGTGGTGGTTGCACAACATTGTAAAAGTACTAAATGCCACTGAATCGTTCACTTTAAAATGGTTAATTTTACATTATGTGAAATTCGCTTCGATAAAAAATTTAAACATACAAATAATGCTGCAATGCATTTCTTACAGAGTCTTTAAGTACATCCATCATAGAGGAAACTGGGTCAAATGATATGCAAATTTTTAAGACCAATGATACATATCAACAAATTACTTTCCAAAAAGATCATACCAAATTATAGGTCTATCAAAGGGGTGATGGAGAGCTAACATAGTCTATTATTAGGGGGAAAAAAGAGAATAGCAACTTTGCTAATATAATAGGTAAATACATCCTAATCTGTAAATTTATATGTCTTAGATTATTACTGAAAAATGACATTTAAAACACTGGATCCTAACATTTCTTCATTTGTGACTTATGTATACATGTCTTTTGAACATTTATTTATTATCATTTTTCCTATTAATATGTAGGAACCCTTTATATACTGAGAATATATAGCTATTTCCTCACCTATAAGTTTCAAATATTTTTCTAGTTCATATTTACCTTTTGAGTTAAAGATGATGTGTCTATTTGTCTAAGTATTTATTTTAGGAGCAGAGAGAGAAATGGAAACATTCTCTGAAAAAATAAATATCTACAATATGATACACATACACACAAGCACAGAGAAAGACTAAGTGATACTTTACTTTCCCTCCAGGAATTCAGCATAAGCTCTCTTACATCAAGCCTCTCTGGCCCAAACACATCCTCATTTTATCAGATATAAAATCCATGGAATAAAGAGGTCAGCATCGTTTGCACCAGAAACATGACCAGACAGAAATAAAATACATCAATCCCTTTAAAAAGTTTAAAAGAAGCAAAGTACGTAACCAGTTCCCCTTTCTTTGCATGAAGTCTGGAAAATATTAACAAAAATTTCATTGAAAGAATTTTCACCACTAGTTATAAAAGGGCTTTTTGGGGGGATGGTGACTCAGTTTTTGTTTTTGTAAATTTAAAATTTTACAATAGTGTCCTTCCAATTTTGTTTCCATGAAAGAATATCAGGTGCTTGCTTAAGCTTCACTCAAGCCTGTCTGAATTCACCAAAAACTCTATGACCTTCCTGCTGCCTTCTCTCCACATCCCGGTAACGGTATTCCCACTTTTCTCCCTCTTGTCCAGAGAAATAGTCCTTTCTTACAACTATTCCCTTTGAGATCCAAGGGGTGGGTCTGATAATGAGGGCATCTACACAAGGGAGAAGGTTAAAGAGCTCTTTCAGGAGACCTTAATTCATGTCTTAATCTTTATTTTATGATGGGAACTTCTGGCTGGTTAAAACAATCTTTGGGGCAGGAAAGTTTTAGGAATTTTTCAAAACATCCACATAGGTGGCTGCTACTCCCCCACAGACTTGGATCCATCTATTTAGAAATCACATTTTTTAAAAATAGTTACGTGTTCCAGACTTGGATTTCAAGCTCTGGCATGCCCAATGCTGTGTACAACGCCTGGCACATGGTTGATGTTAGATAAAAATTAACTTAATAAATAAGGGCACTCTGGAGCCAGCTGCCTGAGTTCAAATCCTGACTCTGTCATTTACTAGCTGTGTAACCTTGAACAAGGTTCTTAACCTTTCAGCGTCTCACCTGCAAAATGGGGATAATGATATTACCATCCCACTTGGGAGCATTAAATGAGTTAATAAATGTAAAAATATTTCTGGCAGTGCTTGGCACAAAGAAAGTGATGATTAAATGCTAATTATTATTATTACGAATAAAAAAGTATGTTACCAAGATGAATCAAGATGAACAAGAAGGTCTTCATGTTCTCAATGTACTTATCATTTAGTCGGAGAGATAAGGCAGAAACACAAATAAGAATAATACAAAGCCAAAGGCTATAAATGCCAAATGAGAAGTACAGAATGCTATGGGAATTCTGAGGGAAGATCATTTCAGGGCAAAGGGACAAAGAAAGCTTATGTGGAAGATGTAATGTGCTGTCTCCTGGCAGAATTTTAGGTGGCAGGATGGGCAACACCTTCTGGGGAAAGAGATGGTATATTAGTTCGGGTTCTCTGAGAAGTAGACACCAAGAGAGGCTTAGACATACAAGAGGTTAATTGGGGAAACTATATATAGGGTTAAAGGGAAAGACCTGAGAAGGCAGAGAGAGGCTTCAGACCACAATGCATGCCTGACCCCTGTGAAAGAGACAGGGAAGAAAGGAGGGATGAGGAGGAAGAGTCTCACACATCAACATAGTCTGAGAAAGTCTTGGCCAGGGCAATGGGGAGTTCTCAAGCCAAAGCTACCCTTCAAAGGCACCAGGGTCACACAGGAATGGGCCGCATTAGTAGTCCTGCTTGCTCAGTAACTGGCTAGGAGTAGCCCAAGAGAAGCTTAGATTTGGCTAAAAAGTGGTGGTGAATCAAGGGCAGCAGCTGGAGCTATCAGTCAATATGCTTCCCACAGCAGATCTAAGTGGCACATTCTCATGGCTCCCACAGTCAGGCACAAGCAATGTCACTAGTACCTTATGTATCCTTATGGTTGAGTTCAATAAATATATGCTGCCGCTTAAAATCAAACACAAAACAATATCAACGGGCTCCTTATCTTTTTCAAAAGGGATTTTTTAAAAACTAAACCACAATTGCAATAGCGAAATCAAAGTACATATATAATGTCAAAGATTACAACTAAATGTGTTCAACATTTTCCAGATGTGGTTTCAGTTTCTAAAACAATATAGAAGACATAAAAATGAATATGAAAATCTCTTTTCTAAAAATAAAAGTTAAAATCCTGAAATGAGGATTCAGAACTAACCCAGAAACAAAGCTCTACTAAGAATCTAGAAGACAAATCCTTTATGAACATAAATCCTTTATGAACTGGTTGCTTAAGGCAACAATTTGATCAAATGAGAATATGAAAAAAAAATTTTACAAAAGTACAAAGTGAAATACGAATATGATAAATCAATAGTTAAATCTTATGTGGGTTAAGTCACATTTAAGGAAGACTGGAGAAAATCAAAATTACCCTTAAATGCTAGAGCCACATCCAACAAGGGAGATATTCCCACAGTAAGAAATATGAAGGAAAGAGGACCACAGAGGACACAGCAAATTCTCTTATCCCATCTTATGTCACTATGGGGCACAAAGTCAGTAAGTAGAAGGACAGGCAACATCTGCACTACTTTAAACTGTCCTCGTTATATATACATTTCTCCATTCTGGCCAAGCATTTAATACATAAGCTAATGCATTTATGAGATTACTTCCCAAAAGAACAACAAAAAATCTTAGATTATAATATTTCCTTTATTTTAAGGAAATAAGGGAGCAAAGCATACTCACTCAGTTCCTATCACTACGCAAGTGAGAAAACTGACTCAGTAATTCACTTTACCTCTTACCTTTACAAAGAGAAACTATCTCATAAGAGCTCCCTCCACATCCCTGTTGTCCAGCACACCATTCTAGCTTCCTCCAAGTGACCTCAGAGGAAGAAGTGCTCCTCTTGTCAAGCCTGATCTCCTGCCTCACATTCTTGATCCCACTGTAGATCACACTCTTCTCCATTTTTATCCCCTTTCTCTCTATTATTAATTTGCTCTTTTATTAGTCCCTTTTCCTGAATATAAACTCGAATTCCTCCAGGTGTTAAAAAATATTAAAATCATATCTATGTGTATGTACACACATGCTCACACAAACACTCACATACCCACCTATCCTTGATCTGGAATTTCCCTTTCTCTTCCTGGCATATTAATCTGTACTCTTTCTGTTGCAAGACCCAGAAATACAACTCAAGCACCTAAAGCACAAACAGGGTGTTACCAGAACCCTGTTTTTGAGAAGCTCAGGGGTGGAGATGGCACAGACATGGTGGAACCCCTCGACTCACACAGGGTCCACTGGGCTCTTCTCACTCTCCATCTCACCACTCTGCCTCCCTCTGAGTATGAATTCAATTTGAGACAGGTACTCTCCACATGGGGAGAGAGATGAACATCTGCAACCCAAGCTACATTATCATGGTTTGCAATCCAGAAGGGTGGAAGCCTTGGTCTCCTGGCATCTACTGTTTCAAATTTGAGAGAGACTAGGACTCCTTCACCACCCACTGAGGGAAGACATCAGATTTGGCTCTGTCCTCTGCTTAAAACTCTTCCCCAGATTCCCAACACCTACCCACACCACAGGATAAAAGTCACTGTACACTTAGCTCTATGGTGGCCACACCATTACCTTTGCACAAGCTCCTCTCTCTATAGTCCCCTCAGCCCCAACTTGTCCACCTGAGAAACTCCTGTATTCATTATTCCAAATCCACCTCAGACACAATCTCCCTCAGGGCACACTGGCAACCCCACCAAGAATCCCTTCTGTCTCTCCTCCTCTGCACCTTGGAACCACCTCTATAGCTGCATCCCATTCCACTGAGGCACTAACATCCCTGTAGTAAATATAGTTGTTTACATATCTGTCTCTCCTACCAAACAGTAAATCCTGGGCTTGTGTATTATTGATCTCTAAAGACACAGCCCTACAGAACACACAACATGCAGTTTTGTGAAACTGCATTTTTTTAAAAACAATCCAAGAACAGGTGTTTACTACATTTATATATTATTTTTAATTTTGCTGTATAGTAACTTATATTCCTTCTTTTAAAAACAATTTTAAAATTTAAATTGAATCAATTTAAGTCAACTTTTTATTTTAAATAAATAATTCTCTACAGTTTTATCTATGGCACTCAGTTTGGAGCCTAAAGATCAATACTCTAAATAGCTGGTAGAAGTATTTATTCCCCTCTGCAAACACAGCGCTTACAAACAAAATAAAAATACAAATTATAAAAGCTGATATCAAAATATTCTGGACCTACCAATTGTCTCTATTCCCAGAATAAAAGGTGGAAGCCAACTTTTTTCAGTTATCTCAAACAACACATCTGAGCTCAATCAGACTTTTATCCCGGGTTCACCTTTCTCACATCAGAAGTCTAGACAATCTCAAGTCCTAGAAACATGGATGGTGTGTTTGCGTTACACATGTGTCCAAAGTTCACTTTACATGCCAGAGGTTGCATATATAAAATGTTAAAATTGATGAAAAAATAGCAAAGGGGATATTATGGCAAAATCACTTTGCTTCAAACAAGGTCAACTGAAAGAGGCCATAATAAGATTGCCTGAAGAGTCTGAAATTACACCTGCCAGCTTTGTTCTAGTTGTAAAGTGTCCATATAACAAATTGGAAGTTACAAAATAGTTATGGAGATATGAAGTATAGCATAGGGAATACAGTCAATAATAATGTAATAACTACATATAGTGCCAGGTGCATACTAGACTAATCGGGGAATCATTTTGTAAATTATATAAATGTCTAACCGCATGCTATACACCTGAAACCAATAAAAAATAATACTGTCAACTTTAATTGAAAAAAAAATTAAAAAATCAATAAAATCAACTGTCCACATGGCACTAATGTCCATGCAAATATTCCACCACCTTCTAGGCCTGCTGAGGGCACGAAGAAGTTCATGAACACAAAAAATAGGAGTCTTTTTTGAGCCATGTTCAAATCAAATATTGCCTCAAGTCTCTCTAGAAGACCATGGTAAAAGAGAACAGGAAGAGAGCAGCAAAGCAATATTTTTGGGAAACATACAAAATCTGGTGGGCTTTCATTTATACATTAACAGTCATTCTGGTGGGTAAATATATTTTCTAGTAGGTAAATATGCCTTTGATTCTGAAAATCAGCAAAAGCACAACATGGGTTTTATAATCATATGAATCCCATCTCTGCCACTTATCATCTGGGAGTTGGTAGACAAGTAGTTACTGACACTGAGCCTCAGTTTCCTCATCTGTAGGTTGAGAGTAGGAACACTACCTTCATCCTTGGTTGTGGGGAGATTCAATAAAAAACCATATCATTGTTTTCTATCCTCTCATTAAACTCCAGACCTGATGTCCTACAACCTCCCAGACATTTCCATTTAGATCTTGCTTTTTTCTCTAAGTCAATATCAAGCTCATCTTCCCCTGTCATTAGCCAGGATCTCCTCCCAACAATTCTGGTTCTATCCATGACACTCCCATTCTCCCAAACAACTAACACCAATTATCAAATTATAAAAATGTGTTTATTGCTAGTCAGATTACAATGGTAGTTTCGATCCTTGCTGCTGGCAGGGCCAATGGGAACAACACTTAGGAAAGCACTGTGAATCAAGTCATAAACATGCTTAAACCCAGCAACTTGATTTCAGTGGAATCTATACTAAGGTTATAATGCAAAATATAGAAAAAACTGCTTTCTAATGTTTACAGCAGTGTTATTTCTATCAGAGAAAGAAAGAGAGAAGAGCAGGGAGAAGGAAGAAAACAATTTTAGCATCCAAGAAATGGTAAATTAAATTATGGCGTATAGTCTCAACAAATGTTTTAATTAATAAGAATGAAAGGAACAAAACATAGGGAAATGCTAATATTAAAAAAGTCTAAAAGGCAACATTTAAAATTGTAAATGAACTTAAAGCAACAGATGCAGAAAAGGAAATACACCAAAATGTTCTATATTGCTCTATCAATATAGACAGCATTTCTGAGAGACTATTCTGTCCTTTCTGATTCCAAAAATTTGGTCCAAACCCTGCTGTCACTTGATTTGACTTGACTGTGGCCTGTGATGCCAAACATCTTTTCTTTCAGATTACTTACTCCTCACCTAGCTTCTGCAAACTTCACTTTCATTACTTAGCTCAGAGGATCACTCCCGCTGCAGTGGTCCTTTATAATCCAAACCCACCTCTCCATTAATGGAACCTCTTATTTCATGCCCTCATCATTTGTCTGTTCCGACATTGCTTGTGTTCAGTGCCACCCCTCCCATCAGCCCCAATACATTTTTCCTGGCCCTGCTGGCGGAGAGAAAGTTTTCAAATCTTATCATCTAGCCTGCTAAGAACTCTCCAAGAAGGTCCTCTCACCTGCAGGATAAGATCTGAGCTGCTAATTCAGGCAAACGATACCCTTTCTAACCTAGTCCCAAACCTGCATCAGCTTCTCCCAATCAGGCTACCTACTCCTTTCCTCCCCCGTAATTCCCCCCAGTTCAACTCACTGCCCTGCCCCTAATCCTGGCCTACACAGTACTATAGGTACTTATCTGACACTGTGGATGGCCTCAGGGCCAGGGTTCTAGCACCCGCCTCTTCTCAGTGCCCAACCTTACCCTCACCACTCCCCCACTGGACACAAGGAAGAAGCAAGCTGGTATTCCTCACCGTCCCACATCATTGCCAAGTATATTTCTACCACCAGCTCTTTCACCTTTCCTTAGCCAAAATTGCCTTCCCCCACAACTTTCCCAAATTCTAACCCTGCTCTGTCCAGTATGTAGCCACTAGCCACAAATGGCTACTGAGCAAATGCGGCTAGTCTGAGATGTGCTGTATGTGTATAATACACACCGGATTTCAAAGACTTGGTATAAAAAAAATGTAAAAAAAAATTAATATTTTATTTTGATTACCTTTTGACATCATATATATTAAATACACGGTGTCAAATAAAATATATTAAAGTTAATTTCACTTGTCTCTTTTTACTTTTTTAAATGTGGCTACTAGAAAATTTTAAATTACACATGTGGTTCACATTATATTTTTATTGGACAGAGCTAATTTAACCATTCTTCAGGGTCCAGCATGAATAAAACCTCCTTCAAGATTCCCCTATCTTTGTGCCATTCTTAATGATCTCTTTTGCCCTGTCGAAATCCTACAATGGAGTCTACCATATAAGCAACTAATTACATAACACATTATTGTTTACTATTACACTTATTCTTCTTTCTATAACAATGCCATTTATATATCCTATTTTGAGACTCACTAGGCACTCAACTTTTAATGCAATATGAAATCTTTGTTGGAGCAAGATAGCAATACACAGTATATTTTCTGTTTTTGTTTTATTTTGTTTGCTCATTTACTTTCCCAATAATAATTGCAACAGGATTGAGAGAACAGGAAGTCGGAGGACCTAATAACTTTCTTCTTCTCCTAACATAATACATATAGACCATTTAGTACATGGCTCGGCCCCTTGTAAGACCTGCCTGTGCCTCAGTTTCTCCTTCTGTAAAATAAAGCTAATAATATCAGGCCACTCTACAATATATAGCCAGGTCAAAGTAGCTAAGCAAGTTCTAATTGGAGTCATTACCACAATACTAAGAAATATTATACTTTTCAGAGCTAATTGTGTTTTTCAGCCAATTGTCTTAAAAACAGACTATTTTTATGAAGAAATAGATAGTTCCCTCACCCAATTATCAAAATAAGAGTGAGGGAACTATCTATTAAAATGCTTGTTCTATCCTATTAATGATTGGAGAGGAAACTGTTAAATGCCTACTCTACTAAAATAGATTATATATCATACTCAAAATAACCCTTACAGGGCAGACATCACCATACACATTTTATGCAGTAGAGAAACTGATGTTCAAAAACAGGCTAAGTAACTACCCCAAAGTCAGGCAGCTTTGCTGCAAATCCAGGTCAGCGGTATCATCTTTGTATGTAAAAAATGGCATCTTTATTATCATTTGAAAATAAAATGTGAAAGAGTATTATATAAATATACAAATAAAAATACAATAATAATGTCTAAACATTTCCTACAAATCATTTTTTTGATCTTGGTTAACTCCCATCTTTCAGATCAAGAGACTTTTTTTCTAAGTAGACTTTTTCTTAAAGTAGCAAACAGAGTATGTGATGTGGTAGGAACTAGTACATTAAAGTACTATTTTTCTTTAAAGTCTTTAAAGCACAGTTTACATTAAACATTATGACTAGAATTCTTCAGACACATTTACAAAAATCTAGTCCTATGAATAAAGATTACAGTAATAAAGTAAATGAGGCCATTCCACAAAAAAATGCATCAACAAAAAACAACGTACACCTAAGGAAGTATCAAAGAACTCCATGTTACACAACTGAAGTCATAATGAGCTCAATGAAATGATTAAAAAAAATGTTCCTCAAAATAAGATATACATAAAATGAAACCACAATTACACAGCCTTGAAAACTTTCTCAGAATGGTAACAATGTACTATGTATCTCTAAGAAACCAAACTGATCTAGGTTTAATTGATTCTGCCTTTACAAAATGTAGCCAACTTAATCCTGTAGACTTGTATAGAATGAAAGTTCAAATTCTCTACTACAGAAAAAGTCCCAAAGTATCAAATGCTTTAAAATACTGCTTAACTCTCCTTTATCAAAAATGTTCCTGCAGTAGGTGTTAATCAGTCACTACTAAGAACTCCGCACAATGCAACCTGTGTGTGCATAGTATTTTACTACAGGAAGTAGAAAGTTCAGTTTACCAAGAACACCACATTTCACTTTCAAAGGTCTTGAAAACTAATCCCTCTAACAGTAATTTACATTTCGTTCCAAACTGAAGATTTCATTTCAAACTGAACAAGACAGTATAATCTTAAGGAATCTGAGATTGTGAAGAACTTCACTTGGCAAAACCAGAGTGTGTGTGTGTGTCTGCGCGCGCGTGTGCACACGTGTGTATGTGTGTGTGTGTGTTTTCCCTTTAGAATTATTCACAGAATATAAATAGAAATAATTTGCAATTTTTAATCTTATGAACAAGATCTTTATTTAAAATTTTCACATATAAAATAAATTATTTTATGCCATATTTCCTCAAGAAACAAACATTAAGACTATGTGCCCTAAATTAGGTGATTTTTGCTCACTTTAAGAATAAAACTGACTTCTAGAAGAAAACATAAGGTGTCCTTTTCTCAGCTCGTAAATACACAAAGTCTGTCTATAGATAGCAAAGATATTCTCATCCTAAACAAAAGACTAAGAAAATAGAAAACAAAACATAGTATAGCAAACCAGCTACAAATCACATGCAGCAGGTGACAGGAAGCCTTATGGACGCTTCACAACCACAGAGGTGAGCTTCATCACAGGTCAACTGCAGGCCCACTTGGGCTCTGAAAAACCTCCACCCAGCATTCTCATAAAAACGGAAGAAGGCATATAACCACCACTGTCTTCTTGGCAATAAAGGAGAAGCAGCTTCCTTGAACGCAGGAAAGTCACCCCTCCCTCCAAGCAGACACAAGGAGCCTCTATTACACCAAGGACACAAAGAAACTGAAGAAGCCAGACCCAAAATAAAGAAAAAATTTAAAAGAGGGGCATGGAAATAATACAGTGTAATTAAATGTATTCTGGTACCACTTGGAGTCTCAGTCTATTTGGGGACTCAGCCTCAAAAGTAAAAATAAAATTTAAAAGAGGAAAGGGGAGCGAAAGAGAAGACCGTTCAATTAAGTCCGTGCTAGAAATACTTGGGGTCTCAGTCTACTTAGGGTCTCGGACTAAAAACTTAACATTAAAAAACGGGAGGGAAAATGACATTTCAAAAATGCGTGTGCTAGGACCACTTGGGTTCTAGTATTTGCTGGGGAAAGGACAGTCACGCTGTGCTCTGCCTCGAGGTTACCTAGTGAGAATTTGGGGTAAGTTTACACGGAAGGGCGACAGGGCAGTGCCCGCTTTCTGGGGAACAATACCGAGACCAGGGCACTAGGTCTGATGCCTCGCCCTCCTCCCCCCCACCACCAACACGGCCTCGGCATCCCAGCCCTGACCCTGGCCCGGACCTCCCGAGCCCCGGCGCGCGCCTCACCCAGCAGCGCCCGCAGGTGCTTCAGGCGTGTCAGCACGTCCTTCTTGGGGTCCAACACCTTCTGGGTGGACTTCTTCACGTCTCCATGGCTCCTTCGAGAGAACATCCCGCCGCAGAAAGCCCGTACCCCGCCGGCGGGGGACGAGGCTGCTGAGCCGCACGAGTCACTGCATTGGGTCGGGGCCGGCGCGTGTCGCGCGGGCCAACTCGCAGTCCCCTTCCCGGCCGCCGCAGCCGCTTCAGCAGTGGCTCCGCCGGGAATCGCGAGGGGAGGGGCAGGAAGGCGGTGTCAAAGAGAAACGGACCGCCCCGCCCCGCGGGAGGTGCCAGTCGGCCCCTAGGGCGCGGCGCACGTGTGCGCGGTCCGGACCCTTCTCAGGGGCGCGCCCGGAGCGCCCAGCCAGCGCCGCGAATCACAAAGTACCTTGCGCTACGTACACGCCGTACTATAAGTCCCGGGATGCACCGCGATAGACCTGTCCAATCAGACTGGCATGACTTTGGCACAATGGGAGTCAGCAGGCCGGCTCTAAGCACCTTCTAGCTTCCTACCCCGAGTGGGGCCGCAAAGCCTCCTGGGAAATGTAGTTGTGTAGGAAGCGACTCACTGCGACCTCCTTTCCAGGTTTCCAGGCGGCGAGCGGTAGAACCTACCGCCTACCCGCTGAAGCCAAGGGTTCCTGTACCTTCACTCTGTGCCCACCGCAATTTCCTCCAGTGCAACCTAAACCACAGAAACATCTCAGTAAGGAAAGTTTCAAGGCTTTTAAAATGAAAACCATGTTAAGTTCTGGCTTCTGGAGTCACCACGGAGCCAAGGAGTGAGTGGAAATCGCTTTGACCATACCAAAATTGGAGCTCTAATTTCACACTGAAATGCATGACTTTTGCAGAAGGGAATAGTATGCCTAGGCTCTGAGTGAGGAGTCCCTTGGCTGCTGAGACCCAACCTCACTTGAAGTATGGAGTCTCTCACTCAGGGTTCCTCGGCATCTTTCCTCTTGCTTTGTAGGAAGTACACGTTCTCTATGTTGTGCAAGGCTGTATAGCAATCCAGTAGCAGAACCAGAAATAGAACCTGAGGGACCTGACTCTCAGGTCGATATGCTTTGTCAGGCCAGGCGCCTGTAACCTGGGGCAAGACTGAGATGGAAGATGGTCCGGAGATTTCTTACCAGAGATCTGTAGTATTATTTACTGCATCTGGATCCTTTGTTGCTCCAGATTTTGACAACATTTTAGCAAGTACTTAAGCTGGCTGTTTAAAATATTGTGGTTTCCATCAGATTGGGACAACGTAACTCTTTTTCTCATTCAACTGAACTATAATTTGGGGGAAGAGCCAGAGATTACACAGCTTTGTATCCTCATCGCTGAGCACAGTATTTGGCCTCTAGAAGCACTCAATGAAAGTTCATTAAATGGAATAAAAAGCCAAAATGACCCTACATATTTCATGAATATGTAGTGCAAAAAATATCTCACAATTGTTTGAGCCTCTATTTTTAGACTTATCAAAATAACATTGCTAGAACTAGAATATATTCATACTGAAGGAATATAACAGCAATAAAAAGGAATGGAGTACTAATAAATCCAGTAACATGGATGAATCTCAAGACCCAGAGATGGAAGCACCACCACATTCAGAAGGATGGCAGAACTGCCCTACCAGTCTGTGTCTCCAGGTGACATCTCAATCAGTGCCACGCACCATCCAAGACTGTTGTAAGATGGAAAAAAAAAAACACTCAAGGTATTTTGGGTGTCTTGGCTACAGCAACTTAGTCTGTGCTTGATTACACATAGTCACACTATTCACTGCCCAATTCCTTTTAAAAAGATACCCTTCATTAGACTGACTGAAAAAAATAGTACATACTTGTCTTGGGGAATTCAAGTTTTCTCACAAAGCAACCTGTCATCATAGTCAAACATATATTGAACACCTGCTATGTACAAAAGCATGCATCTAAATCTTGGGGATAAAAAAAATGTATAAGATGCAGCCTCTTGACCTCCAAAGCTTCCAATCTAGTTGAGGGGCAGAGCGGCTAAATAAATGCAGAGGTAAATGACGCTGTACAGTGAACATGTGACACGGTCAAAACTTGGTAGTATGAGAAACAGGCATTCATGCATATAGATTTACCTCTTTCATCCTATCTAGCCTTTACTTACTGATGAAAATGTAGAACTACAGGTCCTCTCTAAAAATTCAAGAAACCTAAATTATTTTTGATGCTTTTTCTCAATGTGAAATAAAAATAAATAAAAATACTTTTCATTTTCTGTTGCTCTCTAAAGTTATTACTGCTGGACTGTGAACTCCTCGAGAGCATCGCTTGCTCCATAATTCTTTATCCCTAGTGTTTCGAGTGCCAAGTAATTTGCAGACACTTAAGAGCCATTGAATAAATGTCCCACTTTCATCAATAAATAAAGATAATAAAATCAAGAGTTAAAAACTTTCGATGCAAATTAAAACCACTCTGAGATATCACTTGAATTAGCAAAAAAAAAAAAAAAAAAAAAAAAGATATGGAAAAACATAGCTGTTAGGAGTAAAAAAAAAAAGCTATGGAAAAACATAGCTGTTAGGAGTGTAAAATAGTACAACTCTTATGGAGAGGAATTTGGCAATATTACATATCATTTGCCCTTTAACACAGGAATCCTACTTCTATGAATCTACTCTAAAGATATACCTCCAGAAATATAAAACCACATATTGAAGGTTATTCCTTCCAGCATTATTTATAATAGCCGATGTAGTGGGTTGAACAGATATGTCCATGTCCTAATCCCCAAAACCTGTGATTATGACTTTTGGAAAAAGAAATAATAATTTCAAGTGACTTTTTTTGCAACTGTAATTAAATTTGGGATCTTGAGGTGAAATCATCTTGGATTATTTTGGTAGGCTCTAAATCTAATGAATGTTCTTATAAGAGACAGCAGAGGAGAATACACACAAACAGAGAAGAAAGCCATGTGAAAACAGAGGCAGAGACTGGAGTCATGCAGCTACAAGCCAAGTGATTCCTGCAGCCACCAGAAGCTGTGAGAAGCAAGGAAGATTCTCCTCAGGGTCTTCCAGAGGAAGCCCATCTCTGCCAACATCTTGATTTCAGACTTCTGACTCCCAAAACTGTGAGAAAATAAATTTCTGTTGTTTTAAGTCACCAAGTTTGTGGTCATTTGTTGCAGCAGCCCTAGAAAATGAATATTGCCAGATACAGGAGAGAACCCAGTGTGATTGTCTAAAGGAATCTGACTGGATATGGTACATGCCTACACATCTAAAAGTGGCTTATTGAATCCAGTGCATCTTTCTTTATAATGTAGTGCTATGTAGTACTATGTAACCATAGAAATAATGAGAAAATTTCCTAAGTTTCCTCATTTGACCTAATCTTCCAGATATATTGTTAAGTATAAAAGCAATGGTCAGGGCATAAAATATGTATTTATTTGACTGTTTTCTTCAAAAAGAAACATTGGAAGGATAAATCAAAAACTAACATTAATATCTACCTAAGAGGGATGGAGAATGGGGTAGAACAGATAAGAAATGGCAAAAGGTCCTCTCTGAGTACATCTTTTTATATAGTTTTGATTTTTGAAACATTTAGATGTTTTACA
Organism: Pteropus alecto; assembly: GCF_000325575.1. Classification (NCBI taxonomy): domain Eukaryota; kingdom Metazoa; phylum Chordata; class Mammalia; order Chiroptera; family Pteropodidae; genus Pteropus; species Pteropus alecto. The sequence goes on along the minus strand of NW_006442491.1, from coordinate 2,295,018 downwards.
TATTCAAAATTTAAAAAAGAAAAAACCTGATAATTGAAAATAAACAGAATAAACTAATGAACCTAACCACATATCTAATTGGTAAAATAGCTATATAGAGAAAATAATTTCAAGTGACTTTTAAAGATAATATTCTAATTGAACCTCCATAAAGGGATATGTTCTAAGAACAAAAAGATCTGCAAAGAAATATTAACTGTTATTAGGACTAAGATTTTCTGTGTAAGAGAAAGGAGACATACAAATATCAAAATCAAAGAAGTTAAGTAAAAATTCTGTAAAATTAAAATTTACCTAGAAATATCCATTTAAACTCATGACTTAAAAATACATGCATGGGTCAAGGTTCATTCTTTTCCACACAGGTATGTAGTTGTTCCTGCAATATTTATAGAAAGACTTTCCTTTCCCCCCATTGAATTAACTTGGTACCTTGGTCAATTATCAATTAAACAAATGTGTGTATCTATTTCTGAGCTCCTTGTTCTGTTCCATGGATCTGGTTGTTTAACCTTAAACCATTACTCTCTGTCTTGACTATTTGATTTCAGTCTTGACTTCAGGTAGTGTATATTCTCCTTGTTCAAAATTATTTTACCTATTTTGGTCCTTTCCAATTCCATGTAAATTTTAAAATCAATTTACCTTTTTACAAAAACAAAAATCTGCTGCTTCCCAGTTCTTCTAATCTCTAAAAGGGATTGGCACTCAGTGGCAATGAGGACACCTTGCATCTCAATCTTGATTTCCAAATATCATTCCCCACTCAAAATAATCAGGGTTCTTTAGAAAAATGGCAAATTCTGGGTCTGCGGTGAGAAAATATAGAATGAATATAATACTATGCCCAAAGATCAATGGGAAAGTCTATAAAATATAGGAGCCAGCTTAAAGGAGCTTCATATAGCCAAATGTAGGATAATACGATCATCGAAAAAGAATAACTGCTTTTGATTATAATACTTTGAATAAATAAAAATTCAGGAATCCATGATTTTCAATAATTTTTTTCAGTATACTAGGTGAGTGTTTCAAGTATAAAACATGACTTGCAACTTTCATGATTTCAGGCAGACTTATAAAAAAAGTATTTAAGAACCCTCAGATGGCTAAATCCCTGCTCAGTAACAAATGAGGATCCTGATCTGAATTGGGTGTGTTTTAAGAATCTAAAAAGAGGAGAGTTCAGAGCTTTAGAGATTTATATTCCCCCGACTTACCAGAAAAGTATCATGTTTTCCTGATGACACCAAATTGGATTTGGTTGTTCAGGAGGACAGTGACCAAGTGACCATGGCAAAGTAAGGAAAGTAAGAGGAGAGACCAAGAAGGCCCAAAGAATAAATAGAAACAATCAATTCCTGATATTGTCTGGAGTAGAATTTTAGATTTTTTCTATACTATATATATAAATGCAAAGCAACAAATATTTACTGAACAACTACTACCACTAAATTGTGATTATCATAGTTTTATGCTTTCCCATTCTTTTCTACTGTACTTAAAACTGGTCTTTCAAGGGCATATGTGAAAACTACAATGCCTAGCATCATTGATGGTAAATATTTATCAAAAAACTCTACAATTCATTGTTTCCAGACTTGTGCTCAGCACAGGGCCAGGGTTAGCATTCAATGTTTGTTGAATGAATGAACTCATTATTTCATTCCTTCATTAATATCTCATTCAGCATAATTAGGAAGCGTTGTTCAGGGTGATGTTTTCAATTTAACTAATGTATTATATATCCAATTTTTAAAATTCTACCCTCCTTTTCTCAGAAATCTTTCTAAAATATACCTCAGGCTTTTTCATCTTCTTAAACAGATTATCATTTATGAAACCATAATTTATCCCACCCCAACTCTGGCTCCCTTCATCTCCTCCTAAACTGATGTTGCTACTACCAACAAAGGAGAAATGTCTAATAGGCTTTCCACATCTAATTTTGCCTACTTTTTGCCCCAAAACTCAGTCATTGCTATCAGAGACAATTTGTTTACCTTTTAACTTTCATAGTTGGAATCATTCTAGATGCTTAGACCTGCCAACTCTGTAAATTCCAGATAACCTAAATGTTAACACATTTTACTTTCTAATTTTTCACTCAGAGTTTTTCAGTTTGGAAGGATTTGTTTTTTTCATATTGACTGAAATAGCTTGTCCCTTCACATTAATCCTAATTGTCATGAATCTTGTCTTAATTTTAGAATATGGAAAAATTTAACTTCTAGCCACAAATTTTCTTATCAGATAAGCTCATTGTGCCTGTCCTCAGGAATAAGATCTTTTAGTGGTCAGACATATTGTGAATCTTCATTTGGATGCTATTGCCAGAGTCAACCCCTGGTGGACCACTGTTGACACCAAGTCTGTTTTTATTGATCATAGGGCCCTTTGAATTCTTATTTAAAAAAAAAAAAAAAACCTAAAAATCTAAAACTGAAGTATGTTCTTGTATCAGCTTTCACCCTGAAATTTTGACTTAATCTGTTTAATACACATGTCATACCCCTGAGAATCTACATGGACCTAAAATTCCTAAGAAAAAAAGGATGACAATACTTCAAAAGAATAAAATGCTAAACTCAATGCTTAAGAGACAAGAAACCCAATGTCTCTGTTTTCCAGATGACATATTACTGTATACACTGAAAATACATTTTTTCTCTTCTACAAATATTTCCTTTTAGTTTCTTTTCTAGTAGGAAACTATTAGTTTATTTTCTTTCCAAATATCTGTCAAGCAAGGAGATTTACTACTTAACTTTAAAGTTGCCTATAAATCATTTTATATGAAAATTTCACTTCAGGACAGACTTGAAAAGTTTTTGAAAATATATTAGCCATTTTGATATGTCTGATGGATGGCTGATAATGAAGTAATGACTTAAGGGAAAGAAACCAAATTGTTTTTTCTAAATTTATTCAAGCAGATGTTTTCACAGCTGTACATTTCAACTATAATGTCATCTGCTTTGGATATATTTTCATTTTTTTATCATCAAAACAGTATTAATATTTCAGTATTGAATCATGGCTACACATCAACTTTAAAAAAATATAAGCATGTAAGTAACAACCATGAGAATTTTTATAAGTAAAAAAAAATGTTTGAATGATAATGTTGGAAAAATAAGAAATCATGGGAACTATCTAAATAGTAAATAAAACTTAAATAGATTTATGGATGAGAGAGAGAGAGAGAGAGAGATGAAATTATATATATAAGGTGATAAGCCCATGAAAATCTAGTAATTACCTCTCATCTGCTCCCAATACACAAAGTGCCACCATTAGGTTTAATATTAGATCAGATTGACTCCTAAATTTAGAGCTGGGTGGCATATTTTCTAAAAATGAGTGCAGGTTATAGAATGTCAACAAAAACTGTTCATTCAAAATGAAGAAATTCATCACATAGTTTGCTTTACTTACAAATTCTTATAATTCCTAAAAAAGTGAATCTCAATATAATTCTTGGGGAACAAAATAATTCTTGGGAATCACAAAAGAAGAATAGGAATTCTTCTACTAAGCCATATATAAATGTATATCTTAAATTGAAACTGTTTTTACCTGGCATTTTAGACAGGATTCTCAGTTGTAAGAAACAAATTGAAATGAAAGGCACAAAATAAAAGGCAATTCATTCATTCAAAGAATGCTGGACTCACAAAATCAATGGAAGGTTGGAGAACCAGATTTAGAAAATACTTGGAAAATTAGCTACCAAGGCAGCTCTGAGAGGTCTGATAGGTCATAGAGCAGAGAATATGGGTCAGCACACTATGGGTTCCATGACAATGAGTGCCCTCCCACCATTCTTCGCATCTTCAAGTTCAAAGTCTCAAGAACATTCAATTGGCTCAGTCTTAGTTAGATGCCCATTTCATGTGTTCACCCTTCTTGGCTGCCCTGGGTCAGAAAATCTGAGGTGCTAACCCTCTTTGAAAGTAAGAGGCTGGCACTACTTCTTACCAAGACTATAAAGAATAGGACATCTCTGCCCCGCCCCCACCCAAAAACAACAATAGAATGCTTTGTTGGAGGAAGGAATATTGGGTGTCAAATAGGTAACATGATAATAACAAATCAATACACCTTCTGCAGAGCAATAAAGCATCATTATTCATGATTCATTTGGCGTGAATTAATATATGCCCTGGAATAAAAAAGAATCTGCCTGTAGGAGTGGTTTGTAATTAAGATCTCGTACTTCAATAAGATGATTGATAGACATAGTTTACTGCTTTCAGTAAATCTATTTTTTTTTTTTTTTAATTTTTAACTGGGAAACCCTGGTGTCACTCAGACATAGGGTATATGTGAATTTTGCAATTATTAAAATCATCATAGTGAGTAATTGAAAAGAATTGAATCATATTGCCATTTCTGTTTAACCAAAACTGAAGAATTCAAATGCCACAGAGGACATAAGTAACTCCCTCTCTTTGTATTCTTCTTCTTTTTCTTCTTTTCTTTGAATTGATGTGCCCCTCTATGAGCCACACTAATATTTATCACATTTTATTGTCCTTTTTGGTAATCTTTTTGATCCAGTCAGTAGGCTGAGCCCCTACTCTGTTAGTGTTATGCAGAGCAATGAAGTTGTAAATATAATGAGGACACCGCCTCAACCCCCAGAGGGATCACAGTCAATTGGAGGAGACAGACACAGCCCTGAGCTCAGTGAACTCACAGTGTAATGTATGAAATACGCATTTAACTAGATAATAATACCTAATAATAGCAATACATGCAGGGAATTATGGGAGAGATCATGAAGGACTGGGCAGTAGGGATGAGGAGAGGATTCAGAGAAGGCTTCCTGGAGGAGGTGACACCTGAACTGGGGAAAGGTGCTGGACACATCCCAGGCAAGTCAAGGAGGTAAGATGCAATAGGCTGAGTAAAGATCACCAGAAGCAGTTTAATTTTTGTGGTTGCTACCCAGGTTTGTGCTTGTGGTTGTATCCAGCATAATTTTGGGGTTGCAGAAATGTGCGTGTGATCGCGTAGCCTTGTAAAAACAGCAGGGCCAAATGGTGATGATGCTAAAACGAAAAGAGACAAGCAAACTTCTTTTGAATCTGTGGAAGGCAGAATGATATGATAGCAAATGCAAAGGCTCTGATTCCCAGTCTTTCTTTCTTCTTAGCAGTGTAATCTTAAATGAGTTACTCAATTCTCCAAGTCTCAGTTTTCCTCATCTATAAAATGGAGATAAACTCGCATTGAGCTATTTATTCTAAGGAGTAAAAGAGTGTAAAAAGAATCGAGCACACTGCCTGGTATAAAAGCGTTCAATAAATATTATTTTGGTTTTCTCTTCTCACCTACTCCCAGAAAATGCAAATGAGGTAATTTCTGTTTGCTAAGACTATCCATTTGCATGCACAGTTGATTGCTAAATGTGTTAAATAGGAGGGGTTTACACAGCTGAGGTTTCCCATGGTTTTACACAGTTCACACTGGACACCATTAGAGTAGGTAGAAGCAATGTCCCAGAATCCTTTATCCCCCACTTTTGTTATGCATTCCTTGGCAAGGAGGGATATTTTCCCTGATGCCACTACCATACTAGGTAAAATATCTGCTTCTTTCTGGACCTTGCATGATACTGGGTTAAGAATACTGGCCAAGGGTTTATGGACCTAAATGTGTGACTCAGCAGTTTGTTCCAGGGCATATTTTACTTCCTCTGGTTACTATAAAACCAAACTTATGAATAGTTTATAGATTCCTTCAAAAGTTAAAGTAATAATTAAAATTACTAAAACTTAGATTATAATAAATCAAATTAATAATTTAAACAACAAAGTAACACCTCAGGGACTAAAAAATTGGGCTGAATAATCTATCCAAAAGATGTCAATTGATATTTTTCTCTATCACTTAAATGTTCATTTTAAAAATCAAAATAATAAATGTCTTTCATCAAGCCCCTTCACGACCCTAGTTTTTTCTCATTCATTTATCTATTCAACAAGCATTTATTTAATTTCTTTCTGTTAGGCACTTATTCTAGTCACCGGATAGACAGAAATAAAAAAGACAATTCTTGTTCCCACCGAGTTTACTTTCTGGTTGGTTAAACTATCCAAAGATGACACTTTACAAAATAAACATGAAGTTTTTTTTTTATTTTATTTTTAACTTTCGGAAGCTATTAAGAAAAGTCTCTCATTTGCTTTGCCTTTATATAATTTGCCTCCATCTCAGCCCTAGTCATAATATCATCTTCTGTAAATGTAGGTTAAATAAATTTACGTAATTGTCAAGAGTTATTACAAAGAAAATCGTAGAATTATAGAAAATTTTGAGAGTAAAATGTGACTGACAAATGTATTCTCTCATTATAAAGAGGGGAAAATAAGAACCAAACTTGGTTAGTGATTAGTTGTTGTCAGAATTGGGGATGGAAACACCTGACTCTGACATGATGCTTCTGGCATCATTAGGATGGTATTCAGATGTGATGATATGATGATGGTATTCAGATGTGATGTCATACCATTTTTCAAAGCAATTTCATGTACCTTCTTCCATTTACTCTTCACCAAAGCCCATGATGCTGGAGTTCTTGTCCCCATTTCACCTAGACTCAGAGAAGTTGTATGCTGGCTCAAGGTCATATGACAAACAAGAAGCGGGTCAAAAGACAAATCAGACAGACTTAGAAAAGCAGAGCATAGTAAGTAAATAATGACTTGGTTAGTTCCCTGGTAGATGGAGATCAGGTTAGACCAGTTCAGAGAGTAGGAAAGTCTCTTGAAAGAGAATAAAAAGCCCCAGCTAGGAACCAAAGACCTACCAAATCCAAGGACTCTGTATCTAGAGCCAAAAGCTACATAAAAATTCATCCAGATAAGGAAACTTATAGAGTGAGGCGACTTCTTCTTTAAGTCTCCGAAGCTAATTAATAATCAAGCTAAGGAAGAAGTTTACATCTCTTGACTCCCAGGTCAGTGTTTATCTAATCACATCATTTTCTGGCTGGAAAGGTCAGTGGAAGCTCAAATTTTAATAAAAGCTGGAAGGATAGTGGGCTAATCTTTATAATGGTGGCCCTCAATGAGCCATACTTCCCAGCATTCATACCCTTGTATTTTTCTTTTCCCTTGAATCTGGCCTGATTCTGTAACCTTATTTAACTAGTAGAACATGATGGAAGTGACAGGGTGTCAGTTGCAATAATAAGCCTTAGAAAGGCCTGGAAGCTTTCATTTTTGCACTCTAGAAGAAGCCAACCACCATGTAAGAAGTTTAGCTATTCAGAGACTGCCATCCTGTGAGAAGTCTAATCTAGTTTTGTGGAGAGGCAATGCAACAAACAAACAAACAAACAAACAAAAAACTGAGACCCTTGGCTAACAGCCTCAGCTAACCATCAAGCCAACAGCAAATACCAACTTGCCACACTTGGAAGTGAGGTCATCTTGCAAGTGAATCCTCCAGCCCCAGTCAAACCTATCAGCCGTGGAGAGCAGAGATGAACTGTCCCAGACAAATCTTACTCAAATTGCTGGACTGTGAACAAATAAAATGTTGTAGTCAGCCACTAAGTTCAGAGATACTTTGTTACATAACATAAGTGGCTGAAACAGAGAAGGTGTCTGCTTATGGCCCCAAGGTCCTGGAACTAAGAAATACCAAAGACTTATCTCCTCAGCTGGACAGAGCCAGGCACTGTAATCAGTGGTTTATCTCTAACATTTTTTTGGTTCTAAGATCCTTTGAGCTTCTGAGTCTCTACTTGGCTTACCCTATGATCTCAGATAAACCCGATGCCTACATAATAAAGAGATTTTTGTTCCTGGAAGGTGACTGGCCTTACAGGGATTGCTTTTCCCACCAGGGAGTAGAACGTAGGTGACAGGAAAGGAAGGAGAATGGTCTTTCAGAGTTATAAGCAGAGAGCAGAAGAAGCTCCAAAAGTCTAAGTGCTGGCAGCAAGGAAAGAAAACCCAAAATTTATCTCCATGGAGGACATTGGGGTGTTTATAGAGTAAATAACAGAATATCCATAGGAAAAGCACCAGGCAAGCCTGAAACAGGCAGGTTAACAGAAATTGACTTGAGAAGTTGACTTTTGATTCATCCAACATTACTGGAAGCACTTAAAATTGTGCTGGGCTTGTAACTAGTTACTTGCAGCTGGTGAGCAGACAGGAACATAGATAGAGTCTCCAGAGAAGTTGGGAAGTAGGTGTATCAATTATCTATGCCACTAAAATGCTGAATGGCAACCAACCACAAAACTTCTATGGCCTACACCAATAAACATTTATTTAGCTCATGAGTCTATGGGGTTTGCCAGATCTGGGTTGGGCTTGGCGGATCTTGGCTGGTCTTGGCAGATCTTGCTTACCTCTCTAGGATTTCACTAGCTATTGACTGATCTGGGGTGGCCTTCGCTAGGAAGACCGGGGTAACCTGGCTCTGGTCCATATTTTTCTTATTCTCCTCCTGGGACCAGTGGACTAGTCTGGGCATGTCCTTCTTATAGTAATGACAAAGGGCAGGAGTGAACAAGTCCAATTACACAAGCGGTTTCAAACTTCTAATTGTGACACATTTGCTATTATCTTATCAGCCAAAGCAACTCACATGGCTGAACTGAGAGTCAGAGGAGGAGGACAAAAAGATTGGGTGCAGAAAGAGGTTAAGAATTATGACCATTAATCAAGATATCACAGAAGTTATTTTGTAAAAAGCAACTTTGAAAATAGAAAGGGAGCTGCTCGAAGGCTCTGTCAGGAACTTTGTATGACTAGGCAGTGTTATTAGTCCCTGGGGACTCAAAGCTAAGCACACATGCCCCTTTAACGGGGAGCGTTTGCTGCTCAGTCCTTTACCCACATTAAAGGAACTCTATTTCTGCCTGGTCATTCACATGACCAGCCTTTTGCGACCACCCTTCAATATCCCACAGCTTTTTGAAGGCACATGGAGACCACTGGACTTTGGGGTCTGAGGAAGGAGGTTGTCCTGAGGTATAGGAAATAAATGTGATAATTGAGGTACTGTGGGTTTTCCAAGTCTCTGTTCAGAGGCCCAGGGGTATTCTCAGGAAGAAACTGTTGAAATGAGAACAGTGCAACAGACTTCATATATTTTCCCTATTACAAATGAAGGTGACTTGGATGATTGATCAAAAGGCAAATTAGATAGTAAGACATTGTCAATACAGGCATACCTCAGAGATATTGTGAGTTTGGTTCCAGACCATCACAATAAAGTATTGTAATAAAGTGAGTCATAATCTTTTTGCTAGTGGAGGGTCTTGCCTTCAGTTTGTAAAAAGTGAAACATCTAGAAGCACAGTAAAGTGAAGGACTTCCAAGGGAGAAAAACAGTGCACTTGTTAGTCATAATTCTAATGGTTACTTAGACAGAAAAACCACTAGAGGTATCATTCAAGAACTGCCAATTCCTATTGCTCTGACTCTGCCTGAGTTTATAAAGTCTTTTGTGAATTGGGTTGTTTGGCATAGGCTCGTTGCCCAGAGCTTGAAAACCACAAGCAGACATTATAGCACTGAGTTTCTGGACCTATATAAGCAGACACCAGATTCACAGCAATCCTACCAATAAATTTGGACATCTTAAGGTACTCTGGGGCTGCAGCACTCCTCCCCACTGGATATTTCTTTAGCTGTGTAATATTACATTAGGTAAGCCTCTAATGATGGAGCCCCTATCTTCTAGAAGCCCTGACCCATGGAAGTATGTTTGCTGTCCTGACACATAGGAGATTTTCCAATTAAAATGTGGTATCAATGCAATATTTATATATTTTATAGGTTTCTTGCTTTGGAAAGTGAAATCCTAGCAAACAGCAACTTGTATTTTAGTAGCTTTGATAGAACACATGATAAGTTGGAACTTGATTGGAAAATATTGACTGATGTAAAACTTTCCCTGTTAATCTGTACTCAAGAAGCTGAGCAGACACTCTTGGTGTTCTACCTTCTGCCTTCGCCTCTGTACCCAAAGGTCGCTTACTATGAAAAACTGTGACTCTCTGCCAAAAGGCTTTTTTCTCACTGTGAGAACATGATTGGTCCATGCACAGGGGCAAGCTGAACATGCAGAGAGTTTATGCTCCCTCAACCAATGACGGACACGGAGGTGATGGATAAAGATCCCAGCTCCCTCACCTTTGAAGTGGAATGACTCTGAAAAACATATTCTGTGCAATCTAGCGGTAGTTACCTGCTTGGTAATGAACTCCACATGAGCCACCTTATATGCCCTGTCTTACTTCTCTATTTCCTTGCTATCATTTCCTGGGATCCCCTCCAAACCAATTACTTGTTCACAAATCTATATTTCAACCTGAGAGAGCATTCAGTCTCAAAAGACAACACAGTCAAAATAATAAGCTGAGGTTCCTAGAATAATACCTGGAATGTTCAGTTTTTCTTTGTCTTTGTTGAATTCAGCAAAATAGGAACTGATATTTTAAGCTAAATAAAAGTGATTTTATTAGATGAAATTCAAGCAAGACAAATCCAGGGCTTGTAGGTGGATGACAGACAGATAAACAGACACATAGAGGAAACGATAGCTTCAGCCATCTATGTGACCTATCAGTCTGTCTTAGCCTAGGGGTCAGTGGTAGGCAAACTAAAAATTTGAGGAAATATAGCCTCTAGTCTTTGCCCCCTAACTGTGGAATTTCATAGAATCTTACAAGAAAGGATAACATAATTCCCCATGGCTCCTCCTGCAACTTGCTTTTCTTGCTCAGTGTTATGTTTCTGAGATTTTTTTCAGTATTGATATATGCACTCTCATTTTCATTGCTTCATAGTAGTCCATGTGTACAAAATGCAGCACAACTTATTGATTCATTCTCCTGTAGGTGAATATTCAGAATGTTCTGTTGCTTCATAATTGCAGCCCAACATTCTTGTCTGTACCTAGCCCCTGTGTGTGCATGTGTGTGTGCACGCAAGTGTATGTGCACATGGGGTTGCTAGGATATGTATGTGGGAGTGGACTTGCTGGGTAGAAAACAACAGTGGTCACCTCTGGTGGTAGGCGTGGTGATAGTGGGGTCTTTAGAAAGACTGTGATTGTTCAATGGATGTTGGTCTCATCGTTCCAATACTTCTTTGTATGTCTGAAATACTTTGTTCATAATTTAAAAATACATAAATCTACCCTGGGTTTGAATGGGGCCAGATATAATCCTTTTCTGGATTACTTTGCTGCCTTTGCTTGTTAAAATTTCTCTCAAGCACACTGCAATTACTAATGCCTCCAAGAAGAATGTACTCAAGAGGTATAGAATCAGTTCTGTGCAAAGTCGGCAAAACTAGCAATAGAAAAAAAAAAAGAATTATTTAATTTACAGAAAGTTTCTCTCTGACTTTAAGTTTTGTCTTTGTCATTCAACTTTTAAAAAATCGTTTTCAGAAATTGACTTATGTAAACAGTCCTCACCTCTTGGAGAATTCCAGGATATGCTTTATCCATTGGGCCCTGAAACTGAGCAACTCTACAAGAAAAATAATCTAGGTCATTTCAGGCTTTTGTCCTTTGTTATTTCAAGTCAATAAAAATAGTTGTCCAGGAAGGTGACTCAGGATTTGGCTTGCTCTGTCTTTCTTGATTAAAATAATAGCAGGTCGATTTGGCTTATTTCATTCCTTTTCACCTCTTTATTCTTGCTAGAAATTAGATAAAATGACTATTATTCCTTTCCCACCTCCAATCAGTTTACTTTGAACAAAAAATTATTTTCACCAGATTTGATGTAATTGCACACAAGATTTCTGAATTAGATAGGCCTAGTTTTCCCTTACTTCCTCACCAAAAATTCCATCTATGAAGGTATATTTCAAAAATAGAAAGTGAGCATAATGACCATGTGAGTTTCCATTAGGAGGGACTGGGGCTATGATTCAGCTCTTTTGTGAGCACTGATTACCTAATCAAGGCGGCAACGACTCTGGTGCTATTGAGAGGTGATACCCTGAATAATGAAATCTTTTTCTTTCTGAGCATTCCTCTTTTGTTTGGAGATCTCAAAGTGTTTTAAAACAGTAATGAGTCTTTAAGCCACTTTTATGCTAGCAGATATCAGGCCATCAGTAGTTTATATTAAACTACTCAATGGAAATAACGCTAAAAACACTAGTAGCTAAAATTCATAAAGCACATAATGTGTGTGAGGCACTGTTGTTAGGTTTTTTCTGTTTTTTTGTTTTTTAACATTATCTCATTTAATCCACACGATATCCTCATGTGGTAGAGATTACTATTACCCCCATTGCATATATGAAGGGCTGAAGTATAGAGAGGTTAAGTAACTCACCAAAAGTTACATAGCTAGTAAGTGCTTGAGCTGGGATTTGAGCCAGGTGGCTGGGCTCTTCACTTCATGTTCTTAATTCCTTTGCCATGTGGAGGCTCAGAGGGGATAGGTAACTTGGAAATGGTCACACAGCTATAGAATGGTAGAGCCAAGGTTTTAACCCAGGTCATCCTTTTGTGAAACCCGAGATGTTAATTTCTACTTTACTAGAAAAAAAAAGTCTTAAGTCATTATTTAAAGTCCTTCTTTAGATTATTGGTAATTCATATAAGAATTTCATTTCTCCCTATTACCAGGCCACCTCTGAAGTGCTAGACAACAGTTTAAAATGACAAATGTTAGAAGGCATGGATTTTTTATATATAAAGGCTCTAAAGATCAAAGCAGAAGGAAGTAGAATAAGTCCTTATACACCCAGAAAAAAGAAAAAGATGAAATTATCAGCTGTTCTCGGTACCTTGGAGTCAGAAATAATCCCAGACTCTTCTACTTTAGAACAAAAAGATAAGAAAAGCTAAGTGAGGAGCCACTGGGGTGGATGCTATAAAAACAAAATGCTTTAAAAATCTAAGCGGAAGTGATCTTTTTTCTCTAGGAAAATTACCAGCTCTCTTTTCATAACCCAGGGTGATTCATAACAGAGGATGAGTCCTGGGTTAAATCCCAGTGTGGGGACAACAAATAGGAAATTGGCCCAGGCAAGGTGCCTAGGACACATGATTTAGGGGGGCGTTCACTCTCAGCGCCATGCAAGTGCTGATCTGCACAGTAATGAGGTTGCATAATTTTTCCAAGTCTGACTCTTGAGTGCAGGTAAAGGGCAGTTTCCCTAAAACATCCAGCCTGAGGTCACTAGGGGTAGACAGAACAGAGTCAGAGATGAATGGAGCCAGTCTGGAGAGTGCTCTGTGGAGATGTTAATACAATACTGCCAGCATCTCCTGTTCATTGCATATGGACCTAAGAGAAGGATGCCAGGTGAGGCAGGAAGAAGAGGTGGAGAAAGGGAGAGGCCCACCAGGAAGCCTGCATATTTGGGACCTCTTTCTTCTGCTCATGAGGAACGTCTAAGCTGTAAACACCATAATGT
>NW_006442491.1:2240609-2281573 GCF_000325575.1 Pteropus alecto | reverse complement strand
CTTTCCCTATACTCTCTTCCTCTCCTGTCCCACATGGTCCACGCTGGTTTTCTTTCCCTTGAATGTTCCCACCTCATGGTTTTATACTTGCTGTCACCTCGGCTGGAAACCGGTCCCAGCTCTACACGTGGCTGACACCCAGCTGACCCATCCCCACTTCAAAATCACCACCTCTGGATACCTTGCCAATTCTCCCAGACCGAAGGAGCACCTAGCCCTCCCGAGTGCTTTATTTTCTTCAGGCCACTTTTTCACAAGTTGAAATGATCTTGTTCTAGGGTGTGTGGACAATCCTCTATAACAAATACTCCTTCTATAGTGAGAGCTCCATGACAGACAGGGTTTTGTTTTATTTACTGCTGTCAAGAGTGCCTGGCACGTAATGGGTACTTCATAAATGTGTGTTGAATTAATGAGCTCCATCTGCCTATTTCAGTCAGGGAAGGGTGTCAGCTTCACAGTTCCTCCTTGCTCCCTTGTGGTATAGTTATCAGGTCCACCCTCTCTGATGAGCATCTACTTGAGAAACCAGATCTTAGCATGTGTGTTTTCATGTCTGTGATATTATGCGAGTCACACTTGGCTTCTGAGTTTTATGTGACACGAATATGAAAAAAACACCTCATCTCCAAAATAGTGAAAATATCTGACAGGAAAAAGGTTGGACAACTGTCCATCAATACCACAGAACATTACTCAGCAATGATGAGGAAAGGCCACTGATTCATATAACAATGTGGTGAATCTCGAAAACATTTATCAAGTGAAAAAAGACAAACACAAAAGAATATATATGGTATGATTTCATTTATATAAAGTTGTACAACAGGCAAAGTGAATCTCTAGTTATAGAAATCAGAATGCGATTCTTCATGTAGGGTGCAAAAATAAAACAAAACAGAAACCCACAAAGGCCACTACAGTATTAGAACAAAATGACATGAAAGTCCAGCTCCTTATGCATGATTTACATGCCATCATTCACTCTAGTGTGTGACAGGAAAATAAATGAACTAATATCAGCTAACTACCTCCAATTTGGCGGGCTGGGGAATTTTTTTGCATGAGGAATGTTTTTAATTTTATTTTCTTGCTGAAACATCTAAAACCTACCACAGATGAGTAGCAAACATTAGACCATCATGCCTGACTCTTCTTCTTTCACACAAATAGACCACCACTTCATTCCAGGAAGGGAAAACACCTTTGTATTAGATAATTGCCTGATAAAAAGGGGTTTCCTCCAGTCCCTAACCTCCCAGTAGAGTAATAACTGAATGAGGACTTATGGAAGGAATGCTGAAGAAGCCTGAGTTTTCATGCACTCACAGAAAATCCCCAGATCAAAGCATTAAGTCATTTCTACTGACCCCAAGAAGCAAACAAGCCTTTCCACTCTCCTGTGATAGTTTTTAAGAAACATTTAAGCTTTCTGAAACACTTTTGGTCATTCCTTTCCCCAAATCTGAATCTATAGTTCTGAGGAAGCAAAGAACATTTGCAGATTCTTTCTTTTTCGGTTTTGGACAAAGTACAGCTTTAGCTACCAGTAAAAAAAAGTTCTAGTGCTCTTTAACTAAAATACTTTACTAAATGGTTGTTAAACTTAAAACAATTTATTTACAAAATAGTAGTAGACCACATATCAAAATAAATTTTGAAGATGGTAAGAGATTGAATGTAAAAATTGAAATTGTTTTTAAAAATTAGAAATACATGAGGCAAATGTTTAAAAAGCACAGTAAATAAGTTGAAAGTCTGATGACAAACTGGAAAAATATTTGCAATAGATATGATAGACCAAATGATTTTATTTCAAGTGCATATTAAACCTCATATTACTTGATAAGAAAATCACCAAAATCCCCAAAAGGGCATAAGGTATAAACAAGAAATTCACAGAAGAAATGAAGAAGAACATAATGAAAATGGAGGACAAAAAAATGGAGGGGCTCGTGCTGCCTGCACTGCTCAGCCAAAAGACTGACGCAGAAGTTGGGCTAAGTAGAATAAGTGTTTACTAGAGAATTGCAAATCCTAGAGACACAGGCGAACTATCCCAAAGGCCTGGCTCCCCGAGTATCTCAGAAGTACAGATTATATAGGGAAAAATCAGTCGTCATGGAAACTAAGGGAGTTGGGGCTGTGGGTGCTACTGATTAGACGATTAAAGGAGGATGAGGTAATTGATCATTGTATCTGGTTCTGGAATCAGCCACCGTGCCATCCCATCTAGTTCTGTGACCTGGTTCCTTGGCTCGTGGGGTTGGAGTTCTGCCTTGATAGGGCTGGGCCTGAAATACATCTAAAGCCAAGATGTCATCCTTAGTCTAAAGTCTAACTGAAACCTATTGTCCTCATGGTTGTAGACCTGGGGCTCAGTTAATCTTATGTCCTAAGGTTTAATGATTAAAGAAGCAGGCCTACAGAGGATAATGGTGGAAAAAAACAAGTGAGTCACAATGCCAGTATCTGGGCAAAACCAGCTCGAATTGGAGTGGGGAAAAAACTATACTGAAGAAATGAAATTTGTGTGCGGTTACAAGCTATAGCGTAAGAAGAGGTGAGTCCGGAAACACCGTGATGCCCATAATACAGGGGTCCTTCTATCAGATCCTTCTTCAATATCAATCTCACTATTAAGCAAACAACTAAAATTAGTAGTTGTTTGGGGGATGCTGTTATTCTCCTAGCAAAGTGGTTTTTAAATGACTAGTTAAGTGAGCCCACTGAAACATCACTAGTTCGAGTATAAATAGAAGTATCCTTCTAACAAGAAATTCGATCTAATAAATTGATACTCTTTGGCTCTATAATTCTCACATAGGAACCAGACTAAGGAAATAATAGGAAAATTGAAATATGTACATAAATATCCATCATAGCACCATTTATGTACTGATATCACAGCACTATTAAATAATACCAAAAGTTATAACTTAAGTATGCAATAAAAAATATAGAGATTATAATTTATTCATTCAATGGGATATCATATAGTCAGCCTCTAAAATTATTTTTTTCTTTATTCCCTTTGCTGTACTTTACATTCCTGTGACTATTTTGTAACTGCCAATTTGTACTTCTTCATCCTTTCACTTTTTACCACTAAAATGATTTTACAAATATATCATGACAAAGTAAAATGTTAATATTATAAAGCAAGAATAATATTATAAAGAGGGAATAGAAAATTGTCTATACAATATGATACAGATTTTATGACTCTGTGTAAATCTGTGTAGTGCAGAAAAAAGAAAATACAAAACCCCAAAATGTTAACCTAAATTTTATGCAGACAATGATTTCTATTTTCAGGGCTGTGACTTTCCAGATTCATTACATGAATTACTTCTGATAACAAGAAAAAAGTCGCTAAAATAAAGCAGGCGAGACTTGAAGGGCATTCTCTTGAACCAAAATAATTCTAATAGTAAAGCTTGAGAACTTTCTACCTGGATCATTTAGCTTATTTATTAAAATATTTTTATTTTCTAGGGTATACAGGTCCATAAACAAAACTAAACACTTCCAAAAACTTAATAGAGATATTAAGTGGACACTAAGATATTTACATTAATTTCTGCTGACGGGAGGGTAATTACAGTGTCCTCCTCCTTGGTAACTGCCCCTGTAGTTTAGGCTGGTCTGGTTATGCTTGGGTTCCTGGGTTCACTCTTTGTTTGGGGGAGTTAAGGAGTTCACCATCACAAAGTCTGTCCAGGGTGGCTCATTAGGTCTCTTTCAACTGGGTTTGGTGACATAAGCACCTATTTGGCAATTGAGCTGTACCTGTGACAGCTTAGCTAGTTTGGACCAGAATCATAGGAAGAATTCAATTTCTTGTTTCTCAAATTTAGGGAGTGATAGAAGTGAACAAGATCCAGCGCCATGGGCCATCTCCAAAGGGCTGTGGAACATGAGCCTGATGGAAAACACAGAATTAGAAGTGGCCTATTCCATCAGAGACACATACAGCCAAGGCATTTGTTTATGCAGGATTGGTGGAATCTTCCACCAAAGACAGACTCTGTGTCAGGATTTCAATGCAAGTAGTTGGCTTGGAAGGTGATTCCAGAAGGCTCAGTGAAGGAGTGAGAAAGTGATCAAGGAAGGAAGGACATTCAATCAACAGGTTATGACTTTGGGCAACAGCAGTTCAATCCCACTGGAGACCCCATGAGATGTATGGAACACAACTCACTGTTGTCCTATTGAGGGACTGGGAAGCTGAGATATTCATCCACCGATTCACATCTGTCAATGGATGAAGTGTATGCCTTGGGCATTAGCTCCAACTCCCTGGCACTTGAAAACTTCCCTGTGCTGTTTAATTACCCTCCTGGTCAGAAAAGGCCCTTGTGCACAAAGATGCAGGATTCTGTCTATGGGAGGAACTGCGTGCAGGCAATCTGGAGGAGGTGTGCAGCATCTGCTACATCAAGTCACACCCCAGCCACTTCGCAGTGCTTCCACTGGGACCTGTCCTTAGATTTCTCCCCTCAAGAGTCACATCATGTACTGTATTACAAACTCTTTGAACCTGTTTGCCTCCAAGCAGTGATGGATCCTCATCCTCTTTGACTTCTGGAATCTTCCTCCCAAACAGCTTCTTTCCCCGACCTACTTTTCTCCGTCTGGGCCTCAGCTCTGTCCCCAAGGGCCAGGTGAGCATGGTTCTTTGGCTTTAATCACCTGTCCATCTACCCACCCAACCATCCGTTTTGACTCAGAAGGATAAGAGAGGTATAGGAATGAAAAATAATGCAGGGCCATATTTCTGAGAGGTTGAGAAGTAGAAAGGGAGATTCTTCAAGACAGTACCATATGAAGAGTTTTGAAATCTGTTTCCGTGTAGTAAATTGGAATGAAGAGACTGATCATGTAAAGAATGGACAAAAAATACACAAGAAACACAACAGAAGTATTTTTAATTTATGTAAATCCACTTTTTAAATCTAATGTTTTAAGTGTATAAGGAAACACTATTTAGTGGAAGAGTCCGCTTATTTTTAATTAATATTTTTGACTTAATTTTCAAATAAGTAAGTTCAGGGATTTCTCTTTTATCGTTCACTCTAATATCAATATCTCACATAACCATTGTTCAATGATCAAAACCAGAAAATTAACATTGTTGTAATACTGTTAACTAATCTACGGACTTTATTCAAATGTTGGCAACTTTCCCACTAATGTCCTTTTTCTCTTCTTTCTTTCTTTTTTTTTTTTTTTTTTTTGTGATGCAGAGACCCTGTGTTGTATTTAGATGTCATGTCTCCTTAGTGTCCTCCAATCTTTGGTTCCACCCTTTATCTGTCATGCTTTGACACTTCTGAGGAGTTCTAGGCCATTATTTTGAAGACTGTTCATCAATTTGGGATTGTCTGATGTTTCTCCATGATTAAATTCAGGTCATGCATTTTTGGCAAATATACACGGAAGTGATGCTGTGCCCTTCTCAGTGCATCATTTCAGAAGGTAAAAAATAGATCTCATTATGGGGCTGTCAACTTTGATCATTTTGTTAAGGTGGTGTCACCAGGTTTTTCCAGTGTAAAGGTACTACCTTGCCCTTTGAAATTAATAATTATCTTGTAGGAAGATACTTTGAGACTATGCAAATAATTGGTTTCATACTTTTGTCACTACCTTTTTTTTCATTGTTGCTTCTTATTGTGGTCTTTGCTAAATAGTGATTTTCTAATTCCAGCATTCCTTCATTTATTAATTGGAATTCTGCTATAATGAAAAGCTTTCTCTTCTCTCCTATTTATTTAAGCATTTATTCATTAACTTACTTATATCAGTATGGACTCCTGAATATTTATTGTATTCAATAGGTTATAACCCATTATTATCATTATTTATTTTGTTTTTCAAAATGCCCCTAACTTAAGTATTATATTTATAAAGTATATTTGCCACCAAAAAAAACTGTATGACATCTTTTTAAATTTCCTGTGTCTCCCTTTCCTCACTCAATCCACCCACACTCCCTTCAGGCCCAGGCTTTGCATATATCTGTGATTTCCAAAAAGCCCCCGCTTCCATTACTTCAGCTCTCACCAAATTATTTTCTCCCTTCTTCCTTCAAGCCTCGGGTGGTAAAGGCTGCCCATGACTGCTATTTCCTGGGCACTCCGCCATCCCATGTTTGTCCCCTAGCCCTGCCCTGGCACCTATAAATGTCTCTTCATTGAACTCCTTTCAGTTAAACTCTTTGAGTGCTACCTGTTTCCTGCCTTATTCAGGCTGCCATAGGCATCATAGAGCTGCTGGGAGGAATAAATGATTGTCCCACCAAAGCACTTGACATGCTACCCAGGACAACAGAAGTGTTTTAAAAATGATACTCATGGTGCTGTATCATAGCTTTTCCTTGGGAGTCTCAATGGCTGGTGACAAATGCAGAATTGCTTTGGAAGGGAGCAAGGAAGGGTGATGTTCTGAAGCATCTGTTGTAAATGGGCCGAAACACAGGATCTTGAAAACCTAGCACTACAGAATCAAAGTCAACATTAGAGGGAGTTCTATCCTAGCACTCTAGACACTGTGTCAAAAGCAATTAGTGCAAATACAGTTTGGCAACACTGCCTTAATAGTGATATCACATAACCTGATTTTTAAAGAAAAGCCCAACTGAGATGTTTAAAAAATTCACCTTTTATCTTGGAGTCACTTTGTCTGTACTTTTAACCTAGAGCAGAGGAAAATTTAGTAGAAACCTATCAAGTAGTTGCTTCTGTTCCCTAAAATACACAAACAATTTAGTAATACCTTGTTAGATCAACTTAGTCTTCTAGGACTAGTTTTGGGAGGTGGTCTTGCTACCTTGGTGATAGTGGGCACATAAAAATAAAAGGTGTGCAATAACCATTATCAGGACACCTTAGTGAATAATGGGCTACAGAAAACAAATTCACATTCAGCAACTTTGCCGTTGTTTTCGTTTTTTTTTTTTTTACCAACACTCGTTATGGAATGTGCATATATTTGTGATATGATCGCATGTAAGATAAAATTTATATGATTGAAACCAAATCACAGGTACAACTTATAGGATCTGAACTACAATTTGAATTCACTAATTTAAAAATACTGTATGAAAACAGACAACTTAGCATTCATTAACCCTTGTCTGGGATGTAGAAGGGGGAATATGCAGTCAATGGAACACCTCTAAAAACTTGCTGTGTTTGGTTAGGGGGAGAGACAATAGCAGCTCTCTTTTCTGCCTTGTCCTTGTACTTCAGCCTTATTTCTGGAACTGGAGCAAGGGTAAGTGTTGAGAGGTAAGAGGAGAAATTCCATAAAGGAAGATCAGCATCTCAGAGACTATGTCAAGCAAAAGTCACTATGCTAGTTTGCCAACGTGAGGGGAAAGTGGGACTGTGCACAAAGATTCTATTGAAAAATATCATGAAATAAAGATGAAAAAATTTCAACCCATTTATCCTGTTTACCCTGTGTCAAATTGGAAACCAAACTCATGACAAGTGACAAACACCAAGTTTTCTGACATGGTACAGAATTTTGGAATATTCTTTTATTAAAGTCATGAATGAAGTAAGTTGATTTTAGACCTTTGCGGGGGCGGGGGGGGGGCATTGTCAACGATATGTCTCAATTTTTATTTGTAAAGCCAAAGATTTTGAAGACAGTTCCATAGAGACAGAATGATGATGATGATGATGATGATGATGAGAGAAAGAAATAGATAGATAGACAGATAGACAGAGACAGAGACAGACAGAGAGAGAATATGAAGAGAGATAATGAGTTGACCTGGATTGTAATTCTGGCATCCTGGCTCAGTCACTTACCAGTTGTAGAATTAGACATTAAGGCAAATTTTTTTCTCTTAGCCCAAGTTTCCTAAAATGTAACATGGGGACATTGATAAAAAGAGTTGTCATAGGTGCAGGGAAGATGGCTAATGTGACCTGGCATGTAGAAGAGGCTCAACACATAATCCCTATTTGGAAGTAGCCTTGTGGTTGCTATGGTTACACTCCCCATCCTGTTAGCTGCAGATGGGCCTCTGGCCCTTACATTTGAGCTTATCCTTATGAAAAGTCACTATTCTGCCAGTAAAGGAAATGGCCTGAAGTCCCATTCTCAGATGTTGTTCAGGACACAGGAACTGTACTCACTGTGTATTTACTCAAGTGAGAAGGTTCAAACTGTTTCTTCTAATGGTTGCAGAGAAGGGGTGAAGTTTTGTCAGCTGAGCATTTGTGATCTGACTGGCTGGGAATGAATAATTAAACTACTGCCAACACAAAGTGCCAACACAAAGTGTAAATTCCTTAGAGAAGCCTCTTATTTTCTCTATAATGGCATATCTTTCCCCCACCCCCCAAATAATTATATATGTGTTGTTATTTAGCAGAAGCCTGAGTTTTAAGGCTTACATGCTGCCCTTTCTCTTATGGATGGTTTCTCAATAGCAGTCTTAACTCAAGCTCTCCATGCCTTGCAGGAAAGATGTGACCCCCACCAACCTGACCAAGAGGAGCTGGAAATGGGTCCCATTATGCTGAGTGAGGCTAGCTCCTATTTTAGCAGATTGCAGAAAGAGCCACTCCAGCAGAACACAAAATGGAGGGGATAGTAAGTGCCTTTTTGCATATTGATACTCTCACAGAAGGAGAGCCCAGTGGGAAACTTGGCCTATTTTTATAACATCTTGTTCTTGGAGGGCCAGAATTCACAGGTGGAGAGGAACTTTAAAACAATGAGCCAATACTGAAAAATGAGCTAGGATTGAAAAGAGATCAATTCAAATCCCAGCATGCTCAGAAGATACTGTGAAGTGTTTCCTGTCTCTACCCGTCAGTGGTGGCATATGATATTTCCCCAAGATTTTTGAGACTTAAGGGGACTGACTTCCAACGTGGACCCCACCGCAGCTCAGGCCCACTGGCTGCTCTGGTGGAATAGCATATTTCAATGCACGGTACAGCTTGGTTGAGCAGAGAAAAAGGCACTCTTTTTTCTTGTCTCTTTTTGAGCCTGAGCCTTCTCCCGCCCATGAGGGAGAAAAAACAGTCAACTTTTAATTCCACCAATCTGATTGTTTCATTGTCTTATGAAGCAATTCTCAATCATTCAGATTTATCTCTTTTGCTTCTTTCTCAGAATCCTTTGCAAGATAAGATGGCTTTTGGAAATTTAGGAGGGAGATTTAGAGTCCTTGGGGGTGGTATTCTCTTTGTCTCTCCTGGGGCAATGACCCTTTCACCCTGGTTTCTGGAGACTTTGTTGGACTTCGGGGAAGCAATCTGTGGCTGGAGGACTCAGGGTGCACCTCCTACCTACAAGGAACGTCAGCCATCTTGTGCCCAGTAAGTGTCCCTTGGCTCTCCCTGATGGCAGACCATCAAACCCTGTCAAGTCCTCTAGCAGCCTGCTGCCTAAGCAGCAGCCTGGCCTCTCCAGAGGCATTATTTCTTCTCACTTCACTTAGCAGGCCACAGGTACTTAAGCTATCAGTGCACAGGACACATGAGGAGTCTGGGAAAACTGCACCCCAGGGCCCTCCTCACCAGCGGAGACCCTGACATAGTGTGTGAGTGCAAAGAGTTTATTTGGGATGTGACACTGGCAGGGAGTGAGGAAGTAAACAGGAAAAGGAGAAGCCATTAAAGCTTGGATTATCAAGGAAATTGCCACGTGGGCAACTGGAAATTAATCCCCCCTCCCCCAACTCTGAGAAACAGTAGAGAACCTGTCTCAGAGTTATGGGCGTGTTAATAACTCATAAAGTTAATTGTGACGATTACATGGAATATGCATACAAAGCAATTAGCACAGAGCCCAGCACATAATGAAGGCTCAGTAGATGTAAGCATACCCTGCTACCCGACGAACTCTCCTAACCCCAAACTCCTGTATGCTGGCTCTTTCCATGGCTTCCTAACTCTTGGTTTTTCTCTGTCTCTGTTCCTCAACCATTTTTATTGTTATTCCCTGAACTGAAAGCAGTACTTCCCAAGGCCCAGCTTGAGTTTTCTACTCTTTTCTGGCAAAGCAAATTCATCTATATGCAAAGTTAATAGGAAAAAGGACTCGAGCCCCTTTAAATGTGGATGCATACAGATCCTCCTGGGGTATGTACTCCATACTATCTCTAGCCAGAGTACTGAAGCAGTCTATGTTAAAATAAGACTGTCATTTCCAATGTTTTAGAAGGTGTAGTAGAAGCAGATGGGTGGTTATTTGTAAGTTTGATAATATGGAATATTGTAAGGTATTGGAGGAAACAAATATTTTTGTACAATTTTGGTGAGAGTCCAAATTCACATGGCCACTTAGAGGGCATCTGGACAGTAATTATTAAAACTGAAAAGGCATAGACTTTTTATCACCCAACAATTCTACTTTTGCATATCAATCATAGAGAAACTCATTCAAATATGCACAATGATATCCATTGCTATTCATCATATTAGCAAAAAAATTGGAAACAACCTGATGTCCATCAGCAGAGAAATAGATAGATGAAAATGATATATTTATATGATGAAATAACTATATAGCAGTTAAAAAGGAATGAACTAGAACTCTACATATCAACCTGGATAGATCTAAAGTAAATATTTGAAAGAAAAAGCAACTAGCAACCATTGATACATTTTCTGTCCCTATAGTTTTGTCTTTCCAGAATGTTGTATGAATGAAATCATGCAGTGTGTAGTGTTTTGAATCTGGCTTCTTTCACTTAGTTTAATGCATTTGAGATTCATCCACATTGTTGTAGATATCAGTAATTCTTTTTAATTGTTCAAATGTTTTGCCTAATTTTTTATTGGGCTGTTATGTATGTAACATTGTTTTTAAGAAATAAAATAAAAATTTTGAAACATAGAAATCAAACTCACATCCTCTGGGAGGATGGAGGGAGCCGGGGTTGGAGAAGGAGATGATTAAAGATTTAGCTTTATTTGTAATGTCATTACCATTTTTTTAAATAGTGGATTTCTCTCTTACATGTGTAATTTAAAATTCTGTTTACGAAGGCAGTAGGTAAAGTTGAAAATTGCATTAGTTATATAAGAGAATATCCCTATTCTTAAACAATATACAACAAAACATTTAGGGGTAAAAGGCTATGATATACACACACATAATTTTGACTTATTTTGAAAGATGCAGTCCAAGTCACTAAGATTTTGAAGCCTATGCAAAATCTAAATCTACACCTTCCCACCTATTTTCCAAATGATTCCAAATGAGTTATTTAGCACCTAAGGCCACAGAGAGAGAGAGAACGAGAGAGAGAGAGAGAGAGAGAGAGAGGGAGAGAGAAGAGTAGAAAATCCTGATATCAGCTAAAGAGGAAAGGAAAGAACCTTCTAATTGATTAAAAGCTTGAGGTTAATGGAGGGTCTTTAGATGCAGGCTGCTAATTGAGAAAAACAGAGTTCAGAAAGGGTGGATGATGGAGGTCAGATGTGCAATAAAGGAGCCTACTTGAAAATTCAGAAGAATAAAGGCAAAAGCTGGTATCTTGGAGCTCTCCAAACCATCCCTATACCATCTGCCATCCTACCCTGCCATTTTCCCCTTGCCTTGTAATGGTAAAGAACAACCCAATGTAGCACGGAAATAAGGGTGGGTACCACATCCACACTGGTGCAGGATTTCAACTCTGAACAAAGAGGGATTTACTCTTTAATATTGCCTCACTTAATTTCTTATCCCATCTCTAAGCTCCTCTAGATATTCCTACCTGAGTGCCAGGTGTTACCTTAGGTGAAGTCTGTATGATCTTCAGCTTCCTTCCCAAGCTAATCTTCCTTCACTATGTCCTTCTTTCTGTCAATGGCTCCAAAATTTTCAAAATTCAGAAGAGTCACTTCTAGTCTATCATTTCTCCTTTTCTTCTTGATTGAAATCGTCATTAGAGTCCACCTCTTCTGCCTTTGAAGTTTCCTGAGTTGTCTCTTCTTCATTTCAGCCTCCATCAATCTAGATGAGGGAGTCATTACTGTTTAACTGACCTTTTTTTCTCTCTGGTCTCTTTCTGTCCATTGCTTTCTGCACACTGCTGTCAATAATTTCAACCCTTCCCTTCCCTAGAGTCCACAATAGCTTCCCATTGTCCATTTCATTAATTCACTTCTTATTCATCTTTAGTTTAATTTCTCATATCCAAGAACTCACTGCCCTATACATTTTTTTTCTTCATATTGGCTCATATCCATTCATTTCTCATCATTTTCATTATAGTCCTCTCTATCCTAATACTCATTATTCATGAGCCCAGTAACCACTGGCCTCCTTAATTTTAGTTTCTCCTCTACCCTACATTCCAGCACAACACTAATCTTGTTTAAACATCGCTTCACCAGGTCATGCCCTTGATCAAAATGCACAGTGGCTTACTACTTCTTATCACGTCAAGTCTTAACTGCTTTGTCTGACTGTCATCATCTGGCTCTATACCCCAATTTTCCTACCCACTCCCACCTTTTTCCTCTTCCAAGCCAAGTTTCCTCCTCCTTCTCTATTCTGTAAGCATCCTATGCTTAGTCTTAATTGTACAGCTTTGCTCAGACTCTTCATCCCCTGTTCTATCAAAACCTGTTTAACTGTGAGATCTTTCATGGCTATCCATCCACGCCAATTCTATGCTCTATCAATGTTAGAACCAGAGTGTTGGAGCAACAAATCAGATTCTACATGGGCAGGCTGAAACTAAGGGTCCATGAAACCCCATAGAGGCAATTGGGCATCAGGACTCTAAACATAGGTCTGAGAGAGACTCCATTACATTAAGGATTGTTCTGTGGGGTTGGAGTTCAGGAGAGAGAGTCAAACCCAGGAAATTACTCCATGGTAGAAGACTTTCGATCCCTGGAAAGATGCAGGCATCTTGAGATTGGAAGGCACTCAGAAGTCATAGGTTTAGTTCATACAAGGGAAAAGGAGATGGGAAGAAGATGAAGACAGGGTATTAGTAGCAGAGCTGACAAACACAAAGGTCTTGCATTTACCATGCATGTCTTGTATACTAGCTTGAATTCTGTAGTAGGCAGTCTGCAACAATGGCCACCACAAAATCCTTCCCTCACCTTTATGTACATGTCATTCTGTCATTGTAAGGTGGTGTTTATTTCTCCTCCCTTGCACTTGGGCTGGCCTCATGACTGCTTTGGTCAGTAGGTTATGATGGAAAATGATGTTCTGGCACTTCTGAGCTGAGCCTTGGAACACAGTCACTATGCCATGAGGTTTCAAAACCGCATGGAGGAGAACCAAGACACCTAGTCTCCATGGCCTCAGCTCAGGTCCCAGCCAACAGCCAGCATCAACCACCAGCCACGTGTGTTTTCCATTGTGGAATTCCAGTTCACTCAAGCCAATCAACCCACAGAATTAAAAAGGTAATAAAATGATTTTTGTTTCTAAGGTACTGAGTTTTGAGGTGGCTTATTTTTCGGTAATATACAAATGAAACAGACTCTGAATAAATTTCTTGGCTTCTAATAAGAACTTATTTTATATATTATTCATAACACTTAATATGCTGAGAATCCAAAAGGCAATGTGCTTGTCATGCTCAATTTCTCAAAAAACTTGGGTTAGAATTTAAAATTCTCTTTTCTGCTAGGTGTAGCAGAGATAATCTCATCTGTCAATTGGTTATATATACCATTTAACATTTTATTTTAAATTATATTTAATGATTTTCTAATTATTTTATCAGCAAATCTCATGTACTACAAAAACAAGCTGATATTTGTATTTTTTTCCCTCTCACATTGTTTATTACAAAGTAAACATGTAACACATATTGCTAAATTGAAAGTTCATTTTCAAATATTCCTTCATGCATATGGGATTATCTTTTATGTCTGGCTCGAGTGACCAAGAGACAACATTTACCTTAATTCAGCTTTATGTGTAGTAGGTTAATCATTTAAAGCTTCCTTAAAAGATAAAACACAAAACCACAAACATACATTCAAAGTATTAAAAATTTGTCAAGACAAATTTGAAATAAAACAAGATAATTTTTATTCAGAATGGCCAGTGACATAGAAGTCAAAATCTGATTCATAAAAGAATCTCGACTTATTTCTAATGCTAGCTTACATATTAATAAAAGCTTCAAACAATAAATGTATTGTTTTCAGTGTCATATTGGTTTCTTTTGTTCATGTGCCTAATGGTGGGGTTCAAGTTTGAAATGATGCTACATGCAACATATATGGGGTCATCAAAATTTCACATATTTGTCTGAGGCCATTTAAATTCCCGCAAACACAGCCTTTTCTGGAAACAACATATAATTAGAAGGTTATTATATTTCTAGTATAGAAGTATTCAAATTTTTGGTTCATGGGAGTATGATATGGTGGGTTACTGAGCAGGATAAGGACTGAGACATAAAGCGCAATGATCAACTTAATCTAAACATACTGTAACCATTTATGAGATAAGGGATAAGCAGGTTCTGCAACAATAAAAATCAGAATACTCTTGAACTTATGAATTATAATTAGAAATGGCTGATCCTGTTTGGTCAAAGAACTAGCCCAAATAGTTGCCAATTTTTTAACCAAAACCTAATGCTGGAGATCACCATAAGGATTAAGGTATTGCTCCTGATAGTCCTAAACTGTTAGAAAATCAAAACCAATATCTATAGTTCCTCAGCACTCACGGAAATATTAGATTAAAGAAAAATGGGGATTTGTGGGATATTAAGGGCACTCACACGGGCTTTAGTACAGCCTAGAAAAAGCATCTAGAGTACAAAGACCCATATTCCTGAGATTCTGCAGCCAGAGAACATCATTGATGGAATTAGGGTCACATACAGCATAAGAGAGATTAGAGAAGGTAGGAGGCAGCTTGTGAAGGTCATGAGTATGCTATAGGTCAAGATGGCCTATAGCAGGCTTCTGGAAATCAGTGTCTTGATCTTGAGTAGATAAGCCACTAATCCACTGAGCCTATTTTTACTTTTGTAAAACTAGAAAATGATAATGATATCTGTCCTGCTTATCTCACAGGACATTATAAAGATCAACTGAGATAGTATATGATAAAATGTGTTGGAAACGAAGTATGAAACACTATAGAAAATAAGATTTCAGGTATGATGCCAATGTGGAGATGTATAAATAAGAAGAGAAATATTGAGCCAGCATGTAAATCAAAGGATTGGATGAATAGATAAATGAATAAATAAACGTATGTTTGACGTCATGGCAAGTATATAATAATGTGAGTCATGGAAACTTATATATGATTGCAAGATAAATTTGACTTGTAAACTATATCTCTGGAATAATTGGAAAGGTTTTATTGGGAAATTGGAATTTGAGGGCCTAAAGAAAGGAAAGAAAGAAGGAAGGGAGGATGAATAGGTGAAAGCAAGAAAGAGAGGCACACCAAATTTGCCGAAATATAGGAGACATTCCAAGTGCTATATTAAAAAATTAGGGCTAGACAGTAGGAAAAATCACAGGACAGGCTGAGCAACAGAAAGCAACACAACATTGTGCCAACTGGGATCAACCAGATGCTTTTCATACTTTATCTCATTTAAGCCTCACAAATCACCCTATGAGGCAGGTATTAAGATTCCCATTTTATGAAGAAGGACAAATCTAAGTCTCAGAGAGCCTTATCTGGCTCAAGACTACACATTAGTAGATGTAAGTACTAAAAACACAGGTCTGTTTGAGGCTATAACTTATGTTCTCTCTCCTTTGCCTTGGGTCAGTATTTATAAAGTAATGAGAGGTCCTAAAAGTCCCAGTGGTGGTGAAGCTGGAATGGTTGACCATGGTGGGAGAAATATAGTCTGAGCAAAGGGTAGAGAAAATTCTTCCTTCCCTAGAGCCTTATTTTGATTTTGAGTAAACTAATTTCCTTCCAAATATTCTAATCTCCTGAATCATAGAACTTGTCCAGATTTTAAATTTTTCTTTCTGTGTAGCAAAGAGAAAGAGAAGATAATTAGCTTCAAGCTAACCTGTCCTTTTTAAACACAGAAGGAACAACTTCTTAGCCCTGCCCTTCTTCCCCACCCAAACAACTGCCTCTGGAAATAAACACATTACCGATGCCAGAATTGCCGCACGACCAGAATTACAGGACAATCAACAATAGGAAATGATATTGCAAATACAATTGAGAGCATAATACACATGAGAGCCTTGTCAAATTCCTCTTACAAAACTTCCTCTTACAAACATCCTCTCATAACTGGTGTGAACCATTGGCCGAAATATTTCATCAGGGCTGAAGTAGAGAGCCCCCTGGTCCTCATTATAATTAATTGGCTGTATTAGCAATTTTAAACAATAGGGTTGGTGATGTAATTCTAACACAGACTTCCTTTGATGAAATCTACTATGGACTGCAGGAAATACCTCAGTGGGAAGGATCCATGTACCAGTCACACGAGACAGACCGAAATTACCATTTTGTTTCTAAACTCGTACACCAACACTTTTCCTGCATCTCTGTTCTAAAGAGAACTTAATTAAGAACTGGTTTCCAACAAAAGTAATCATGAATCTTTCAAGAAACACATAATATAATTTTACTCAGGACTACAAAACGAGCTTTCAAGAAACAAGAGACCTCTCCTTGAGATTTCTGGTGTTTAGAGTTCTTCATGACCATCAACACTGAATGCTCTTTCTTTTCCTCTTTTCTTTCTGACCAGAAACAGCGCTGTGAAGGGTGTTCTCACTATCATAGGAGTTGGACAGCCTAGGTTTGAATCCTTGCTTTGCCATTCCCTGGATACTTTATTTGCAAGGTACTTTCACTTCTCTAAGTGGAAGTTCCTCATCCTCAGAATGGGGATAATTAAAGTATATGAGCTCAAGCATCTCTTGAACTCTACTGGGACCTACAATCCATAGATCCTATCGCATCTTTGCTGACCCTCAACCCTTACACATCTTTCCTTTCCCCTTAGACCAGCTTTAATTCCATAGCCAATTAGTATAATCACTTCCTTGCATAGACCTTCAACTCCCTTGACCTCTTTTAGCTTTCTCCTGGCAACATCATTACCCTGGTTGAGTTCAATGCCCCATTTACTTTGTGTCTGCACCCAGGACACTGAGTGTAGATGGACAATAGCATAACTACACTAACTGGTCTTCCATTAAATTCATGATTATGAACTTAAGGTGGGCCCCTAAGGCTGTTTGGTAAGCCCCTGTATTGACCCAGCCCATTTTGTCCCACTAAGAAAGTAGAAAAATGAAGACGTGCAGACAAGAACTTACTTGTTTTCCCACCACCATGTTTACCTACTTCCCTAGTAGATAAACATGGTGGTGGGAATCTGTGCCCATAGACTCTGCCTTCCTTTATGTAACTAAATAAATGAATAAACTGCTCATGTTCCAGCTATTGTCACTCCCTCCACCTGAGTCACAGAATCATAGGCTCCAGACCCCCTTATCTCTTGTGGAAGTGGCTCCGCCAATTCTGGTCCTTCCCTTCTGCATCATCCACTTCCCCCACTGTACTGGCTTGTTCCCCTTGATAAACATATTATTATGTCTTCCATATCAACTAAAGTCTCTCTTCTGACCCCACTTTCCTCTCTAGCTACTGCCTCATTTCCTAAATCTACTTTGTAGCAAAACTCATTGAAAGAGTTGTCGTTATTGGCTGCTTTCAACTCAATTCCACTTAATTTCCATTTTTTTCATAAATTCACTCTATTTCAGCTCTGCCCCTTTTCAGTGTCTTTTACATTATTAATCCAGTGGTCAGTTCTTAGACATCTTCTTATTTTACCTACACCAGCCTTTGACACAAGGGAGAACTTGCTTCTCTTTGAAACTCTATTATTCACTTGGTGTTCCTTTTATTAGGACATCATAATGAATTATCTCAAAACTGAATAACTTAAAACAATGAACATATTTATTGTGCTCATGAATCTGCAATCTGGACAAGGCTTGGTGGAGACAAGTCATTTCTACTTCATTCCATGTTAGCTAGAACAGCTCGAAGTTCAAAGGCTGGAATCATCTGAGGTTCGTTCACTCACATGCTTGGTGCCTGGGCTGGAAAAACTTAGGGGCTGGAACCCATAGGCTCTCCAGGCATCTCCCTCTGTCTCTATTTCTTTCTCTTTGTCTGTGGTCTCCCCAACATCAGCATCAAAGTAGACAGATTTCTTACATTCTCATGCCTTGCAGGACACATGCCCTGAGAGAGAAGGCCAGACAAAAGCTGTACCATCATGCCTTCTACCATCTAACCTTAGAAATAGTACAGTTTCACTTTTGTTGTAGTCACAGACCCCACCTCTTGATTGGGCAGTGTTAATACCATCTTGTAAGGGAGACAGCCCTGAGGCCACCTTTAGAAAATATAATCCATCACATTTGGCTTCTAGAGTAAACATTTTCCTGGGGTTTTTTCCTGTCTCAATGGCAGCTCCTTCTTACTCTGCTTCACTGATTCCTCTTTATCTTTTCCACTCCTTAAGTTGGAGTCCCCAGAACTCTGTCTTGGGACTCTTTTTTTATTTTCTTCTCTTTCTTGGTGATCTCATAGAGTCTCATGGCTTTACATATCACCTATATTCTAATGACTCAAATTTATATGTCTAGGTTGTAACTCTCTCATGAACTGCCTACTCAATACCTCTTCTTGGATGTCTAAAAAGCATCTCAAACTTACGTATCAAAACCAAAGTGCCCAACCTTCCCACCCAAATGTACACTACCCTTAGCTTTCCTCTTGCATTTGATGGCAACTGCATCCTGTCAGTTAATCATGCTCAAGTGCAATCTTTGACTTCTCTTCTTTTGTCACACTCTCTACCAATTCATTACAAACACCATTGGCTTTGCCTTCAAAACACATCCAGGATCTGGCTGCGTTTTACATCTCACTTCTACTGTCCCGGTCTACTTATATTACCTCTGACAATTACTAACTTTCTTTGGCTTGACGGTAGAATTCTCTCTTTGTTGCTGTTGTGCATTCCATCATGATTTTAACAGCCAAGTTAAGAACAACTTGGAAAACATGACTGTATGGTATATATATTTCAGAACAGTTCCAATTACCTTGATTTGTGTCTTGTTTCCAGTCTCTAAGCTGCCTCTGATGGCTTGTAGCAAGGTGAAAAACAGCATACTTCGACTCTTGTCTTGAGGCCAGCATAGCCTCAAGAAGCTAGAAGGATGGAGGTCAGAAGTTATATCCTGTGTAAGCAGAACTGAGACATTTTATCGCAGAAATTTTTACCCAAGTTCTGAACCCATTTGGGAATCTGGTAGAAGCCACAGATATCCTCCACCCAAAAAGCATGTACAACAAAGAAAAAGAACTTGAGAAAATCCATAGTGGAACCCTGCAATCCATTCCTGAATTCCTATGTCTAAAACCCAGTTCCATAAAGACCAAGAACCAGGGGTCAAATATTGGGTCAATCATCTCTATGCTTTGACATCACTGTTACCTTATTTTCATGGCCAAGGGTGGAAATGGAGGAAAAGAACCACCCCCTGAATTATCAAGAACCCACACTCAGAAAAATAGTTTGTAACAGTGATTAAAAATCCAACTAATTAGTTCTAATTCTTGAATTGAGAAAAAGTATTATGGTGAAAAGAATGGCCTTGTTTTTGTGTCCTACTTTTAGACACACTACATCTACTATAATCTCAGAGACTTAACAAGTACTAGATTGGTCGATTGTTTTTAAATGCATTTACAAGTAGAAGTTGAATTATTAACACCGACACTTACCTAATTATTTCTATTTTTCCAGGGAGATTTACAAAAGTAAGAATTTTCTTTGATATAAGAAATTATATAAATAAGATTGTTGAGTAAGGTGTCTTGAGCTTAATAAAGCTCAAGTTGATAGGCAACCACCTATATTAAAGCATATTGTGAATTCAGGATCACTCTTTTGAGAGAATGTGTAACTGTGGTACTCCAAAAGAATTGAAGCATTTTTCACTATTACACTTGCTCTTATACACATGGAGTGAAAAATAAGCAAGAGATCTAGTTTATTTCTTTATTGCACATATTTTAAATGCATAAGGAATAAAGATTTGCCTTTTATTTCGACTAGTTATGTTGCTTTGTCATAACAATGTTTCATAATAGCACTGGATGAGTAAGATCTTGATAGAAAAGATTTGCGTTTTTGCCCCTAACCTTCCAGAGGTCAATTAGGCAGGTAGTTTATGGTTCCAACATTTTTGCACCAAAAGCCATTTCGAAGTTATACACAATTTAACATTCAATTGAATACATTTTGGCACTAACATTAAGTTGACAGCCCAAAGGTGCTGAATGTGTAAAAGAGAGTGTGGGGGAGTTAGAAGTGCCGAATTCTTACAAGAGTAAGACAGAGTGGAGAAAAAGCAGTAATGATGAGCAGACTTCAGCTCCTGAGCTCCCTCAGATCTCAAAAATGAAGCAGCATTTGTGAAACCCAAGTTGAAGATGATAGATTAGGGTTTTGGGACAAGCCTTAGTTCAGGTTCCTCAGAAGCAAACCTTGAGTTGAAGATTTATGTGAAAATGACTGACAAAGGAAGTACTAGGCTTTCATAGTCCCATACCCAACAGTTACTGGAGAAGAGTAACTTCTCAGCACTGAAGGTCGTCTGAGCATTTGGGTGAAATGGTTCCAGTAACTAAGAACATGCCGCCAAAGAAGAGTTGTAGGTCAGGATGCTGGAAGGAAACATACACCAAAGTTTGAGGGTTGGTAGGGAGTGGTGAGGATTGCACATAAACACAGTAAAGGCAAGGAAGGAAATCTAGGCAGAGTGCCAACAGTGTCTGCTAGAGGTCACTTCAACCTCTGGGAGCCTAACCTTGTGGCTTAGAAAGATGAGGACTTGTTCAATCTGTGTGGTGGAATTCATCCAGAAATGACCGTGAGCAAGAATTTTTATAATCCCTATGGACAGAATAAGCTGCTTAGCTGTAGACTCTGTGATACGATTTTTATCAGTCACTTCCTTGTTTTCTTGTATGTCTGAGCTTTATCTAGTGCCAGGTCTTCAGGGCAGAAGTTAAAAAAATAAACTGGAAACAGTAATTGTGCATGTACTTGAAAATAAACATAAAACTATCCAGCATGCTCTGTGCATACAATTTATTCACAAATGTTCTTGGTTCACTGATAATTTAGGGGCTTGATACTTCTTTCCTTTCAAATGGATTGCTGCAAAAGAAATGACAATAATTATAGCTTCAAGACTAATTTAATAATTTGTCAACATATTTTTTCATCCAACAACCAGCAGAACAGAACAAAAGTGAATAGATTTAATTTTAGAAACACAGCTGATGTTTTGAAGAAAATGTGTAAAAATCTTTGAAAACATATTAAAAGAAAAATGTTAATCAACCTGTTCTTCACAAGATAATATCTGAGCAAATATATACAAGCAAATATCACAGGATAATTATTTGAAATTAGATATGGATATTATAGGCAACAAGGTAATTAAAATATGAGATATCATAGAAGATTCTATATGATCCAAATCATAGATATGAAGTATCAAACAGTAATATCAAACAGTAAGATTACTGGATAGGAAAATACATAACATTTAGTAAAGATTATGCCTCTTCATTATTGTTTATTCTGAGAGACTCATATAAAACAAATTGCTTTATTAATCCCTTAAATTATTTGTTTCATAAATACAGGTCAAACTATTTGCAGATTATCTTTCTTTGTTTTCGTAGTCCCTAAAATGTTACAGAATAATTCTAATAGATGATGGATTCTAATAATAGATGTATTATTCACAAAATAGTAGTCTTAAACTAGCACTGTGTGCCTGGTGCTTTTGCTCAATTAAATCTTTTTAACTTTATTTATTTTTAGTTATAACATATATAATAAAAGGCAAAAGTAGTAAGTCTACAGCTTGATAAGTTTTACATATGTCTATACCCATGAAACCACAAAAATACAGAATTTTTCGAGCACCCAGAAGACTGTGTCCTCTCCTATAATCCCCAGAAGTAGTCACTATTCTGACTTCTATCAGTATAGATCAGTTTCGTCTGTTTTTGAACTTCATCCATAGAATTCTACAGTATATAGCCTTTTGCGTTTGACTCCTTTTGCCTGTCATTATGTCTGCAAAATCCATCCATATTGTTATGTTTCTCTCTTCCTTAACTATACAATTTCCTCTGAAAGTACTCTAAAGACTGATAATTCAGGCATATCTTTCATATTAGACAAAATCAAAGAGTTGAAATTAAGCTAAAATTCCATGTCTTGATTTATTCACTTTAAAAATTCCACCATCTCATGTTGTCAAAGGAAACATAATGTTTTGCAATACCATAACAATTATGAATAATTCTATTTGTAATTTCAGTAGTGTTCTCTATTCATTGGTTATTAAATCAGATTGCATTTCCACTTCTAAACTAAAAGATAGATAAAAAGCTACATGGCTAAATAAAATTTTCATCACATAAATTCATTGATTGCTTGAGGCTGTAAATGCCAATTTAACTTCAGCTTTGTTTAACAAACAACTTCCATGGGTTGGTGTCTGAACAGCTATTTCTCTTACAGCAACAACTCTGATGTAGTTGATAAAAGGATAAGATATCCACCTTAGATGGTCGAAAGACTGTTCTGAAGCAGAGAAAGACCTAAGGTCCTCTTGAGGCTCTTTATAAATGAAAATGACCTCAAGAACTGAGGCAAAGAGCTGCATGCACAGATAAGAGAAACAAGAACAGTAAGTAAGGTTACCCAAGGTCAACTACAATCTGTAGAGGAGTTGGCTGGT
Organism: Pteropus alecto; assembly: GCF_000325575.1. Classification (NCBI taxonomy): domain Eukaryota; kingdom Metazoa; phylum Chordata; class Mammalia; order Chiroptera; family Pteropodidae; genus Pteropus; species Pteropus alecto. Next base: position 2,258,768 of record NW_006442491.1, on the reverse strand, counting down.
ACACTTGGCCCTCTGGGTTTCCCTTTGGCCCTCTATCTGTTAGACAACATTTCCTGGTATTGTATTTCTCTAGATGGCATGACTTATAACAAAAATACTCCAATAGGCTGCAGAAATCAAGCCTGTCACTAAAGCTCAAAGGCCAATTTCCACAAATAAAGCATTGAAATAAATTATTAAACCACTAATATGCTCTGATCATGCAGAACAGGTAATAAGTAGGAAAGAAATAAGTAGGTAATAAATGATAGAACCCCAACTCAAGTTAGCTTAAGCAAACCATCAGTACATACATGAGAGTTTCTTTAGGGGAGATACTTAGAAATGAAATTGCTAGATCATAGGATATGCATGTTCTAAGTTTTAATTGCTATTGTTACATTTTGCTGTGGTGTTTTTAATACTTTTGCTCCTCCTTCTTTCACATTTTGTTAGTACATTGGGCTGGACCTCTACTTTACCATCTCCTCGGTGTCTTCAGAGCCATCCTGTGCTTTATGATTATGAATCATCTACAAGGGGCCTACCCTGCATCTAGACTACTTTCTGCTGGAAAAGGTGGAGCTTCTGAAACCTAGAGCACCTATGTCATTTATTTCTCATTGGGGTACTACTGAAGCAGGAAATATTTACAACTGGCAATATAAGATTTACTCAAGAGAGGTTTTTAATTGAGATCTTATTCCACCTAGAAACCTAGGCCATGGTCTGCAAATCCAAATGCCAATGGGGTCTGTATAGCACAACAGGAAGTTATTAGGGACCTAGCTAGCCCATCCTGATGAAGACAGCAGCAGCTATTTATTGTGTAACTCAATAATTTTCACCAAACACGATCTTGGGACTGAAAGAAACTACAGACTGTTTAGGCAAGCTTTCCCTTTACAAATAAGGATAATGAGGCTCAGAGAGGTTATTTCTCTTCTCAAAAACACAGCACTGGTGAGTGACAGAGCTCAGGGTTTCTCATACTGTTCTTCCCACCACCCTGCAATACCCGTGTGCAGGTTAATCTGTTTGTCCCACCTTTATCTACCGCAGGTCCATTCCGCTCTCTTTGTTCTGCTGCTCTGTGTTCTGGGTTGCCCCATCGAGGCACCCTTGTTCTCTGGACTCAGGTTGGGTTCGACCAATGGCAGGCACCAGCAGAAGAGAGGCAGGCAGGGAAGGCAAGAGAGAGATAAGGTATCTCTTCTCCATCTCCTCTCTGCTCTTGGCAGTGTTTCCTAGCAGTGGTTGTATCACTCCACAGCTACTGGTTCTGCCAGGAGGTCTGCCTTCCTGGAGCAGTTCTTACTGGGTTTCTGGAACACTGCTCCTCTTCTTTGCCTCCTTAGGTCTACGGTGGTAATGGCTCCTCACTGCAGTGTGTCCCTGGATGTTCCTCTGTCTCCTGTTAATCCTGCTTGCACCACTGTAGAAGTCCCTTCATTAATCCATCTAAGTGAGGTAGTTTCCCACCAGGAAACTAATGTTCACTTGTGTTTGTATACCTGGATGAAAAGTTAAGTGAGGGTGAAAATTTAGTTTTCTATTTCTATTTTTTTAATGGACAATCTTTCTTCTATTCGCTTTATATGGCACAAGTAAACCTTCTTTGAAAATATTAAAATTTTATCCCTCAAGGCATATCCAAATTGCCAGTAAATGGATAAGACATGCTCTATTTAATTAGTCACCAAGGAAATGCAAATTACAGCCACCATCAAGATGACTAGAATGAAAATTATAGGTAATGCCAAGTGTTTGTTAGATCGTTGAGCAACTGGAATTCTAATGCATTGCTGGTGGGAGTGTAAATTGACACAACACCACTTTGGAAAACAGTTTGGCAGTATCAAAAAAAGTCGAATATATACATTCTCTAGGACCCAGCAATTGTGCTCTGGGTATGCTCATTAGAAATGAAAACTCATGTACACCAAAAGACATAAATCAGAATATTCATTCACAGCAGAACTATTTTTAACAGCCAAAACAAAACAACCAAATTCCCAGCAATAGCAGAATGGGTTGTGGTCTATTCACATTATGGAAATGTAAATCTCTACAACAATAAAAATGAATGAGCTACAACTACACGTAACTATGTAAATATCACAATTATGACATTGAGTGAGAAAAGCTATACTCTCGAAGTGCAAAAACAGAAAAATTAATCTTTACTGTTAGAAATCTGTGCTGGAGGGTAGCGTCTGAGAGGGAATTTGAGGGGGCTTTTGAGGACTAGAATGTTCTGATTCTTGATCTGGGTGCTAGTTCCAAGAATGTGTTCAGTTTGAGAAAGTCAGCAAACTATATACTCTTGATATGTATACTCTTTTTTTTATACTTCAATAAACATACTTCTTTTCTCCTTCTAATCTCTACTCCAGCAAATGCCTGAATTGATGTAACACATTAGTTCTAACTGGTGATGGAGTTCAGGATATGCTATCCCAATATATGGCACCTTGGCTTCTTGACTATTTTAAGCTAAAGGAGTTTGATAAAGTGACAGAAATGAGAGGTACTCTCACCTCCTTCTACCGTTCTCCCCTGAAAGAGGTCGTAAAACCCTCATGCTCACCCCACAGCAAGATGAAAGAACATCCTTACCTTTGAAGACAAAAGGATGCCTAGAAGAATCGAAACAAACAGGCCTTGCTAAGTTTCCCCCAGTTTCCTACACTTACCTCATACTCCTTGACCTATCATATTCCTCCACAGCTACCTACTCTTCAACAAAACTTGAATAACAAAACTCATGTCTAACTGTTTCTTTGGGTTTTTATTTCCTTATGAAAATAAAATATGCTTTTCTCCTGCTCATCTGTCTTTGTTTAATTTCAGACCCAGCCCGGGACCCTAAGAAGGCTGAATAAAATGTTTTCCGACCCTACACTGGCGAGTTATTTAAAATAGAGTCATCAAATTGTTTCTCTCTCAAACATCTGGATATTTCAAATCTTGTGTGAGTGTTGCTGAAAGCTAATGGCTATGCAGTAACCAGTACATTCTTGGGAATCAATCCAGTTTCAACATGTTTGCTCTATTTATAAATACTGTATGTCAATTGCCAGAAAAAAAATGGAATTATTTGCACATTGGATATGCCTGTATAATTTCTGCTGTATATATTTCTTCAGAATATATACAAATTGGTGTAAACCCATATATCTATTTTTTGAAGAAGTGTTGAATTTTTGGTTTAAATGTCTTGAATATTTCTGCCACAGAGTTGCATCATTGCTTAGACAGGAGGAAGTCTGAGGGAGGTTGTTTTGGGCTCAGAGTGAGGGATAAACAGTCAAACTGAGGTAATAATAGTGCCATGGTTAGGTTCCCAATGGCCGGGGAGCCAGGGTACAGGGGCAGCCACTGAGAAATGGAGTTTTGTCAAAGACGGCTCTTAGACACATTTAATCCAAGTCGCAGTCATTTACATGCTGGCCATGTCCAACCTCAGAATCAGGGAAGGAAGAAAGGAAGGACAAGCCAGCTTGGCTCAGAACAGAGCAGGAACTATGCAACTTCTGTAGGAAGGCTAGGAGATTATTGCAGCCACAGGCATATGCCAACTTTCATCAGGTTCTTCTTTTATAAGGATGGAGGTAGAGCCACACAACAGCTACGTCAAAGAGAGAGGTCACAGCTGTGGGAGGGATTTGTAGCAGTTCATTGGGAGAACACTTCCAACAACCACATTAATTAGAGCATTAATTAGTGATGGAGCCTCATTATATCTCCACCCTCCCCCTTCCTGAATATTGGTGTAGCTTTCCCACATTCCCATTTGCAAGAGGACAAAGGCAAAATTAGAAAACCAACGCAGAAGAAGGGTGATAAGAGGAATATATTAAAGAGTGTAACTAATTTTGTTTTTAGACTAAAAATTAAGGAAAACGTTTGACTGTTAAACACTCTCAATAATTTAAGCATTATGAGAAATATAGTGGTATGAACACGAGCGACTAATGATTATTTTAATTTTTAATCAGCGAGGAAGGGAGGACAGCAAGTTTTAAAAATTTTTTATAGATGGAAAAATTAAGATCTTAATGATTCTATATAAATTGCTTCACCAAAAATATATATTGAATTATTTGGAAGTAAATGGCAGCCTTTGCATAAACATATGGACGTAAGTATTTTAAACCTTTAATTGAATATTAACTCAGACTTCTTCATAAATCCTAGTTTTTACCACGTTTTCTAGCTAAAACTCAAAACTTTAATTTCCTCCCTTGACATTTGTTTAAGGATTGTTCATTCATTAAATTTTCGGAGAAGTGGCTAAGATTGTTAGAGGATATTAAAATCACGTGGCAAGAAAGATGACCTCCGAAATTCCTCTTTAACTAAATTTCTGAAGAAAAAGAAAGGAGGAAAGACAATATCACGTATCTCTGTCAATTTAATTTTCTGACTACTAGTGATTACTGCCAGGAAATTGTTACATTGTTGTCAGGAACCTTGAAAGGGAGAGTAACTCAAACATTGGCCTCCCACGTGGGGCACAGGAGCCTTTGAAATAAGAAGAGTTAGCTTCCGGACACAGGAAACACAGAGCAGACCAACTCAGCTGTCCAGAATTTGGCATTTAAACTCTATGACGCTGTCAATTATCAGAAGCCAGACTTTTTTCTGTAGCAAAGAAGAACTCAGGAAGCTAAGAGTTAATAACAATTTTGAAACTAAAATATAATCATAGTGCTAGCTAGTATTATTTTAGTATTCTTCCCGCTATTTTTTCTTGTCTATTTTTTTAAAATGTGTATTATTAGTAATTGTGGCATGTATTCAATTCTGTATGTTTTATTTTCCCCCAAAATATTTCTTACACAGTTCAATAGTCATTATTGCCATTATTTTAAATGGCTGTGTAAAACTCCATTGAGTGGATTACCAGAATTTTTTGCATAGATGCTCCATTTAGGGCATAGTTTTCGATCTGCCCTTGTCTCCACCAGAGAACTTTAGTGTAATTGGGAAGAAGGAAATAAATTCCAAAGAAAAGTTCTCATTGGAATCAGCTGGATCTATCCCCTCCCACCAAAGGCCAGTAAGTAGTGGGTGGGGCAAGTAGAAAATGATTCACAGAGTATCTCCGTAAACTTTATATCACATTCTTGAAGGGCTTTGGTGATAATGAAATAAAGGATGCGTGCCCAGCCCAGAGCAGCTCATCAAATGACAATTTCCACCTTCTTGCTAATTAATAAGAACATTTGATATGCAAATCAGCCTACTTTATTTATTTAATAGACTCCATTTTCTAGAGCAGTTATAAGTTCACAGAAAAATTAAGCAGAAGGTCCAGAGATTTCCCATATATTCCCAATCCCTACACATGCATAAACTTCCCCATTATCAGAATCCCCCACCAGGGTGGTAGATTTGTTATAATTGATGAATCTACATGGGCACACCATTATCACCTGGAGTCCATAGTTTACATTGGGATCACTCTCGGTATTATACATTCTGTAAGTTTGGATAAATTTATAATGATGTATATCCATCATTATAGTATCATACAGAGTAGTTTCACTGCTCTAAAAACTCTTTGTACTTCTTTTATTCATCCATCCCTCCCCCCTTGCCCTTGACAAACACCATCCTTTTACTGTCTCCATAGTTTTATCTTTCTCAGAATGTTATATAGTTACAATCAAACAGTATGTAGCCTTTTCAGATTGGCTTCTTTAATCTAGTAATATGCATTTACTTCCTCCATGTATTTTCATGGCTCAATAGCTCATTTTTTTTTTTTTAATGTTGAATAATATTACATTGTCTGGATATACCACAGTTATTTGCCCATTCTGTTTATTTAACCATTCAAAATGAAGGACATCTTTATTGCTTCCAGGTTTTAGCAATTATGAATAAAGTTGCTATAAACATCCATGTGTAGGTTTTTTGCGTGGACCTGTTTTCAACAATTTGGGGTAAATACCATGGAATGTGATTGCTTGATCATTTGGTAAGAGTATGCTTAGTTTTATAAAAAACTACCAAACTGTTCTCTGAAGTATCTGTACCCACCAGCAATAAATTAGTTTTTGCATTCCCACTAGCAAAGAATAAGTTTTTGCAGTTCCACATCTTCACCAGCATTTGGTGTTATCAGTGTTCTGAATTTTTGTCATTTTAAGAGGTGTGAAATGGCATCTCATTTTTTTAAATTTGCATTTCTTTGATGATGTATGATGTGGAGCATCTTTGCATATGCTTATTTGCTATCTATATATCTTCTTTTGTGAGGTGTCTGTTTAGGTCCTTGTCTCATTTTTAAATCAGTTTCAGCCTGCCTTTTAAAGTTAGTGTCTCACCCTCTTTGGCCATGTGTATGGACTAGAATCACAAAATGCCAAGAAGCTTTTGTGGAATGCATTCCTATCTGAAGGAACTCTTGACTCTCTCTGAATTGCTCCTCTGGCCAGCTGTCACAAGTTTCCTTTTCTTGAGATGAGCTACCCTTAAGATGAACACATGCAGATCTATTCACACAAAGGAGGGAGATTAAGTTATTTCTGCCTTTGCCCCACCCTTCTCCCTGTCCCTATCCCCAAGCTATTCTCACCTCAGTCGCCCAAGTGATGACGCTGAAAAGGAATTCATGTTGCACTTCTTTGCCAAAACCTCATAGTGGCCTATCCCTGCCCATTCTAGCCTCTAGTTGCAGCTCTAACAGATCAGACACACTCCCACCTCAGGTCTTTTGCGCATGCAGTTTCCTTTTCTTGAAAGGCTCTTTTCCCCAGAGGTGCACATGGTTCCCTTCCCCCTTTAGCCAGACTCAGCTCAAGTGTTACCTGCCCGGTCTACTCCACTTAAGGCAACGGCTTTCAACCTTACTCCACTTAACTCTTTGCCTTGCTTGGTCCTTTTCCATCACATTTACTATCATCTGACATTCTCTGTATTTTGCATATTTTTTTACCTGTTTTACACAACTACATGATGAGCTTCACCAAGGTAGGGGTCTTTGTGGGTATAGATCACTGTTGTTTTCCCAGCATCAAGAATAGAGCTTAACTATTATAAGACTTTCAAAAAATATTTGTTAAATGAATGAATATTTTTAAACAAGTCATTTTGTCACCCTTTCAAGACCGCCATTGTGTCATATCTTACTTAGAAACACATTAAGCTTATTCTCAAAATCCACACCATCAAACCACCTTTTAAGTGGGACCCCAATAGAAGATGCTCTGATCATTTCAAAAATGGAACTTTGTAGGCTATGACACAAAATAGAACCACAGTATGCTACAGCCTATTCTATAAGAAGTATAATTTTTAAAGCTCCCATATTTTGCTCTTATTTGCTTAGGACAGCTGTATATGTCTGCAATGAGTCATCTCAAACAATAAGATTGTTTTTTCTGGAAGGCATTCATATGAAATACATATCACTACTTTTTTTTTTTATCTAGAAGAATTGAAACTGAGACCAGTTTACCAGAAGTTAGGAGGCAATTCCATGGCTGTGTGCCCAGAGGTGTCCATCCCCAGCTCTGCTCTCCTAACAGAGAATAGCCCCCCAGTGAGAGGATTTACCAGGTCAGCTTGGTCTGGGAAATAATAACAAAGTGTTGGAATCAAATTCAAGTCAAGCTGAGACAGTAACATTTGAAATGCCAACAATAGAGGTTTATTAAGAGAAGGTTAAAAATTTGAGCAGACACCTGTGGCCTACACTGGGTGCCCTGCCCACCTTCTTCTCATTTCCCATTGGCGCTCACTGCATTTCCACTGAGTATTTCCTTGCAACAGGCCAGAAGCTCTAGAGGAATTAAGACCCCTCTGGAGCATCCCTCAAACAATGGTTATGATAAGTTGGTGTATAACTAGGCCAACCCCTTCACCTTTGGGCTGGGTAATTCTGAGGTGGGTATTCTACACTAGGGCTAAGTTCCAGTTGCCCACCGTGGAAGCTGGTTTATAAACGTCGCTTTGATTGGCAGTCCTCCCATCCTGTATCACTTCCCTGATCCCTTACCCCAACTTTTCATGTGAGCTCTTTGCTCTTCAATGCGTATTCTAGGATTCTGTCTGAAAGAATCCAGACTGAGATGATATCCATTTCAAAAGGGCATCTCTCTCTCCTTATTCCTTCTTTTCTCCTGCTTTTTAACCCCCCACATTCCTCTCTTCTCTTTCTTCCCTCTTTTCTTTCATGTTCTGAAATGACAGTTCACCTAGATGGTTGCAAATCTTGTATTGCTGCTAAAACCAGCTAGTTATTTTTACAGCACTGCATCTCAGGCCATTGAGAGACCTTAGAGGGATTGGGACATTATTAACAGATTCAGACAATGTAAAATGTGATTGCCTCGCCTGTGGAAGCCTCAGATCACTGACAACCATGTCAGGGCCACTTCCAGAAACTTGGCACACCTGCCTTCTAGACAAATGGACAGACTTGGAAAGGCAGAGTGTATGGCAGCTAAGTAAGAAAGTCATAAACCAAAGGCAAGAGTGCTCCTATGCAGTGACCACCACCCACTGAGTACTGTCAATGATCTCAGGCGACCTTGCCCTATGGGGTTCAGTTTGCATCATCCTGTCTGAGAAGCTACCATTGCCAAACCAGAAAGTTTTGTGGAAGTTTGACAATGTAAAGGGAGGTTATGAGCCAACTGCTATAATGAAGTCTGTATTAACAAACAAGACTTAAGTAACTTCAGCCTAGAGTAAAATATTTCCTATCCCCATTGCATGTCACTTCACTTCACTGTGCTGCAGTGGCTATGTTTTTAAAGCCACACTGTGGTAGTTTGTGTTTTCTGAGATTCAGAGTTGGGGAGAATGGAAATATTTGGAAAGAAATTATTGGGGGTGATAGTGCTTGTCAAAAGTATAGATTTGATCTTTCATATGTTGATTTCATAAACTGTATGTTTCTAGAGACATAGATGGTCACTGGAGCACACGTTGTTGGTGTCTCCCCACCCCAACAGCTTATATCCCCTCAGCGCCCCCATCTCTGGGCATGCCACCCAAAAGTGTCCAGCTGTGAGCCCTCGAGGACTTCCTGGGGCCTCTGTGGTACCACTGTCTTTGGGAGTAGCCCTCCATCCAGAGCCGATGAGAACTGATTAATAAATACTCTGTCAGCCTTGCCCACAGTTTCAAGTAACTCTGAGGTGTGCTTCATGAGGTTTCCCAAAGTTTTCCAGGTGCCCTTCAGTAACCTGCTTTTATTGACGTGTTTTCCTTCCCCAATCATATACCAGTGTTTCCTAAAGTCACCTCGAAAATAAACACTTGGACCCTTATCCTTAGCTTAGGGTTTCTTCTGGGGTAACTGAGAGGCTAAGACTGTCACAAAACCCAGAAGTCTGTTTAATATCAAAATTATGCTAGAAACTAAAAGGCGAATGAATTAAAGAGTATTTTAGCTGATATTCTGCTCTGAGCTCAGATATATCCTTTCAGCACCAGGCAAATATGCAAGGCAGCAGGAAAATTTGTTTTGCAGGTGTACTTGCCCTCTTTTTAATATGCCAGGCATCCAGTGTCTTCATATTACCATGTAGCAACTCTCAGGTTGTACTGAATGCCTTACCAGGTACCCTCCCCACTTCCTGGAACCCTTTCTCCAGTTCCGAAATCATACTCTGCGTCTTCTCAACACACTCTCTGACCTGATCAACATTTACCATCCTATGTCTATGAATCCTGTAGACAGGATATAACATGGGAATCTCCTCAGGCATTCATCCCCTCCTGCCACCCTCGAGACCCGGGAGGTCCAGCCACAGCTGCCATTCCCTTGTGTCCCAACACCACAGATTGTTTCAGTCCCTCCCCGGGCAAGACAGTCTTCACCAGACCCTCAGTGTACCCACCAGGGCAAGAGCCATAGCAGGTCGAGCACTCAGGTCTAGTCTGATCTGGCTCCTCCTGACACTACTGGACTCCAAAGAAGTTCACACCATGTATAGTAGGTTAAATATCTACCTATCTATTCATCTAGCAAGAGCTAGTGTATTTCCCCTCTCTTTGATTCTGAGCTGGCTTGTGACTTGCTTTGACCACAGAATGTAGCAGAAGGGATGTGTGCAAGTTCCAAGTGTAGGTCTTTAGAGTCTTGCCTGTTTCCATTATCACTCTCTTGAAATCTGCCTTGGAGCCCACCATGCTGGGAAGAAGCTTGGGAAAAAGACACCAGAGAGGGAAACCCAGTTATATCAGCTGTGCCAGCTTAGCCCTGCTTTGACCAACTTGCTGGCTGAATGTGGCCATGTGAATAATCCTAGGTGAGACCAAGCAGAAGAACTGCCCATTAGCCTATCATTGTAAAAAATGTCAAGTTGCTACTGTCTTAAGCTACAAATTTTGTGGTAGTTTGTTATGAAGCAATGGATAATTGAAACACCATTGGACATAGGAGTTTTCTTTCTCAATAGCTACACAGAAGGACAAGGTAAACCGCCAAAAAGTACAGGGAATTAACATCTTGCAAGGGAAACATAGATCATTGATAAATGGGAAATGGAGAGAATTAGCAGTAAATTCTTTTCTTTTCCTCCCCTTGACAGACTGTGTCAAGTGCACCTCTCTGAGAAATCACTGGCAAGACTGAGTGACCAGCTGTGTTTTCTTAAGAAGCTATGGTCAACTCTGTAATCTACCACACTCTCATGTTTGCTTTCCCAACCTCTCTGCCTCACTCCCTTTTCTGCGCTTACTTTTGCTGCCCTGTGATTGCGCATCCAACAAAGCCTTGGCAATGAAGCTTTGCCTCAGGTCTGCTTCCTCGAGAGCCCAGGTGAAGACTTCTTGCTGTCTTTTTCCCAAGATATGAGTAACTACAGAGCACGCTTCAGGGCATCCTTTTACAGAGGCAATTTCAAACAAAGACAGTGCCATTACTCCTCCTCCCAAAGTTATTTTAACCACAGTGTAAAATTCTAGACATTAAAGACGGATGTATTCTTTTATCAGTTTGTATCACTATAAGAGGCTCTTGTCTCTGATCATGAGACAAACTTAGTCATGTCATTCTTTGTATGTGTAATTGAGCTGAAAATAGCAGAAGGGAATTTAGGTACAAAATAATGAAATAGTCCAGATTTGTTTAAAACACACACACACACACACACACACACACACACACACACTTACTACCCTTAACAAAGAAATTAGTTTTTATTTGTTTTCTAGGGCTGTTTCAATAATGTACCACAAGCTGGGTGGCTTAGAACAACCGAAATTTGTTGTCTCACAACTTCTGGAGGCTAGAAGTGTAAAATAAAGGTGTTGCTAGGGCCATGCTTTTTTTGAAACCTGTAGAGAAGGATCCTTCTTATTTCTCCCAGAGCCTGGTGGTTTACTGGCAATGTTTGGTTTTCTTTGGCTTGCAGCTATGCCACTCCCCTCTGTCTTCACATGGTGTTCTCTCTGTGTCTCTTTACACTGTGTTTCCTCTGTGCATGTCTGTTCATGTGTTCAAATTTCTTATTTTTTTTGATAAAGACATCAGTCAGATTGGATTAGGTCCCAGCCTAATGACCTCATCTTAACCTGATTAGCTTTGTGAAGTCCCTATTCCCAAATAAGGGCACATGCAGAGGTGCTATAGGGTTAGGACTTCAGCATGTCTTTTTTTGGGGGACACAATTCAGCCAATACAAAGTTCACAAAACATTTGGAAATAGGACCCTATCTTACAGAACCTTAATAAAAACTGGATTATAATTGCTTTTTCCTTTATAAAATATGTCTAATTAAGCTGTGAGATACAATTGCACTATCTTTCAACAAATTTCAGTTTAATTTAATAATGGTTTTTTTATGCATGAGATATTATTTATTAAAAAAATTTTGTCTGTTAATAGAGAGTGTATTTAGTTAATTGAGAGTGTGTAAGCATGGCGTGATAGAGGATAACAGAAATAATACTAAATAAAATGTATAAATTTGTATTTTCCAAAGTGAGAATCGACATGAACAATTGGCTAAGATTATAATTTTTATATCTAAGAAGTTTGATCAGCAACAGATAAAGAGCAACATCTCAGAAGATTTTATATAACAGAAAAGAAATAAATTTAGTTTACATGGATTCAAATTGAGACACAATAGCTACAATTTACTTAGTTATTAAGCTTTAAAAGACCTTCAACAGAAAATATCTTTCTGTCAAAGTTAAAGTGCTTTGATTAAATAGAGCTGGAAGGTGGAAGAATGAAAACTTTCTAGAATTAACATAGAGAATGAAAAGGAGTCTGTCAGTGGAATGGTCAATAAACACAATACGCACATACAAAATGCAATATGTAGAATGCAAAATGTAGAAAAAGAGATGGATTTTTAAAAATTGATATAATTTATACACCATAAAATTCACCTTTAAAAAGTATACAATTCAATGTTTTTCAGTGTATCACCAAAGTTGTGCAACTATCACCACTACTTAATTCCGAAACATTTCCAACACTCCATAAAGAAACCTAATACACATAAGTAGTCACTCCTCCATCGTACTTCTACTTGCAAACCCTAGGAACTGCTAAACTACTTTTGTCTCAATAGATTTGCCTCGTCGGGTCATTAAAAAACAAACAAACAAACAAAACAGAATCATACAATACATGATCTTTTAAGCCTAGCTTCTTTTACTTAGCATAATGTCTTTAAGGTTCATCCAAGTTGTAGCACACATTGGTACTTGGCTGAATATTATGCCATTTTGGATATACCACACTTTGTTTATCCGTTCATCAGTCGATGGATATTTGGCTTATTTCCACTTTTTGGCTATGTGAATAATTTTTCTATGAACATTCATGTACAAGTTTTACATGGTCATATATTTTCAGTTAGCTTGGGAATATACTTAGGAATAGAATTTCTGGATCTTATGGTAACTCTATGTTTAACTTTTTAAGGAACTACCAAACAGCTTTCCAAAGTGCCTTCACCATTTTACATTCCCACCAGCAATGTGTGATGATTCCAATTTCTTCATATCCTTATCAGTACTTGTTATTGTTGGTCTTTTGATTATATCTATTCTAATGGATGTCAAGTGGTAGCTCATTGTGGTTTTGATTTGCATTTCTTTATAACTAAAGATTTGACATCTCTTCATATGTTTATTGGCCATTTATATATTTTATATGGAGAAATAGCTATTCAAATTCTTTATCCATTTTTAAATTTGGTTAATTATTTTTATTGTTAAGTTGTAGGAGCTCTTTATATATTCTGGATGCAAGATCCTTATCAGATATATGATTTACAAATATTTTCTCCTATTCTATAGGTTGTAGCTTCACTTTCTCAAGACTACCTTTGAAGAGAAAAACATTTCATTTTGATGAAGTCAATTTATCTATTAATTTTTTTGGTTTTGCTTTTGGTGTCAGATCTAATAAACTATGTCTAATCCAAGGTTACAAAGATTTACACCTATGTTTTCTTCTAAGAGTTTTATGGTTTATCTCTTACATTTAGGTTTTTGATCCATTGGGGTTAATTTTTATATATGGTATAAGATAAGGGTCCAACTCCATTCCTTTGCATGTGGAGATACAGTTGTCCCAGTACCATTTGTTGAAAAGACTATTATCTCGACACCCTTGTCAAAAACTCACTTGATTATAATGTATGGGTTTATTTCTAGATTCTCAATTCTATTACATTGATCTATATGTCTGTCCTTATACCAATATTTCAGTCTTAATTACTGTAGCTTTGTAGTAAGTTTTGAAATTGGGAAATGTGAATCCTCTAACTTTATTCTTCTTTTTCAAGATTGTTTTAGCTATTTTGGGTCCCTTGCATTTTCATAGGAAGTTTAGGATCAACTTGTTCATTTCTGCAAAAAAAAAGGTCAACTGGAATTTTAATAGGGAAAGCACTGAATCTGTCAATCAGTTTGAGAGTACTACCATCTTAACAATATTAACCTTTCTAATTCATACACATAGGATGTCTTTTCATGCATTTAGATCTTCTTTAATTTCTTTCATAAATGTTTTATAGTTTTCAATGTATAACTAACTTTTTTATTAGTCCCAGTAGATGTGTGTGTGTATGTGTGTGTGTATGTGTGTGTGTTCCTTAGGATTTTCTAAATGTAAAATCATGTCACCTACACATAGAAATAGTATTACTTATTCCATTTCAATCTGAAATACCATTTATTCCCTTTTTCTTGCCTAATTACCCTGGCTAGAATCACCAGTAAAATATTGAATAAAAGTGGCAAAAGCACACATCCTTTTCTTTATCTAACCTTAAGGGGGAAAGCTTTCAGTCTTTCACCATTAGATAGAATGCTAGCCGTTGTTTTTCACAGAAGTCATTTATCAAGTTGGGGAAGTTCCTTGGATGAATTTTTAATTTGTTTGCAAAATATAATTTATGGGCAATTCAAATATCATTTGGCATCCAGAAGTTTCCTGTATATGGGAAATCAGACATGCACTGAGGAGCCCAAGCACTGTAATCCTCTATCCTTGAATTCTTTGGGGGAATTCCAGGATTACAATGAGCCTATGGTCAATCAGCTCCAACTTGGAGGAAAGAGCATAGTCTCCAAGGTTGCCTGGCAGATCTTGAGGAAAGGAACTGGAGGCTATGACCTCACAAGGGTTCTTCTAGCTTCAGAATTCAATAAACAAGCCCATATTCCAAAGGAAAGCTCTGAAGAGAGTATCAGTAGTCCCTCCCACCCCCAACTGGAATCCAGTTATAAATGGGCTTCATTTATGAGTTAATTGAGAAAGCGTTTTGTTCTTAGTATGGAATAATATTTCTTTAGGAGCAAAAATGAATAAGAAGTTTGATTAATATTTGGAGGAAAGCTCTGAAGAGAGTATCAGTAGTCCCTCCCTTATGCATTCACATAAGGCCTTGAAATTAAATGAGAAGCATGATAGGCTTATCTTAGGTACCAGCTAAGAGCAAGCATGTATTGAGAGTTTGAGTTCACTCATTTTGCCATCACAGAGAATGCCAGTTGTAACAAGCCATCCTTGAGTAACCACATAAAAGAATTCAAGATGTCAAGAAAACATTATCTATGAACAATATTTTTGACTGTTGTGTTCATAATACTGGTAGCGGGTAAGATAATTCTAGATGTCAAACCACAGGAGTAAAAATGACCAAAAATGGAAGTCAGTGCTGGCTTGCTCAGCTGAACAATTAGTCAGAAACTTAGTTGGGATGATGGGTTGTTTCCTAGTCATCATTTACCACATATCGATACTTGGGCATGGGTAGGACTCAAATGGTTTTCTTCTGCGTTGGCTGAACTTTGTTGCTCTTTCAGTTATTTTCAGGGTATCTTCATTTGCTCCTAGGAACAGAACAAAATTTTGAGTTTAATACAATATATGGGACAAACTTATTTGTGTAAGGAAACATGAAGCAAACGTTGCACATTGACAATTAACTAATGGCTCCTATTATAACATAATGCTCTGCCCACAGTTTGAGCTGGTAAATCCAATAGTTTACTGCACAGTGCTAAAAACACCAATAACATTGGTTTATCTTCACATCTGACAGACTAATATGTTTAGTTCCAGCGCCATAGACTCTACCTGTTATCACGCTAATGCCCACAACTACTGAATAAGCAAAGAGAGTGAATATATCTGTCGATTATGTCAGTATTTCTGAAAATTTAGTATTTATATTATTAATAGTGGGTAGGATAAATCTAGATATCAGAAATATCAACTGTAAAAATGTTAATAGTTATATCTTTATGCTAATGTGTATTTAATATGTAACTAGCACATGAAGCCTATGATTTTATAATTGCTGTGGCTTTAGTAGAGCTATATAGGAAATTAAGTTTTTAAAAGTAGGCCCATTTAAAAATAAATAATGTCAATAGAGCAAAAATAAAAAAAGGTTGTTAATGAGTGTCTCAGTTGGCTTTCAACACAGTAATACTGCAAAACGAAACAAATTCAGTGGCATACAGCAAAAAGAGTATTCCCATGCTCTCATGTGGTCAGTTGGGGCAGTTCTACTTCATGTTTCTCACAGGCTAAAAAAGCAAGTCTACCTGGGACACATTTTTCTTATGAAAAAAACTGGAAAGTCCCAGAGGAGTGTGATATTTTTAAAGGCCTTGCCCTAGAACTGGCACACTGTCATTTTTGCCCAATTGCAATTGGCCCTAGCAAGTTATATGTGATGACCAGCACCAGTGGGGTGGAAAAGAATGCCCCTCCCATGGAGGTTTCAGCTAGAGGAGTGACTATTTGCTAAGTAATATTCTAACCTATCAGAGCAAATGACTGAGGTGTTGAGAACTGGGTTAGCGAAACCCATCACCTTAATGAGGAAGGCATATGAAAGCCATTCCCTCATTAGTATTGTCTTATACTGGAAAGGCTACAGTATTTAAACATTGTAAAGTAATATTTGATCATAGCAAAAACTTAAAAAAGAATGAGAATACAAAAGATTAAAATTGTATATCTTTCTCTATTCTAGTATTTTAATCTAGCTCCCAAGAAGTAAATCCTGTTAGTTTTTAGCGTATTCTTCCAGACTATTTTCAATGTTTGTTTGTTGTTTTCAAACAAACATAAGGTCATACTATACATATCATTCTTAAATTTTCTTTTTTCATTTAACAATGCATCATGGACTTTTTCCATGGAAGTAAAAAGTATCTATGTTATTATTTTTAATAGCTTCACAGAATTCCATAGTATGGATACACCAGGATATAGTAAAGTGCTTTCTAACAAACATTTAGGTGTTTCCAATTTTCTACTACTGAAAACAATGGTCCAAGGAACATATCTGTATAAAAATCTTTGTATAGTTAGACATTTCTATATTATTATTCCCAATAGGGGAACTGTTACATCAATACACATTTAACACTGTGGTAGATACTTCCAAATTACCCTCCCAAATGACTGCACCAATTTCCATTCCTACCACATCACAATATTCTTCACAGAACAACTGTGCCTTAAGCATAATTACACTTGGAGATCTTCTGATATTAAGTATATAATTGATTGTTTGAGGTCAAAAAAACTTTATTTAATTCTGTAAGAAACAAATTTGCCTAACATTGAGAAAGTATTTTTGTTGACTATTCCTTCCTATCCTATCATTTTTTATTCTCAAAAGAATTTCTGACTCATTGGAATGGCAATAAGAAAAAAGATGGAAAAAGAAAAACAATTCTGGCATAGATGACAAACAACAGGAACTCTCATACACAAATGGTGGAAGTGAACATAGCTATTGGCATTTTAGAAAATTATTTCATAGAATCTACAAAAATTAACATCTGAGCTAACAATTCAGCTTCTATGGAATACTCAGCAGAATTATGGACGTGCATTCATCTAAAGAAATGTACTAAACTATTCATAGAAGCACTATTCTGTTAGCCCCAAACATGGAACAATCCAAATGCCCAGTAAGAATAGATGGATAAATAAATTGTGGTTTAGTCATAGAGTGGAGTATTATCTATCGATGGGAATAAACATTTACAAGTGTAAGTAAAAATACAGATAAATCTTGCAAACATAATTTTGAACAAAATACACCAGACACAAAGGACTTTATCTTGTATAATTTTACTTATATGAACATTAAGAAGTGGTGAAATTATTTAATTATGTTAGAAGTCTGGATAGTGGTTATCTTTGGGTGGGTTAGGGAAACAGTGACTAGGGTGTGGGATGAGGGGGCTTCTGGGATGCTAGTAATAATGTTCCCTTTCTTGATTTAGATGCTCACCTGGACATACACCATTTGTAACAATTCGTCAAGTTGTTCCGATATGATTGGTGCACTTTTCTCTATGTATGCTGCATCTCAGTACAAGTTTTATAAGAAAGAGTGACTGGTGGAAACCTTTTTGTTTTTTAAGCATTAAAAAAAAAAATTGGCTGCATTTTTGAACTTTGTCGTTTTTGAATAAGCAGTGATATAATGGTTCTATTTACCCTTTCTCCTCTCTGTATACACTAAAACCAACGGGAGTGAATGCAAGGGGTAAGGTCTGGGCATGGCCCCTCTGATGCCAGCAGGATTCATTCCAGGCTCTGTTGCAGTCAACATTGCCTCATTAATTACTTGATCTGACAGGGAAGTATCAAAGCCTGTACTCCAAAGTGGAAACTGAGGTGTTCACATTAAAATTTTGAGAACTTAGTTCCA
>NW_006442491.1:2228098-2240590 GCF_000325575.1 Pteropus alecto | reverse complement strand
GAATGAAAAAAAGTGAAACTCAGACAAGACGACATTTTCTTACGCTCCCTGAATCAGAGGTTTCTGGAACACTCTGAAAGCAATAATCACGTAATAAACTGAGCCTTCCTCACTCAGATTTACTCAATGCTGCCATCTGACCTGCTTGCTTGTTTCCCAAAACAGCCAGTCCTTACCTATGGACTTCACTGTTTGCCAGGCCAAGGAATGTGGAGAAAACATTTTCATGTCATAGATGGAGGTTTCTGAGTTATCTCTAAAGCTTGGCCTAAGCCTTCAGCCTTCTTTGTTATATCCCAAGGTGCCAAATTACCAGAAACTAACCTCTTAAAAAAAACAATTTGAATTTTTTTTAGGTTTAATTTAATAGGATAAACAACATCCAGGTTGTAAAGAACAGGATTTCATGAGTTTTTGAAAGATAAATATGTCCATGAAATCATGACCACAATCAAAACACAAAAGATTTCCTTTATCCACAAAGTTCTATCAAACCCTTCCCTCCGCCCCCACCCCACCTCATTGTCATAATAGACTGATTTGCAATAAACTGGCTTTTGAACAAATGAGTATGTCAATGTGCCAAATCTAAGCGTATTTCACATACACATGGCGTGAGTGTGCATGCGCACACAACACACACACACACACACACACACACACACACACACACACACACACTCCTTTCTGAGGAGATCTCTTCCGACAGCCTCATCCTGAGGCAAACAGCTTTAGCTACCTTCAGAGCATATCCTGTGACCTCCTAGCCAGAGTTGGGAGAGGGCAGAAACCTGGCACAGCAGCCTAAGCAAGGGTTGGTTGCAGTGCTCTGCCCAACAGGAGAAGCCGTGAGGACACAGCAACTATACACAAGCAGAAGTCTTGGGTCAGCACAAGCCATGGTCTAGAGATATTCAGGGGGTAAGAATGTGGGTGGTGGCAGCAGCAGTAACAGCAGGAGCAAAAGCAGCTAAGCCCCATATATGTGTCTGGCTGGGCTTCCATAACAATGTACCACAGACTGGGTGGCTTAAACAAGAATACATTTTCTCACAGTTCTGGAAGCTGGAAGTGCAAAATCAAAGTGTCAGTTTTTTTCCGAGGCCTCTCTCCTTGGTCTGCAGACAGCTATCTTTTCCCTGTGTCTCCACATGATCTTCCTTCTGCATGCATCTGTGACCTAAGCTCCTCTTCTAAAAAAGTCACCAGTCATATAGGATTAGGGCCAACCCTAATGACCTTGTTTTAACTTAATTCCCTTTTTAAAAACTCTGTCTCTGAATAAGGTCACTTTCTGAGGTATTGGGGTTATTACTTCAACATATGAATTTGGGATGGGAGCGCAATTCAGTTTATAACACCCCATAAATGTGAGGGATTGGTGAACTCTTCCTGTGGGCTGAGGGTCAAGTGCCTCACTGATGGAACTGAGCTCCTGGGATTAGAGCCCCTCTTGGTTCCAGATGTGAATCCTGAATTTCAGTCCTCCCAAGGCCTCTCTCTGTACAACTCTCTGTAAGCTCCCAAAAGTCTCCTGTGACCTTGCTTCGCATCTTTCCTCAGAGTAAACTTGTTACTTGAGGAAAACTCAACTGAGTAGCTTTTTTTTTTTTTGAAGCTAAATGTGTAAAACACTTTGAATGATAACATGTTGTCTGCTTACAAGTAGGTAGATGCAGGTAGAAGGGGTCAGTTAAAAAATGAACTCTTGGCCTAGGTGGAGGAGGAGAGAAAGAGCTAAACTTTTTTCCACTACTCATAAAAACCCTTTCTTTTTAATATTCTAGCATTTAAAATAACAATAAAATCAGGCAATTCCAATTATTACAAAGTGGTGTTTATTATGCCCTTTTAAAACTGTGCTTATAAACCTTCTAGTGTATAGACTAGAAATGCCCAGTTATATGTTTAATAATAAGTGCTCCAGAGGGCAGACAGAAATAGTAGGATGCAGGCTCCCACTCCTATAGGGTCATCGGTTCCAATGCAGCTAATAGGGGAATTTGCTTGGCTCTACATTTTTTGAAATATAATCTTCTGCCAAGTTTTCTCAGCAAAGTAGCTTTGTTGCCCAAAGGAATTAGATAAAGGCAAAGTCTTAAAGGAAAAGGATTCATAAACCATAGAATCCAGCAACAAAATAGAAAAATGTTCCCATTTACCTTGCCTTGGAGTTAAGTTCTCAGCTCAGGTCAGGAAGCAATTTTATTTATGTCTTGTAAATCAAATAACACAAAATAAAGTTTTGAGAAAGTGCTATTGCCAAAGAGTGACATTTTTATGAGGAAAGAGTAAAAACAAAGGGTTAATTTTTCCCACATTTGTTTCTGCGGAGGCTGCAAACTGGTGTTCTGAGGGCCAGAACTCACCCACAGGCAGCTTTTGTTAACTTGTCCTGCACCATGTTAAAAATATGCATATTGAAATAAGTTACCAAAATTTAAAATTTGGGAGATTTTGTGCAAATATCTACATCTCTGGCTTTCCTTCAGCAATTGGAAGACCCCAAATGGTAATAACCCACTTATGGTGATCAGTGGACATTACCTTAAGATTGACAAAAGATTCTCTCCTTGATCAAATCCTAGCCAGACTCCTGAGTTCTCTTCTCAACTAGGCCTCAATTTGGCCTATAAAGATCTGAATAAACACGAACATATTTTATAAGAGCTCAAGGCCACATTGCAAAGATGACCCTACTCCCCCTTAAAGTACTTGCCTGAGAAAATTTGAGGCTGCCAAAAGAATTTCCTGTTTGTTCCAACCAACACCTGAGGATAGGACCCCTGTCTCTCAGTCTCTGTGGGAGGATAGGAGCCTATTTCAGTAAGTACCGGTTAGGAAACTCAGATGGGTTTCACATGGGCCAATCCCCTCTTCACACTTTTTGTAATTTTTCACTTCCCTGAGACTACTGAGGCCCCACTCACACCCTCCATGTTCCCTCATTCTCCCTTTAAAACTCCTAGTCACCTCTGTACAAATCAAATTTGAATTCAGTTTACTCTGGAATCTTTTTTTCCTATTGTAATCGTTATTACTGATTAAAATCTGTCCTTACCACCTTAAGTAGCGTGCAGCTTTATTTATCTTTGACAAGATGTAATACACTGACCCCAATTTATCTCAAACTCCACACCCTTTCCACCCCTTCCTCATGTCTGGACTAAATATAAGTTGTAAATTATCAACTCCCTTTCCACCCCTTCCTCATGTCTGGACTAAATATAAGTTGTAAATTATCAACTCACTTGCTTTGTTATTTCACATACAAAGAAGAAGGAAATAAAATAATTTTTATGCCCACATGTTTCTCCTAAAGGAGGAAAATGATAGATACAGAAAGCAATATGTTTCAAGAAAAACAGGAAATTAAGGCCATGGCTAATTAACATGAAATACATTGCTCCGGTCATTTTACTTCTAAACGTTGCCTGCGTGCTTCCTGTAGATACCTGTGTTTATATCCCAGAATCTTAAGTCTAGGGACTTTACTAACCACATCAAGCCTCTGGTGAAGGCTTACGTAACTAAGCCATCTGGACAACAGTAGTGAGATTATTGGCTTAAAAGCTGCCTATAGTACCTCCCCATTCCCTTTAGGAACCTCCATTTGGAGGAATCCTTGGCTTCTAGAATGGGCTCCATAGGAGACTATCCTCAGCTTTCAGTGTCTGATTTCTCATCCTCCAAAAGCTGAACTCACACGTTTGTTAGGAACAAGCACTTTTGAAAAATCTGGTTGTAAGCAAGAGGATCATCTTGCAGGGAAGGATAGTTCACTGTTACCTGTGTTGCTGAATCTGTAGGGTCGGCAGTTTGTTCAGGACTGGTATTCTGGGACATCATATCAAGGACACTGAATGAAGCATTAAGACTATCAATGTTAGTTTTAAGGCAGCATCAGCTTCTGCTTTCATGCATCCTGGAGCTGTATAGTACTTACCTGCTTGTTCTTATTAAAACTTTAATTTTAAGCAATATTTATTTTTTTAGGCTAAGAATTTGACCACCACCTGAGCAGCTAAAAAGACTTGATTATATCAGTGTCCAAGACTTTCTTGATCAAAGAAAACCATTAACATTTTTTGAACATGAAATGGTCCAGGCATTTAAGCTTAAAATAATAATTTGTAAAGGAATGTGTTTTATCATTGGGGAGTTGTTTGGGGAGTTATGGGTGGACTGATTTTTTACATTTTTTCATGTTTGCATGAATAGTTCTAAGAGCCTGTGGCTCTCCATCAATAAGAGAGAATGCAGCATAGACATAAGGATTCTTGATAACATCTCGATTGACAGATTTTGCTTGAATGGCCTCAGTTTTCCACTCCTCCCTGTATTTAAGCCTTTGGCTGTGTGAGTTTCCAGGTTTTTCACTAAAAGAGTGAATCCCTGTTTCCATCCTTTGATTTGGCTTTGGCCAAGGGATGTCAGCATATATGATGCATACAATGGTGAGAGACAACACTTTTCCATTTGCTCTTCCTATCTTGTTCTCTGCCCTCACCATGAAAAGATGCTGGAGCCAGCCTGATGGAGGATGAGGAGTATGAAGCCAAGTCCATCTGCTCCAGTCATTCCAGCTAAGCCCATGTCCATTCTGATCAGCCAATCCAACTGTCCCTCAGACTTGTGAGTGAGTCTCACTAAAATCAGAACTGCCTAGCCTAGCCAAGCCTGAATTGCTGATCTACAGAAGTCTGAGCTAAATAAAGCCTTGTTTTAAGGTACTAAGTTTTGTGACAGGTATTTATGTAACATTATTATGTGATAGATAGCAGATACAGCCCCCATCTCTCTCTCTCTCTCTCTCTCTCTCTCTCTCTCTCTCTCACACACACACACACACACTCTCTCTCTCTCTCTCTCTCTCTCTCTCTCTCTCTCTCTCTCTCTCTCTCTCTCTCCAAAATGAGAGTCACTGATTACAATTACAAAGGAAAGACTAAAAATGAGAAAGATAAGCTATGAGGATATTGGAGCAATTAAATAAGATAGTATGGCTTACAGTTCTTGTGAAAAATTGTTCTATAGGCCACTTCTTAATACAAATGGGAGATTCTAAGGCTATAATGACTCAATTCTGAAGTTGGAAAGAGATAAGGCTGAATGTGTGTGAAATATTTCTAAATGATTCCCTTTGGGTGACCATTTTTAGCTATAAAATATATTAAATAATCACGTGTTAAGCCTATTTTTTTTGTCTTTCTCAAAATTCTCAAAGGAACTAGGAATAATTAAGAGAGGGATGAGACATAAGATTTTTGTCTTCTTATAAAAATATTTTTGCCTTATAATGATTATGGTAAATATCTTATCTCTTCTTAACAGTAGCAACAACAATAGCAGCTAATAGTTACTGAATGCTTTCCTTATGACAGGCATTGTGCTAGGTACCTCATGTGCATTATTTTATGTAATAATAAGCATAAACTTCTGAGGGAGGAACTAATATTATCTCATTTTACAAATGAGAAAATAGTCTCAGGAAGGTTAAGCAATGTGTTCTACATTTGCTTAGGTAAAAAATGGCGGGCTTAAGCCTGATGCGTGTGTGACCCCAAAGCCAGTGCTTTTTATTTTGTTATAGTGTATTGCATTATGTTACTAGATGTGATTTCCTGAGAGAAGGAGCATGTCTGTACTCCCTTTGGTGTTTATTTCATGTCTATCTTCCACGCACTTAGTCAGAATACCCTAAGTATAATATATTCTCAATAAATAATTATTAAATTGAAAATGAAAAACCTTAATTCGAACTCCACCCCACTCTTGTAAACCTGATTTTCTTCATATAGCTGACTTTGGGTGCTTCCCCCCACTTCTGATGTTCTTGAAGCTGCAGTGCACCCTGAGAGCATCCTGCCTTTGTCACCTCAGCACTGCTTCACTTTTCTGCCCTAGGGCTTTCTCCAAAGCCTTGGAAGACAACACGGTCTGTGGCAAGTGCTGAAAAGGCAGGGAGTATGAGGAGTTCATGCCTCCAGAGGCACTTCCAAATTACTATCCCTCGCTCCAGCTTCCTAGAATCACCTTCCAAATAAACTTGGGGCACCCAAGTCCTTACTGCAGGCTCTACTTTCAGGATTACCCAAACCAAGTTTCCTAGTCTTCTCTCCCCAGTAAATAGCACCTCTATCTTAGTGCCTGGGTATTCAAGACAAAAACTTGACTTCTCTTTTCATCTCATATCTCATCATATTCATTGGCAACTCAACTTCACCTTCTTGCCATGCCTGCCCCCAAGCTGCTCCTATCCCTCATTCGAACTCTACAATAGCCTCTTTGCTAGTCTTTCTGCCTCCAGTTTCCAGAATGATCTTTTAAGATGTTAATCATGCCACAATACTCCTCTGGAATCTTGTGATGCTAATAATAAGGGTATTTGTGGAATATTTTCTAGGTGCTCTGATGTGTTCTGAGGATGTTGGATGTGTTAAACTCATTTAAACCTCACAAAAACCCTGAGAGGTAGGGACTAATATTATCATCCTATGATACAGAAGGGAATCTGAGGTACACAGGAGTTAAACAATTTTTCGCTCTCCTTGGCACCTTATATTTTCTAAGACTTCAGATAGTCTATGGCAACTCTTATGTACCTGGATTACTAGTGAAAATAATTTTGCCACTCAAATTTTCTATTTACAGATATAATCTGTAGGGAAGAGAAAAATTACTTCAAACTTATAAATCTGCATCAATTTAAGCAGAATGCAGGGGAGAGGTGAATATAGATTGTGACAAGAGAATCTCACTGTATTACAATTGTGTGAAATAACTTCATTGCTATACACGTATATGGAACCAAACCATAAGTTAATGTTCAGGATGGCAATGGTGGAAGCCAGTTTTCTCACTGGAGTGGGAATTTCCATATAAGCCAAGGAAGGAGGCTAGAATAATTCTATGATAATGGATTAGAGTTAGTGATATTAATAAGGACTCAGGTTTAATGCAATATAAATACTGATGGTTACATACAGAAACATTTACATATATGTATATTCACATATATTTCTTTGTCAGCTGAAATGGCCTAAAAGTAATAGCACTCCAGTACCAACAAGCATATCTATTGCCCAGAACTTGGTTTCTAATACCATTCTCCAGTAAAGGGGACCAGACCTCCTTAGAGAAATAGCTCATTCTACAATTAGGGCAGGAAATATACAAGAGGACCCTGGAGCATCCTATAAAATAAGGAAGCACTAAAAAATATAACACACACATTGATGGGGCACATCAAAGGACCAGGGAGCCAGCTGAAAGAGCTTCCAGTGGCCAAATCTAGAACAATGTGAACAACAAAATAAATAAAATAGTATTAAATAAAGTAGTAGTAAAATAGAAAATAAGTATCTATGAGCCCATACTGATATAATTTGTGATGAATAAATTAATTAATGGGGAAGAAGAGACAAATCTCCTGGGCAGAATTCCAAGTAAATTATGTAGATAGTCCAGCTTCAGGACACTTAAGTATGGGCTGCACACTGTGACTTCCTTCTAAAGAGCATAGTAGACAAAGGGAAAATAGAAGAAGAACTTTACTGTGGATAAAGCTGACAAACACTGCCTTAGCCAGGTGATCAAAGGCAACATCAACAGTCATAATCATGTCGCTTGTGTGTACCCGTGATGTGAAGTGATGAAAATGGCACTTTATCTCTGTGATCTTCCTCCTAAAACCCATAATCCCAACCTAATAATGAGAAAAACACCAAATAAATCCTAATAGAGGAATATCCTACAACATACCTGGCCAGCACTTCTCAAAACTGTCAAAGCAATCAAAAACAAAGCCTGAAGAACTGTCACAGTTCAGAGGAGCCTAAGGAGGCATGATAATCAAATGTAATATGGTATTTTGGATGGGATCCTGGGACAGAAAAGGGACATTAGGTAAAAAAAAAAAAATAAGGAAATCTGAATAAACTATAAACTTTGTTTCATAATAATACATCAATGTTGGTTCATTAATTATAGTAAATATAGAATACTAGTTTAAGATGTCAATAATAGGGAATTCTGAGGGCAGGGGGCTATTGGAACTCTCAGTACTACCTTCTCAATTTTTCTATAGATCTAAAACTGTTGTAAAAAAACAAAAAGCAACACTAATTCATAAAGATCAATGCACCCTTATGTTCACAGCAGCGTTATTCACAATAGTCAAGATATGGAAGCAACTTAAATGCCTGTCGACAGATGATTGTATAATGAAGTTATAATTCATATATACAATGTAATATTATTACTCAGCTATTAAAAAAAGGAAATCCTACCATTTGCAATAACATGGATAGACCTAGAGGTTATTATGTTGAGTGAAATAAGTCAGACAGAGAAAGATAAATACCATATGATTTTATTTATATGTGGAATCTAAGAAACAAAAGGAACAAACTAAACAAAAACAGACTCACAAATATAGAGGACAATCTGGTGACTACCAGAGGGAAGGGAGGTTGGAGGCCTGGGAGAAAAAAGTGAAGAGATGAAAAAGTACAAATTAGTAGTTACAAAATATTCCTGGGGACATAGAGTACAGCATAGGGAATATAGTCAATAGTATTGTAATGGCTGTGTAGAGTCACTTGGATGCTAGAGTAATCAGGGGGATCACTTCATAAACTATATAAATGTCAAACCAGTGTATTGTATACCTGAAACTAATAAAATAAAATAAAATAAATAAAATAAACAAGCAAATACAACAGTAAGCAAAATAAAAGAAAAGGCAAGTTAATTACACCACATGTGCTTACAAACTTTCACAGAGGTTTGATGATTTTTGGGTAACCTATCATAAACTGTCCAGATGGGTACCTTGGATTTCGAGATGGGGTGGCATTTGGATTAGAGTTATCTGGTTCCACAATTAACACTGATCAAATTAACTGTGAGCCATCCAGATCTGAACTTTGATGGGTGGTGAGGAGACATCTTTGATCCATCTCCCATCCCTACAAGAATCTGAGAAATAAGTGTTCTAAAGTTTCTTTCTGGAAACTTTTCTCTAGAAACCTAAGAAAAAAATATTGAAAGAAATAAAAATAAATCTGTATGTAAGCTGCTGCAATATAACTTTAGAGTAAAGCTTTTTGAAAATAACTTTTGATTTACCTTAACTAAATCCTTTAGCCCCTGTTGAAGTCACCAATGGACTTTTTCACAACCCAAAGGCCTTATTGAGGCAAAGTTTATTACTGTAACTAAAGGAAATACACTTAATTTGTTTAGTGAAGCAATAGGCATCCTATCCCCTTTGAATTGCTCTCCATAGATCTTTCTCTGCTAGGAAGAGTCTGACAAGTCGTGGCTTCACGATCCTGTCAACATCTCAGGCAGAGTTGCTGGAAGTCTCATTCTGAGGCAGACAAGTTAGCCTTGCAGAAGCTGAAGCAGGATGAGGTGCTTCTTTCCACTCACGTAGCAAGCTCAAAACCTCATAATAGCACCCTGGTTTTTTTTTTTTTTTTCCCCAGGATATTGACATATAATTGAAAAATAAAATTGTGAGACATTTAAAGTGTATATGGTAGCTAACTGATATATGTATACATTGTGAAAGGATTTCCATCTAGTTAATTAACACATCCATCACCTCTCATTTATCATTTGTTTGTTTGGTAAGTTTAACTCTCTTAGCACATTTGAATTATATGCTACAGTGTTATTAACTGTATTCACTACGTTATACATTAGATCCTCAGTCCTTACTCATCTTATAGCTGAAAGTTTGTACTCTTTTACCAACTTCTCCCTATTTCTCCCACCCTCTATATCTTGATTTTTTAAAAGAAAAAAAAAACAAATTCAGGGTTGACTTTTAAATGAATAATTTTACAAACTTTTAAAATAATTGGTTCTATTTTCAATTTCCTTCTCTGCATCAATCATTATAAATTTGGGTTCAGCCTGTATTGGGTGCTGAGAGCTCCACCCATGTGCCCTCAGGCCCTTTGCATTTTCAAACACACCTACTTCTGGAGTGCTTTCACAGCCCAAAGCCAGTACCTGTGAGTCTCTGTCGAGGTTGTCCCTACACTGTGGGAACTCACTTTACCCGCAGTACAGAGAACAGAAGTGCTTGAGACTCAGGGGCTGGGATGGGTGGGACTGATTGGTCACCTCCAAGCATGTCCTTCATCAGGGCTGAGCCAATGTTGCCCTCAGTGGGATTTTGCCTGAGATCTCACCTGGCTTAACCTCCCTCTCTTCTCTGGTCCACGGTCCCACTCCTAGGTTTTGCCGGTATGCATTCTCATAAATCTCTTTCACACAAATCCCTGTCTCAGGGTCTGCCTGTTAGGAAAACAGGTGCTGTCAGGAGAGTGGTTGGTTAATGACAAGCTATTATGGAGGTGGCACCTGGCCAAAGATTGAGTCAGGTGGAAGTACA
Organism: Pteropus alecto; assembly: GCF_000325575.1. Taxonomy (NCBI): domain Eukaryota; kingdom Metazoa; phylum Chordata; class Mammalia; order Chiroptera; family Pteropodidae; genus Pteropus; species Pteropus alecto. Next base: position 2,230,179 of record NW_006442491.1, on the reverse strand, counting down.
GGGCCCGGCCCCTTCCTTTCAAAGTGAGGCTCCTCTCACAGGCAGTTCTTGCTCTGGAGCTCCTGGCTAGGCTAGCACAGTGGTGCCCTTTCCCAGCTTGCAAAGTCGGGTTGCAAAAGGCCCAGGTTAAAAAGACAACACCTACAACTTTGGTTGTTCATTAAATGTTTGCTTATTTTAGCTTTTTTTTTTTTTTTAATAATTGTACATTTTTACCCCAAAGAGAGGTTACCCTGAAAAATCTTTCTAGAATGTTCCCATTTCTCTTTTCTTTCACATTTTTACCAGGCTAACTGATCCCCCATTTCTATAAGGAAGAGTAAACAAGTCATGACCTCAGAGATACTTGTCAAGGTACCTGGGGGCTGTGAGCACATAAACATTGGGAATCACTTTTATGTCCAGATTCAGGGGTGGCAAACAAAAAGAATCTGTAAATCTCTGAATCCTGCTTTACTTATTGACAGAGAGAGAAATGGGGCCAGGCAAAAGGGAAGGATGCTTTCCTCAAAGCTGACGATAAGTTGCAGTTAAGATAAGCCCAAATATCTTGTACTTGACCTGGCTTGTGAAGTTTCATGTTTAATCACATAGAGCAGAATTTCTCAACCTCAGCATTATCAATACTTTGGGTCAAGATAATTTGTTGTGAGGGGCTGTCCTGTGCATTGTAGGAAGTTTGCAGCATGCCTGGTATCCACTCACTAGATGTCAGTACCACTATTCCAAATTCCCCAGTCATGACCCAAGTGTCCCCAGACATTGCTAAATATCCTCTGGTTGGTAAAATCATCCTCCAGTTGAGAACCACCAACATAGAGACATAGAGTTTGCTCTGGTCTAAAGGTATCTGATGCAATTCACAGTGTGGACAAACAAACAAAGAAAAGATTCTTCAGAAAATAACCTCACAGGGTGAGCTGATTATAAATTCCTAACTGGGCAGGTCATGGTGGGTAGTCAGGTCCCAGGCATATAACTTCTTTAGTAAAAGGCTTGTCTTTTCCTTAAGCAAGCCCTGCCCATTGTTTTTGTGCATCTAGATTAATACACCATTGAAATAAGCATGACTAGTCTCACATAATATTGTTAACTGTACTATAATTCAATCCCCACCTTGCTTTCTCCCACTTTCATATGATCTTCCTTATCTTTCCTCCTTCATTTCAAGTGCATAAAAGAAACTGCAAAACTGTCATTTCCCAGAACATTTGAGATCTTGCTTCCCAGCAATTGTTGGTTTGGGCTCAAATAAACTCTTACAAAAATTCTCTACTGCTTTGGGCATTTCTTACTTCAACAATATGTTGAAACCTAACCCTCAGTTGGTAGGTGGGGCCTTTTTGGATTAGTGCCCTTATAAAAGACACCTGAGAGAGCTCCCTAGTACCCTTCAACCACGTGAGAATACAGTGAGAAGTCACCTGACCATTCTGGCCCCCTGATCTCAGACTACCAGCGTCCAGACTATGAAAAAGAAATTTCTGTTTTTTATAAGCCACTCAGTCTCTGATATTTTGTTATAGTGGCCCAAACAGACCAAGAAAAAGGTAAAGCCTCCCAAGAAAGACATACCAAAGTAACAATGGTGAGTTATTCCCTTTCCTCTATCAGTTTTTTTTTCCTGGTATGTATGTTTTAAACTCTTTTTCCAAGGGAAAAAAAGTTTTTCTTTCCCCCTGAGAGCTCCTGACTCTAGTGGCTCTCCCCAATATACTGACCAACTCTTAGGTCGCTTGGTTCCCCCAGGAGCAGCTGAGAAGAGAAGTAGGTCCTACCTTCTTGAGAAGGTGCTTCATTCTCCTCAGACCAGAACTTATAGCAAGGTAATGTGCTGAATAACTGTGACATACTACGGAAAGAAAGAAACTACAGCTCTGGTGCCCTTGAGCTGTGGGTGACCAAGTTGTAAGTGAACCTCTGAATGACAGCTTGATTGATCAAGAGGGGCCACAGGACAGCCTGATAATCAGCAATGAGGCTCGAGTTCCTGCTCTGCTAATGGCCATCTGTGTGGCAAGTTATTTTGCCTTTCTGAACTTCAATTTCTTTATCTATAAAGCAGCAACATTATTGTGAGG
>NW_006442491.1:2189276-2227939 GCF_000325575.1 Pteropus alecto | reverse complement strand
CCAAAAACAAAAAGAACAAAAAACAAACAAAAAAACCAAATTGTATAAGATCGCTTAACTAATTGAACTTCAATTTCCCTTCATAAAAGTTGTTGGATGACTGTACTTACTGTATACTGTGTTTGAGTGCCTTTTGTAAAACACCCAGTCTTGTTTTGGTTGCAGTGTTGGTCAAGGAGAGTTTGTGGATGCAAGGCAGGGCAGTAGAGAGGGCCCAGTTAGCCATGTGGTTGGTGAAACACTCAAAGGGGCTGAGATTTCTGTAAATCACTATTCCATAATAAAACTTTTGTTTCTCTTGAACGTTTTCCTTGAGTACAAATAAGCTTTTCTCTTAGAGAGAATGGAACTCCTCAAGTCTGCCACTAATTTGTCAGCATTGCATTTTGTTTCTCAAACATTGAGAACAGAATCACTACAACTCACCTGTCCCTCTCTCCTTTTATAAACAAGATTGTCAGATTTAGGGCTATTTCTCCATCTTTTTCATCAGCAACCATAAACCACGAGGACCCGACTCTGTTACCTTCACCCACTGGTGCACTACTACTGTACAAACTTCAGGGAAATGGCACACCTTGTCACCAAGACATGTAAACTCCCTCACCTCTGGGGTTTCCCTCAATGAATATAAGTTCTTTTCCCTCCTACTTCCCATGATCGACCTGTATGTGAGTGAAGCCATGTGAGTAAAAGAGCAAATCCCCTAGGAGGAGGGGGTGCCTCGTCCACAGAGCTGGGGGTCCTAAAAGTAGTGGCCAGTGTGCAACAAACACTCATGATGGAAGTTCCATCACCCTCAGTTCCTTGGCAAGTATTTAGTTACCGAAGTTGTGTTGTGGTTAAAAAGGTGGGGTCTGGAGACAATCTCTTGGGTGCAAATCCTGGCTCCAGCCCTTATTAGCTGGGAGACCTCAGGCAAGGTATTTCTCTCTGGGCCTCATCAGTTGGTGGGGGATGCTAATAATAATAACAATAACATAATAATAATTGTGATACCCAAGATTCTTGTAAAGAGTAGATGAGTTGCTGAAAAGTACATAGAAAGTACCTAGAGTAACGACTAGATAGGTTAAGCATTTAATAAATGTGATGTATGATTATTATTAAATCCCTGTGTCTTCCCTAAGCAGAGAGAGAGATGGTTATGTTTGGGCAGGGCTGGCTAAAGGAACTCCACCTCAGCACTTTTTTTTTTTTTTTTGGTCATGAGGCTCGTCTCTGCACTGTAGGATGTTTAGCAGCATTTCTGGCCTCTATCCATTAGATACCACTAGCACCTTTCTATCTCCAGTTGTGCCAACCTAAAATGTCCCCCAAACATTACCAAATGTCCCCTGGGGGATAAAATCTTCCTCAGTGGAGAACCCCAGTCTACAGAGGACCGAGGAAGCCAGTGCAGCAGATCCAAGGAGAAAACCCTAGAGTGGTGACATTAACTTGACTTTTCCTAGAGAGTTGCTTAGCTTGGCAGAGACAATGCCAGATGATTTAAATCTTTTCCCTTTCGTTTTTCTAGTAGCTTGAGCTGAATACATTTATTTGGATGTGTGTGTTACATTGAAAAAAAGATCTAAAGAGAGAAGAAACAAATAACACCTCTACCAAAGGGAAACATTTTAACTAGAAATGGTGACTGAGGTTTATTATGATTGGTAAAATTAGCTGTCACCACCTGGAGTTGTGTGAGCTAGTGACCCTAGGTGGGTGACTTGGCAAGGTTATGGAGGGCTGACATCGCCTGTGGCTTTTCCTATGTCCCCTGCCCTCACCCCAAGAATATGCCAAATACGTGCTTTATATCCCACCCTGGACCATGTGTTTTACTTTATTCCAGAACGATTCCCACCAGGGCCACTGGAGAACCAACTCTTAGGGAATTCTGGAATGCCGGAAACTGTCAAAGAGGCCTGGGAAACAGCAGCCTCTTTTCCACTTTCACAGTTGTCTGTGTCAGAGAGGTCAATTTACTTTCTTCTTTGGAATAATCAGCAGTGGTTTTTTGAGGTCTTTTCAGGCTCCAATCACCTGGGGATCTTGTTAAATACAGATTCTAATTAGCAAAACTGGGATGGGACTTGAGATTCTGAATTTCCAACAAGCCGGGTGGTACCAATACTGCTGGTTCACAGACCACAGGAAGCAAGGTGCCAGTGAACAATTCTACAAAAGGTCTTTTTTTTTCAGCGCTTATGACTGAGGATTTTGGGCAACAGTTGTGAAGCAGCAAAGAGGCACTTTTTTCATTGGAAAAAAACAAACAGCCAGGGTGGGATTTTGTCCACAAAGACAGGCATCTCCTCTCGTTCTTGTCCAGGGTATATTGAGGCAGAATGGACCAGGGTTGATATGGCACAAGTTTCATATGGCCAGTGGCTTTTTTCCCTCATGCCGTCCTGTATTTCTGTTATGTGTGCAGAGCACAAACTCCTTTCAAGAGAGATGGCAGAGGCAGGAAGGGGGGTGGTGGCAAGAGCCTGGGGGGTGGCAGTGGAGACCTCCTCCAGCATCGGGTTGAGCCCCCAGTCAGTGCTGGCACGTGGGCACAGTGGGTGCTGGTGGCTACTCTGTGTGTGGTATGCAGGGCTCTTGGAAATCCCCCATGAATGACCAGGAGGAGCTTAGGAGACGATTGGCATAAGACACTGTTGTAAACTACACTGGTTTCCCAAAGGATTTTGCAAGTGCTCACAAAAGTAAAAAGGATAACCTGAGCCCTGTGGGTCTTTTATGAATGGGAGATTATGGTCAAGCTTTGACACAGCCTAAGGGTACAGAACAACAGAGCCATTGTGGGTCTGGGCATTCATATTGAAGACAAAATATTAGCTGGGTGGTCCAGGATAATGAAAGCATTTATGACTCTGGCTAAGCATATGTATGTTGGACTGATCAACAGATTACCCATGCAGAGTATGGGCTCACTGGAGCTCCAGAGGGGTGATGCCTGCCAGGGTACAGATCTGGGATAAAGGGACCAATGATCAAAGTGACTCAGGAGCACTAAAGAGCTGCTTATCTGTGACCTAGAGATACAATGAAAAGAGGAATGCCATTTTATCGCAGACCGATTCTGGTTTCCAAGACCGTTCTTAAAATTCTGAACTTCAGAGAAAATATTCTCAATCCAACACTCAGAGGGAAAACACACCAGAAAAACAATGGGTGGCTGTGAAGGGCTTGGAAAGCTGGGTGACCTGGTGACGTACTCACAGGTCCACAGTTGGGATCTGGGAGGACAAACCACAGTCTGCGACTTGACAAGTGACCTTAGACCAGTTGTATAGCCTTTCATTTTCTTCATCTGTTGAGGAGAGAGATTGTCTGTGGGCTCTGAAGTTTCCGGCCGCCCAGAAGAATACAGCTCAAAGACCTGCCAGCTCCATTTTATTTTGCTCACGAAAGATGGGTTAGAGGCCTAGGGGAACACCCCTCTGAGAATATCGGGTAGGGATTAGAATTTTCCAGAACAAGAGCATCAAATGTGCCAGGTGCCACACCCTCTTATCAACCTGAGGAACAAAAAAATTTTTTGACATATACAGTTTGATGAGTTCTGACATGTATATACCCATGAAAACATCACAATTGTGATAATAAACATAGACATTCTCGAAAGTTCCCTTATGCCCTAATAATCTTTCCTTCCCCTAAACCTCCCATCACCAGGTAACCACTAATCTGCCTTTTGTCACTTTAATTTCCTATCCCCCAGAATTTTATATACATGGAAACAAAGTATATGGTATGGACATTATGGCTTCTTTCGCTCACCAAAATGGTTTTAAGACTCGGTCCTTTTGTTGTTTGTATCAGAAGCTTGTCCATTTTATTGCCGAATAGTATTCCACTGTATGGATATACTACAATTTGTTTATCCATTCACCTGTTGATGAACATTTCGGTTGTCTCCAGTTTGCGACCTTTTCAAATAAAGCTGCTGTGAACATTCATGCTCAAATTTTTGTATGGACATATTCTATTCCATTACTAGAGGTTCACTGGCACCTCTAGTAATGGAATACTTAGATATATGGGAACTATATAACTTTTTAATAAGCTGCCGAATTTCTTTCCAAAGTGATTGTACCATTTTACAATTCTATCAGAAGAGTGGGAGAGTTCCAGTTGCTGTGCATCCTTACCAGCACTTGATGTGGTCAAGTGTTTTTAATTTTAGCTGTTCTTGTGGTTTTGTAGTGGTATCTCAGTATGATTTTAATTTGTATTTCCCTAATGATTAATGATGTCGAACATATTTTCACGCATACGTTTGCCATTTTAAAATCTTCCTTGGTAAAGTGCCTGTTCAAATCATTTGCTCATTTTAGTCTTGATATTGAGTTGCAAACATTGTTTATATGTTCTAAATAAAGTCCCTTTTGGGTATATGTTTTGAAAATATTTTCTTTCATTTTACACCACGGAGGCATTTTGAGAACAAGTTACAGCTGAGGGGAGTGGATGGTACTTCTAGTCTGGTGTGTTTCATTCTGAAGTCCCTGATATTTTAGGGGTTGCTTCTCTTGCCAGACCTTTCTTCGGTTCTCTTTCATCACAGTGAGATGAAAACATCGGGTCACCTTGAATTCCACCCTAAGGATTTTAGGGCCTTTATATGCACACAGTGCAGAGCCAAGCATTAGCTGAGTACTACACACACTGCACATATTTTTTCACCCTCTGCCTGAAGTGGGTGACAGTTATATGAACAGCTCCAGGCCTCAGAATGAATATTTCAGGTGATGACACAGGAGGTACCTGCATTTGAGCCTCTTCCAGTACAAGCAATAGCACATTACCCTTTGTGCCACTGGTTAAAAATTGCAGGTCAGCTGTGTTCTCCAGCCCCCACTCTACTTCATTTGAAGCAATGGTGTTTTTTTTTACAATTTTCTTCCTTATTTGGTAACACATGGGAGCATTTTTTCCCCTTGTATATCAAATTGTCACATTGTATGCTTTAAGTACACACAATTTATTCCTCAATAAGAAAATCAAGCATCATGTAGCAGTTGCTTTGCTATTGCTGCATAGCAAATCCCCAAACCTTGTGGATCTAACCACCCTTTGTTACTGCCCATGAGTCTGCAGTTCTGCTGATGGGAGCCAGGTTCAGGTGATCTCAGCTGGGCTCACTCACATGCCTGCAGTCATGTGGAATCTCAGTCTCTCTATCTACAACTGACTCAACAGAGTTCAGCCTCTGTATTACTGTTGGCCTTGTTTCCATCTCTGGTCCTGGTTCACTGCAGCACTAACGCTGCTTCTAGCATGACTCTCTGTTAAGGAAGTCTGGAGTCTCTCTCCTATGCTGCTGGGCCCAGAGGGTTTGTAGCCCTCTGAGGCTGTCTTGATTTGGGTTCTCTGAGAAGCAGACCCTGAGAAAAACATTTGAATGTAAGCAGCTCATCCCAGAAAGCTGAGAAGAAAGTGAGAGGAGGAAGCGGAAGCAGCCAATACAGGGTGTGTTAATGAAGTCTATCACTGTGGAAAACTGGGGCATAGTCCCACTTGGGACACTGTCCCATCCAAGGGACACAGATTGGAACCTCTGCTGGGACTGAGGATCTCCCTCAGTTCTTTCCTCCTTTTTTGAGTCTTTGCCTCTGAAGTTTCTCCCTCAAGGCTTCACTGGAAAGAGATCCCTGGCCCCCAAGGCTGGTTTTAGTCTAGTCAGCTAGGTTACCATTTACCTACTTTAAGTCTACTATAAGTAGGTAATGTTTGCCATGTCCAGAGACATCTAGGTAATCAGAGAATACAAATGGACTCAAACAGTGCCAGAAGCAAGTCTGATCTGTTTTCTTTTGGGGCATAATTATTTAAAGCCACTTTTGAGAGGCTAAGCGAACTAGATTCTTATATTTAAGGGCTCTGATGTGTCAGTGAGGGCGCTGGCTGCACCTGTTACAGCTTTGCTGTGGATTAGCAGGATGGGATTCCCATCATAAGCCACCACTCCATCTTATGCATGCATCACCAAACAGAGATCTGCTTTTAATGAAACAGTAGATATTTTTAGTGATTTATTATGAAACGTTTTGTTACATGGAATGACTGGATTACCACAGAACATTACAGTAATCCCTTGCAGCCTCGATTTGAAAGTCCACAAAAGAATTTAAGCAGTTGGATACAAGCTAGCTTAACAGTCGGAAGAGTTTTAAATGGCCTGATTTCTCAGAAGATACTGTGTCAAGGCTTGCACAATGTGGCTTCTGAGCTTGTTCTGCTCTGACCACTGTTTTGCTCAATTTGTCCCCCCTGCTGCCTATAACCAGCAACGCTTTTGATCTATTGTATAAATTTATACCAGCCTGAGTAGATTCTTGCTTTCCAGGGTGAATAACCTCAGCAATATCAACCTTCATATGTAGGCTGATTGACTGACACGTTCCTATGGAACAGGAAGCATTGTTGAGTGTATCTGTGTGACCAATGTTAAAGGTCTTAGCAACCACAAAGTCCAATATTTACTTGCACTGTCCCAATGGCAACCCCTCTAGTTGGAAGGCAGGAAAAAAAACTGATATTGTAGCTCAAATGTTGTCAGGCAGGAGGCATTCTCCCTAAATCAGGGGCACCCATTTTCTTTCATTCTCCCTTCAACTGATTAGATGTGGCCCATTCATATTAAAGAGGGCCATCTGCCTCACTCAGTATATCAATTTAAATGCTAATTTCAACCAGAAATTCTCTCACAGACACATCCAGAATAATATTAGACCAAATATCTGGTCAAATACTTCTGTCACCCAATCAAGTTACCCCAATCAAGTTGACACATAAAACTAACCTTCACAATATTCTTCACTCCTTTTAGTGGCTCTTTTGTATGGATGTGCCTTAGCTTATTAAGTCAGTCTTCTGTTGATGGACATTTGATTATTTCCAATCTTTTGTTAATATGAATAGTTCTGCAATGACTAGCCTGTGCACATGTGTTGCATGTATGTACCACAGCATTGATGAAACAGCTTCCTAGAGGATCTCTGCGCCAAAGGGTAAATGTATATGTAATTCCCCCTCTCTAGGGGCTATACCATTTTGCACTCTACTAATAATGTATGAAAGCACTGTTCTATGGGGAACATGAGGCTGCCTGCCTCCGCCAGTGGGAGAATGCCATCTTCTAATTTGCACAAAAGTGCCATGTGCTCATTCAGATCTGTAGGCTTGGTCCCTCCCAAGTTCAGATCCTGAGACAAGGAGTTGAGCCAAATGGCTAATTGGAAGGTAGTCCAGGAAGTTCTATGAGAGACTGAGGAAGTGAGGCAGGGAAGTCAATATAGCCAGTCTTCGAATAACATTGTTTCATTCAATGTCGGTTCATTCTAACATTGATGGGGACCAAAAAAATCCTCAGTTTCCAGCCAAGGCCACTGTATGTGTGGAGTTTACATGTTCTCCTCATGTCTGTGTGGGTTTTCTCTGAGTGCTCTGGCACCCTCCACATTCTAAAGATGTGTAATTATGGTGAATTGGTATGTGTATGTGGGCCTAGGCTGAGTGAGTGTGGGTGTGGGTGCAAATGGCACTATGAAGGAAGGGTGTCCCGTCCAGGATTAGATCCCACCTTGTTGCCCTGAGCTGCCAGGAGAGGCTCCCACCACTGAGACCCTGAACTGAAATAAATGGTTTGGAATATCATTATCTTATTTGTATTTATTAATGTTTCTTAAATGTATGTACATTTATTATACAGCTCACATTTATTTCAATGTTTGATATTTGAATTGTTTTGGGTCTTAATTAAGAAGTTTGATGATGTTTTTATGACCAGAAATATGCCATAGGATTCTCATATATCAATTAATCTCTGGTAAAGTTGGTTTCATCACATATCATTTCACTTAAAGTCAAAATCTCTAACACTCTATTGACAATGTTAGGTGAAGACTTACTGTAAAGGGCGTGTCAATAGTGAGTTACTGCTGTAGGTAACTGGAGCTCGCTTCTGCTGGGAACTCCTGGGAGACGTGAGGAGCATGTCTCAGAACTGCTCCGTGGAGGAGAGAGAGGAAGCCATGGCATTTATGCATCAACTGGTTGAATGCCTAGGGACATTAAGTGCCTGACTTCCTAGCTGCCCTGAAGCCCCCAGGTAGAGAAGAGAAGGAGGCAGGAAGGGGCTGGAAGTAGGAAGCTGTTAGTGTGCATAAAAACTGACCACCAGCTGCAGGTGAACACGATATAGGCTGAAAGGATATGGCCACAGTGTTGTCTTCAGGGCCCCCACTAAGAGCTCCCACCCAATGCTTGCTTATCTTGGTTGACCACATTGTTCAGTTGCCTCTCTTCTCTTTCCACCCAGGAGCTTCTGTAGGTCAGACTGTTTGCTTTCATGCCTAGCATGATGCCTGGGTCAGATCAGTATGCAGTTAGCATTTACCAAGGGAACAGATGTTGACATTCTTGTTTGGGGTTCTCTCTTTGTACTTCACTCCTAAGCTAGGATGACAGTTTTCCTTACTGCCACTGACTACAGGAAAGGTTGACAAGGAATTCCATTTGATGTCCCTGTGTTAACTACTCTTGGCCCTTCTGTGACAGGAAGCTCATGTGGCTGGGATGAGCCATTGCTCTGCTCCATGCCCACTCCTGGCAGGAAGAAAACTTTTACGATATGTGTCTTGGCAGAGTCAGGCAGGATCCTCACTACACTCCAGACAATGGCTCTCAGTCTTGCCATCAAAAAGATCTTAAAGGCTGGTTGGCTCTCTGGGTTTCCAAAGATGAACAGACTCACTGTTGCCCAGATGTCTGGCTGGTGCCTGGTCCTCAGGCAGGTTCATTCACCAGCTTTATAGCGATGTAGTGAGAAGCCTTTTCTGTCAGCTTGGCTGACATAAACTTAATCCTCTAAGCAGCGATTGATCCAAAATTTCCACACAGGCGGGGCTTTGGGGGCAGTCATTCGGTTGGAAAGGGGATTATGGGACTTGTATTAGAGCTACCTTAGTATGGCAAGCACCTCAGTATCACTTGGGTTGTATGTTACATTGGGATGGCTTTTATGGAGGAGTTGGTAAATATTACAAGAGGGCTAAAGGGTGCCATCTCTTGGCCCCTCATTCCATATGAACAAGATTATCCTACATATAGAATTTGGCAGGAATGTGATGAGGAAGGACAGAGCAAAGCCAGAGAAAGAGACCTTGACTTTCTGCCACCAAAAATTCACCCAACCTCTGCCAGTTTTGTTTTTAATAATGCATGTGTTTTTGTAGTTAAATCAGGTTATATTTTCATTAGTCCCTGAAAGAATAACTATCACTCTTGAATTCTGCTGTTTTTACTGCTATAATTTTTGATAAACCCTCTGGATTAGGCACTGTAATCTAGACCCTCATCTCCCCAGCTGCTGGTGCTGTAGAACTGCCTCCATCTGTCTAGCTGTGAAGCCGTGTTTATCACATCATTAACTGGTCTGCAGAGATATTGGGATTTATAATTGTATTAGTTCACTGAATGAAAACAGACTTGTTCCCAGAAATTCATCGTCAAAGGGAAACATTTAATATTGGTAATTACAAAATAAAAAAGGGGCCATAGTGCCCAACTCAAACCAAAATTCATTCTTCCACACAGGATAAATGTGATTTGGTGAAGTAACTAATGAAATGCTTTTCTACTTCCACATCTTCATATTTGGAAGTGGAATCTTATTCTTTCACAAGAGACCTAGGTTTTAAAACACAGAAGATTATATACTTCTGTGGGGTTTAAAACATATGTCTTACTAAGTTGAGGGAATTAGTCGGTGGCAAACATAAGGTGTTTTGTGGATTGATTTATTCTTTATGGGTCTCTAAGCAGCCAAAATGAAGATGTCTGTTTTCATGTGGCTTAGTCCATGAAAGTCCTTAGAGAGTTCTGTGGCCTGAAAATTGACCATTTCAATCCATTCCTTGCAGTAGTTCCAATTTTTTTACTTTTAATGATAGTGACTATGAACTACATCATATCACTTACGTGTCCCTTTATAAAAGAAAATTCTTGCATAAACCCTATAATTTTGAATATTCATAATGTGGATAGCCAAAGTAGAAAGTCAAAACCATTTACAGAACCATTTCACCTTCAAATATTTCATCCCATTGTCTCCATACACCACTGAATCATCTCTGAAATCTCAATAATCCAAATCCAGATAGTAAACTCTTAAAAGAAGTCCATAAACATTATAACAATTATATATAAAAAATCACATCAGATCAACAATGGATCCTACTATGATTTATTGTAAAACATGTGTACACTAGCCCATATTCTTTATCATTGCTCTGTTCAGTTTGTGTATTTGGGCTTTATTTTTCAAGTCATAACACTCATGAACATCTCACATATAAATGCCTATTCAATGTGACTACAAAGTCAATAGGAGTTCATGCTAATGTGATAATAAAAATTTCAGGTCCAGTCGTACATAGTTCAAATTGAACAAGGTTTGAATATTATTTAATTACCAAACATTTATTAGTGTCAAAATGAGTGCGAAGGACAGAAGAGAAAGTGTTTTTGAGTAGTTTCATAAAGGAAATATTATTTGTTTTAAAGAAGAAATGTGACATCCAGCGTAATAATGAGATAAAGTTGCTTAAAGCTGCTGATCCTGTAAAAGCTGACATTACTTTTCACATTCAATCTAAAAACATTCAGTCAAATGTCAGACCTGTACTTCAAGTGCTGCAGGGAAAGTATTTCTTAAAGCAGTGCCATCCCACTGCTTCAGTTCCCTGAGTGATTATGAGAAGGTTGGAGTATGTTTCTCTACTTTCCTTTTCATGCACATCCACACAATATTGTCCTCTGCTCGCCCCTCACCATTTGCTGCCACAGTTCTACCAGTTGCATCTTCTTGACCCCATTGCCTCATTTCTCTACCTCAGAATTCTCTAACAACTTCCCAGGGCCTAAGAAAAGAGCCCGTACTCCTTAGGTTGGTTAGGTTGAGATAGACACCCAATATGCCTGCCCAATATTCATTTTTCACTTATGTCTTACTTAGAACACTTGATTTTATTCCAGGGAGCAATGGTCCATTAAAAGGTGACATTTGCCAGTCTCTCTTGCAGCCAGGGGTGGCCAGAGCTGTCCATGGAAGTCACTGGGATTTCCCTAAGAAAGCTCTTTTAGGAGAACTGACTCAGCTAGAGGGGCATGACCTAGTAACCTTTGTTCTTTCCCTTCTCAGGATTGGATCTTGGACATGGACATGATGGCTGGAGCTTCTGTCGCCAATCTGTGGCCTTGAGGATGGAGAAGCAGAAAGGTAGACAGAGTCTGGGTCCTAAAGCTGCCATACCAGCCTTGGGTCCTGACTTCTTGAGAGAATGAGAGAATTGCCATCTAATATATTTAAGCCACAGCCTTTGGGTCTGTGTTACAGCTGCTAATCCGGTTGCTAATGGATATGGTTGGCATTGAAGGAGCTTTAAACTTGGCTCCCGACTTCTTTTCCAGTTTTTGTATCACTTATTTCTCAGTCCCAACTCAAGACACTACCAAGTAGTCACTGTCTCAGATGCCCATTCAGGTTTACCAGTATGCCACTTCCAATGACCTGTATCTTCTACTTCCTCCCAGAGATAATTTGCTATTGAGCGATTGCTGCTTCCACCCAGCCTTTCAACATACTTAAGAATGTGAGTTATGGCATCAGACGCCCTGGTTCTACCTCTTACCATCTGTGAGATCTTGAGCAATGGAGGCAATGAAAATTCCCAACTCACTGCAAGGAAAGAAATTGTATTACACTGATTTGGAGAGTAAACAGTGGTCAGAACTTAGTAACCCAGATCAGGCCCTTGATAACTCCATTTCCATAAAATATTGACTATTTGAAAAAGTTTTAGGAGACACATTTCATTTCTCTGCTTTGGATTTCCTTTCCACGAAGTGGTAAGTAATTGTTTATTAAGATTTAGGAGTGATCAGAGGAAAAAAGAGAATATTTTAATTTTTAAAAATGTTTGTTTCATCCCAACAGAATATATGGTTATGAATGCACTGAAAGTCATCCAGGAACTGATAAGAGGATGTAAATTCACATGCTTTCATAGATGTTAGCCTACAATTTTCCTGTTAAAATGAATAACTCTTTCACTTTGGGTTGCAGCAAAACAATAACTCCTACCTTTGTGTGCATAGCCGGCATCTAGCTAATCTATTGCATTTTTGAATGTCCAGACTCATTTTCGTAGTTTGCCCTAACACAAGAGCAGATAAACAAAGGGCAGTAATATGTTTTCATTTGGCAGCTTTTAAAAAGCTTTGTAATGATCTTCAAGATATATACACTAGGAGTGAGGGTGTAATGGACAGGCACTGCATGAAGGTGGGAGGCAGGTCTGGCCTTAGCTGCTGCTGAGTGCTCAGCAAGTCACTCCATCACCCAGAGCCGCTATGGTGGAGCCCTTGGACTTGTCGGCTTCCTTCTAGACATATAAACCTTTATCTTAAATATGTGATAATTTGAAGATTTATCTCAGTCCCCAGGAAGAGAAAGATCTTTCACAAATAACATAGTGATTAGAGAGACTCCAGGAATCACCCAGTCACAAGTGCTAAGCTCTGGTTGCTAACCTTCCTCTGTCTGCTGAGAGAACCCTTATCAAATAGACAAATACTAGTTTAAAATAGGGTGGCTCCTTGGGTGAACAACAGTCCAGTTGAATAGCTACCATGCTTTGTTTCCTAAGAAAACTGAAAGGAAAAAATTTTGGTTGAGTAATTAAAAGTCTCTTTAATAGAAAGATAAGGTTAGATTTAAAAATAGGATGAAAAACATGAAACAATCAAACTTTTAGTCATGTCTCTTTATAATATTTTCTTTATAGTTACCAATTTGTCATTTTGTAATTATCTCTCGTAATATCCACCAATTAACAAACTCTCTTTTTTTTAAATAGGCATATTTTATACTCTAGACAGGAATTCATTCTCTTTCGTCTTTCTCTGTTCATTCCTCTTTTTGTCAGGTCCTAATTTAGCACTTCGTATACAACAAATATTCAACAAATCTTTGGAAACAATCTCTGTAACTGAATTTCCTGTCACTTTCATGGATACCATTACCCCACTTAACACTAGGTTTAAGGAGTTGCCAGAGATCATAAATCAAGTCAGTGTTTGAGATTCTAAGTGCTCTAAAACGTTTTCATTAACTCAAGTTTTGCATAATGCTATCTGCTGAGAAAGAGGTGATCATTTGGGAGTTCAAAGGTAGTCACTGATTTGTCTGCTTACTTTTCCCTCCCTCATAAGTAATGATGTAAATAAGTTGTCACATTCATGGAAATTCACTTATTTATTTAATCACATGTAAGTCTTTTCTCATTTAAACACAAGGATCTACCATATATATGTGTCTCTTATGCTTCCAAATATCCAATTGAAATAAAAGTTTAAGAGTGCAAAAAAGAAATTCGCCCATAAAAATACAGAGACCTCTGGGGTTACTGATGAGTAGATGAGAGATTCTATGGAAAGTATAGGGGGTGTGTTGAATGACAGACCAGGATGAAAGAAGCTGAAGCCCAGATGACCCTAAGAGATTGCTACAGTGAGTGGGGCCTGACTGGTGGGTCCCAAGGGTTCTACTGGAAATTGACAAGTATGGTGGGGTTAAGGAATGGGGCTGAAAATAGTGGAAGTAAAGGAATATTTACACAGCTGCTTCCTAGAGTACCTATCTCACATGTGCAGAACTCCCATCAAAGCCCGGGGAATTTTCTAAAGAAGCTGAATGTACAGGGAAAGGTGTGTTCTTGTGGATTGATTTTGGTGCTTCTCAAGTAAGGCCTCCTGAATTCTGGCCTTTGCAGAGTGTGTAGCTTGGTAGTCTCTCCAGACCTACTCAATTATATCCTCAGGTCCCAACACTCGAATTAGGATAATGTGAGGGGGGTTTATTTATAAGGGACTATACCAGACTCCTCTGATACATCACTTTAGATCCGTTGGGTCTCACCTATCCTCAGTTGTGCCACTGCTGCCATGACTACTCAATGGGCTCCCTGCTTTTTTTGCAGAAGCAATTCAGTGATATGTGGAGCCAGTTCCTACTGGCTTGGGAGGGTTAAACACACCCAACACTAAAAAAATAAAATATATAAACTTACAATTAAATAAATTAAAAGAAAAACAATAAATATTCAAAACATTACTTTCTACCTATTTGACCTCGTTTTACCATTATTTTTGCTTTTGAGGTTATTTACATCTATTGTATCTGTCTGATGAAAACCCTACATAAGGTACCTCTTTCCAAGTCTACATTGAAATCAGTCATGGTGAGTATTTATACCATAGAAATAAGAGAGCCAGTTATCAAACATTTAACAGCACTACACTGGTATAATCTGCCTGCATCTCTCCTCATACCCACCCAGCACACTTTTACCTCCTGCCCTGGAGTTTGATTAGCACACTAAGTCACAGGACACCATGAGATCATTCTCACAGCCCACCACATACAAGCCAAAAGTGCAGGGGAGTTCACCCTTGTGGAGTTACTGTTTGACAAATGGAAGATAGGGGCTGGTAAATAAGTTCTTGCCTCTCCCCACCCCACTCTCCCACCCTCCCCGCCACCTAGAAATACTGTCCTACTTACATCTCATCTAAGAGCAAAGTCTGTGAAACTGAGCAAACAACTACTCTCGGCATCAGCCAGCACCATCATGCCTCTTAGCATTGGCTCTTAGTCCTTAGATATTAGATCCTTATTCCTCTGTTCTGGGATTAACTCTCCAATAAGAATAGGGCACGGCCTCAGGTTCTGCCTTCTAGAAAAAACTGGGAAAGACAGATCTTAATTAATGAAAGTGAGCACAGGATGCGTGGGAGACAAGGGATTGTGCTGGACCTGAGGCCAGAAGCAGTAGAGCTGTTACAACCCCTGGCTTGAAGGGACAAGGGCAGGAATCAGTCAGCAAAAGCTGGATGGTGAAAGTCATTTTGAAAAGATCAGAGACCTTCTGTTGAGGGACACAGACAACCAGTTGCAACACACAGAGAGGAAGCCAGAAAAGTTAATACCCAGACCATACTTCGTTCCCTCCTCTCATCTCTTACCAGGATGCCTCACTGACTAAACACAATTGGGAGCCAGAGGACAGAGCTCAGGAGGAGAACAGAAAAGGGTAGATGGAGGGACAAATAGAAAATGTTCCTCACATTATCCTAGAGCAAAAGCTGTTTATTAACATCCACAATGTCCGGGCACACTTTCTACTCAGAAGAGAGGCTGGTCAGGATATTGACCAGCTTACTCAACAGTAAACAGGGAAATCAGCTGTGTAAGAAAGACCAAAAACAAAAACAAACAAACCAAACTAAGAAAAAACTGATTCTGAAAGGAACAAAGATAATTTAGAGAACAGAAAAAAAAACTTGAAAACAAATGTATTTATACAATGACAACAGAGTGTTATGAGTAAAAGGAACAATCAGATAAACAAGAAAGAGTTCTTAGAAATTAAAAAATTATTATAGAAGTAAAAAATTCAATAGACAGCTAGAAGATAAAGTGGAAAAAATCTTCCAGATCCTAGGGATAAATCTCAGAAAATATGGGACCATGGGATAAGTGTCACAGAACTATAATCCAAAAACAGTAGCCCAGAGAGACACTTGGAAAATTGAAGAACATATGGGGGGGGGGGAATTATATATATATGAAAATGCTGCAGGGTTAAAGATCTAAGTCTCCAGGAGAGCTAGACCTTTGTCCCCCTTCATTGAGCAGTCACTGGATGTGGGCTGCCTTCAGAGTGAGGGTGTAACCTTGGGCAAAGTGGCATCCTTCATCCAAGACAATTCCTGGAGAGAGACTTAGCTGTTAATCATCAGCAACCAATACCTCTGTCTTTTTGAAAGAGGCCTGAGTTCTTAAAGGGGATCTGTTGGTGCACCACAGCATCCACTACACTGTAGTGGTCATCAAACCTTTTGGCACCAGGGACCAGTGCTCTTATGAGAGTCTAATGTCTGATGATCTGAGGTGGAGCTGAGGCGGTGATGCTAGCGCTGGGGAGCGGCTGCAAATACAGATAAAGCTTCGCTCGTTCGCTGGCCAATCACCTCCTGCTCTGTGGCCACAACCCAGGGGTTTGGGACCCCTGTGCTATAGTACACTTCTTGTGCCATTTGAATCCAGTTCCTTTGAACAGTTATTCACCACATCTGGGCAAAAGTTGTCCAGGATTCTGGTTGGGCACTTTTCCTGGGAAAACATAGAAGAGGAAGGATAGTGAAATCAACTATAATTCCTACCACTGTGGCTAGTCTTGAGGCTGCAATTGATTTTCATCATCTCCCTCCTTTATTTTATGCCTTCTTTATGATTTCACTTCTTGTTACCTCTGGCACCTCTCTGCTGGTCTAGATCGCTTATCTGGTGGAGCGACAAAGGCCCATAACCTGGAGAGGTCTGAGCCCTGGTCATAGTCTTTCTCAGATACAGATGCATTTGTTCATTTACCATTAAAATTGAGCAGGATGTGGGTAACCACAAGATGCTTCAGGAGATCACCTGGGTGTCAAACATATTTTTCCTTGGCCTCGATTGTGTAACAGCAGCCTGACTCCTCCTCACAGACATGAATAGTTCACCTGCCAGGAAGGTGACTCCTTTTATTGCCTGCTGGTCTATTGACACAGAGAATCCTAAGTGACATGGCAGCAGCTGAAACATAAAATTTAGTAAGACTCTTATTGTTTCTCCTGGAAGAAATGCTGCCACTCTGGAAACCGTGATCTCTAACCAGCACTGTCAGATAGAACTTCCTGCAGTAATAGAAATGTTCTATATCTGTCCTGTCCAATGTGGTTGCCATTAGCCACATGTGGCTACTGAAGACTTGAAATCTGGTTAGTGTGACTGGAAGGTGAATTATAAATTTTATTTATTTAAATTAATTTACATTTAAATAGCTATATTTGCATAGTGGCTATTGTTTGACAGTGCAGCTTCAGATCCTCAGAGCCTAAAGTTGCAGGATTAAAAGCACAAAGTACCCAAGCTGATCACTGAAAGTGATGATAAGCGGGGCCATGTGCTTTGGCTCTATCTATGGGGACATGACACCATGTAATGGTCTTTTGATTCAGGACATATACTACATCCTAGAGAAAGGTAGCTCATCATGGCAGGGCATCATCTTCAAGCTGGAGCTTCAGTTATGCCCTCAAAAGGCCTTTGCATCACTTTATCAGGCCAGCAGCTTCTGAGTGTTGTGGAACAGGACTACTGAATCCCATGATCGAAGGTCTCTCCTCTGCTACAAAGTGGATCTCTTGATCTGAGGTGGTGTAATTAAGTATTCCATGTTGGTAGATCAAATAATGTAAGACGGATAGTGGTGCTGACAAGGCGCTCTGCAGACAGGAGAGGAAATTCATACCTAGAATGTATGTTGTGTCCAGTCAAGATTAACCACTGTTCCTTGCAGAGTGAAGAGTTGAATGTAATCAACTTGCCATCAAGTTGAGGGATGGTGCCAGAATGGGGACTTGGTTTTGGTTTCTATGCCTGGAAAATTGGACATTTGGCTGTGGTAGTAGATCAGCCATGGTGAGTAGGAGCCCTTACTGTTGGGCCCATGCATAGCTGCCATCTCTGTCTCCATGTCCTCTCCATTCGTGAGCCCATCGTGCTTGCACTGGCCAAGCATAGAGACTGGAACTGGTATCAACTGACTGAGCCATTCTATCTACTTGGCTATTTAGTGTCTTTTCTAGGTTGGATGCTGTCTGGTAACCACCAGCGATGTGATGCAAAGATCTTTATGCTTGGTGCCCACTCTCATAGGTCCATCTGCACCTCTTTTCCCTAGACCTCCTTGTTCCCAATCTTTCTCCTTCCAGACCCTAACAAACCAGTCAAGTCATCCAACACTTCCATGAGCCAGTGTGTTTTCTCGCCTCTGGCTACTTCTTTTTCCACACTGCCTGAAGATCTGTCCATATGGAGAATTTTCCCTGTTTTCTTTCAAGACCAACCTGAATTGGGTTGCAGTATATCTGTAGCCAATTTTTAACTTGCACCCACATTCCAAGCCCATCCATCTGTGAATCAAGCTCAGCCTTTTCACTCATTTGTCAGCTGGTAATAAGAGACTATTATGTATGAGCTGAGGGAGGGGTGTTGGTGTAACAGTGATGGATGTCATGGGGATGTGGGCCGCCACACTTGTACAGTTTGTTTGTGCCCTCCTTCCCATTTATGCACAATCACATATGTATCACTCCCATTTTACAATGGATTGCTGTTGCGGTCACCCTATCTTGTTATTTAGTGGGTTTCACAGAATCCAGCTCATGGTAAGCAGCTCAGGCTGCATGTTCCTTGACATACCAGAGCCAATTAGCACACCAGGATCTATACTTGAATCACCTTGGGTTTCTGCTGCAGGTGATGTGGCCTTGCTCCAGAACCTTAGGAGTTTATGTTGTGATCATCCTATCGGATCTTAACATGAATTCTGCATGGCCTCTTTCCTATCACCAACACCTCTAGAATAATAAGGTTTGCTAGGTTGTTTGGTCCACGCTGCAGAGCTGCTTGCATTGCAGATTAGACCTGCTGCTAAGCCTTTCCTGTTCTGGGCCACATTTAAAGCTGATATCCTTTCATGTCACTTGATAAACTGATCAGAGAAAATTACCAGTTGTAAAATATGCTCTTCCAGAACCTAAAGAGGCCTACAAGGTGTCACGATTTTGTCTTAGTGGTGGCGGGAGAAGTGTAAGTTATAATGGTTTGTCTTCTATTTTGGAGGGTTGTCCAGGCATGGCCCGACCATTGGCCATTAACAGTTGTACTGATGTGGCAGAATCCTATGGTTTATCTACCATCCTCTGGAGTGTATGTGTTTTACCAGTGCCTCTATCTTTCTTGCTTGATTGGTCTAATATTAAATTATTGATATAATGAGTAAAGGTGATGATCTGCAGAATATTCAGATTTCCCAGGTTCTTTCAGAGGATGGTCACAGCAGAAGGTGGGAAAATTAACATATCCCCCAGGGCAAGGCTATACATGTGTATGATTGTCCCATGTGAATGCAAAGAGTTTCTGACCAGGAATAGGAATGGAGAAGAACATATTTGAATAGGCATGGAGAATACATTTCACAAACTAAGGCATATACCATGTACCTTAGCCTAGGTTAATCTGCTCTAGAAAAAAAATTACATCTGGAACAGAACTGTAATTGTGGTAACAATTTGTTTACATTAATCCACAGTCATCCTCCAGGACTTTGCTTTTGTAACAGACGGGCTAATGAATTAAATGGGGATATCTTTGAGATCATCAACACTGTATAATTTTGATCTCTAAGAATGGCACAAATCTCTGCCATTATTGCTAAATGTGACTTTTTAAAATTATATTTTATCAACCCAGGAGGAGACGGTTCTCGGGTCTTCTCTTTGGCCTTCTCTACTATTATAGCTCTTACCAAACAGTTCAAGGAAGAAGGATGAGGGTTCTGCCAACTATCAAGTGTGTGTACTCTATACTTTCAGGGACTTCAAAATGACCACCACCAGCGTCAGTGGGCCCAGTGGACCCACTGTGAGCTGGACTTGCTCCAGGACTCCATTTCCTGCCTGGCCCTCCGTGCACCCTCTCTAACAAGGGGTCATGACAATGTTTTGGATCCCTGGGTATCAATACCAACTCCATTCCTGTATCTAACAGTCCTTGAAAGCTTGGGTATTTCCTTTCCCCCTATGTACAGTTACCTGAGTAAGTGTCTGTAGATCCCTTTGGGGCTGGTTTGGGAAATAATTACTGTGTACTCTTAACATGGTGTGGCAGAGTCCTTCCTGCCAGGGGCCCAGTTTCTCTTTTACTAGGTGGGCTTCAGTTTTCAGAACCAACTCAAGTCCTGAAACTAGGCAAGGGATTGCGACCTTTCTTGGGAAACCTGTTTTCAGCCTCTTGATCGTCCATGCTTGATTTCTTTTTGGTTGTATAAAATAAGCAAGACATCTATTGGCTGATGTATAGTAAAGGGTTAACTCAGCAGGCTTGGGGTGTTTAAACTGCTCACATTCCAAAGAAACTGGGTCATGACTGGCTCATAGGAGATAACCTCTAGCCCTTGGAATATCCTGCCTGATAAGAGCATCTTTATACCTGGGACCTTGAGTCACAGGTAGTTTATGTTAACAATGTGGTTTTTGGGGTGGAGGGTTGCTTAGGCCACTGAGTATTAATTAGACCTCTGGAAGGACTGGAGACTAAGCAACTAAGGTCAGCCATGTGGGCACTCCGTGCCTACATTACCAATCTCCAATAAAAACATCAAGGCTCAGGTAAGCTTTCCTGGGTAGCAAAACTTCATATGTGTTTGCTTGGAGATTAAGCACTGGGGATCAGTCATGCAGGAATGTCCTCTGGTCCATGGCCCATGGTTGTCTAGTGGGTTTCCTGACTTTACATATAACATACACTCTGGCATCTCACTTCATGGAGCCTTTTAATCCCAGTTCGAGCACGTTTACTGCACTTAGTGCGGCCCACCATTTTAAACAGTCTTCCAAGTCACCCTATCAGTGTGGTAGCACCTTCTTCTGGGATCCTTGCTGGGTGTGAAATTTCACATCATGAGTGAATGTTCCCATATTAATTAAGTCTCCATTATCCAACTTCTAGTTCTACCCTCCTTTGTCCAGTGCCCTCAGGGTGCAGTCCCATGACTAGTCTCCTGGCTCCTGCTGGTACATGATGGCTAGGTCCTGCAGCTCCACGGCCAAATAGTGTCTTACCTCATTTAGCAAACCCAAAACTTCCCTCACTGGGGTGTGCTGTAACTTGACTCAAGTTTTTATTCTAGAGGCCAGGCAGAGAGGTGGAGGCAGATCCTGGGAGCAGGAAGGCATGTGTCGCCTGGCCAGGCAGAGACTTAGCTGACCTATAGGGAGCTAGGATGTCTTTCAGCATCGTCCTGAATCGAGGCAAGGGGAGCCAGCCTTTTACCTCCATATTGTCCAGATATTGGACGCAATCTCCCTCCAAGAATAGTTGCAACCTTGGGCAAGGTAGCTCTCTTTGGTTGAAGTCAGTTTCCAGACAAGGCCTCAGCTGTGAGCAGTGAGAAGTGACTCTCCCAGCAGCAGTGAGAATGAGTGCCTTGCTCCTAAAGGGGGATGAGGTGGTGCACCCCAGCATTCCGTTCAACCACCAACAATAGAAAGGCGATTCGACAGGCCCCCAGAGAGAAAAGACAAGTTAGAAAGAAATAATAGTGTTTATTTTTTAAAAATTTCTTCCTTTTTTAAATGTTTGCTAAAATCATCAGTCATTTGCATACATTTAAAGTTAAGGGATCAATTCAAAGAATAATACTATTAAAATAATAGTAACAATTCTATCTGGACATATCAAAACAACTCGCTTTACTAAAAATCATTTGAATAATACTTCTAGAGGTAGTATTTTCGGTTGTTCTGCATAACTACCCTCCCCTTTAACCCCTTATCTTCCCTCAAAGGAGAAAAACTAAGAACAGGCACTGAGTTGGTAAAGGAAATAGTTTCACTCTGGAGTATGCAGAGAAATGCGTAACCTGTGGAAGATTGTGGGGCACCTGATGGACCACCATAAAGTGCTCTGGGCACCTAGCAACGCTTCAAAATCTTACCCACAAGACAATGACTATCGTTTATAAACAACTTACGTTTTTTTTTTATTAGGAAAATGTTCTACGGCCTGTTTCCTGCTCTGTCAGGTGTGCAGAAACAGGGCTGGGGCTGCATTCTGAAGCGGAACATTGGGAGAGGCTGCGTTGGTGAGGAAAAACCTTGGGGAAGTGGGACTGCACTATTGGTTTATTAAATTTTGACTTTGGTCAAGGGTTCTGACTTGGCCAGCTCTTCTCTAGTGCCCTCTGCTGACAAACAACTAGAAATACTTTAATTAAAGAGGTGTAATGAGTATTTTTCAGTTCTGGTCTTTTCTGGTGGTGAATTCAGGGCACTCACTCCAAAGCCCAGCACCTCCCGCAAAGGAGCAGGCCTCAGGCTATCAGAAGACATTCTCGAGGGCAAAGAGGAGAACACTGCCTCCAGTCTGGTCTCAGGAGGCGCCCAAGATGAGAATCACCCAGCCTGAGACTGAGAGAGGAGAGGGAAGGCAGGTGCAGGCTCTGCCTTTGCCTCCAGGGAGATTAACTGTCCTCAGGTGATATATTAGTCACTAATTACAGAAGTACAGCTCCTGACCCCCTCGGGGTTTTTGCTTAGGGTTTTTGCTTGTTCCCATTTTGTTTAGGGAGTGGTAAAGAAATTCTTGAAATTGAGGAGGCTAAGTATGTTATATCAAATCCATCCAAAATTTATTTTTATATGTGTTCTCAAGTAACAAAGACGTGTTATTTTCTAGAACTTCACTAACTATTATGCATATGGAAGCTTTGCCCAGAACAAAACATCTCTATGTTAAAATACAACTCTTTCGGTATTTACTTGCCTGTCTCACTCAGGAGAATCTAAGTTCCTTGTAGTGGGGACACTTATACCTAGTTGGAGCTCAGATTTGATTATTTGATGAATGAATGGGTGAATGAATGGGTGGACCAATAGACACGTGACACAATCTTCCCCTTTTTTGCTCCTTGTATCTTTTTAAAACATTTTAAGTCTTCTTTATGCAGAGAAATGTAAAAATACTAATTGTAGTGTTTGATGAATATTTTTCAAATTTACTCACCTCTGTAAACAGCACCCATATTCAGGAAGAGAATATCCCCAAATGCCCTCCTTGTACCCTCACCAGTCTCTACCCGTCCCTACAGGTGACCACTAACAGCATGGATTTGTGCAGACTTCTTTTGTTCTTAAAGTAGAATCGTTTTTCTGTGTGGGATTTTTTTGGGGGGAGGGGGTTATAATTATTATATATTTAGTTTCTGTGGTGGCCATGTGTCCTCTTGTTTGTCTGGCTTCATTCACTTCATATCTTGTGTATCAGATTTGCCCATGTTGTTGCATGCAGTTGTAGATCATTGCAGTGTAGTGTCCCATTGTATCAATGTACCACAGTTTAGTGTGGGTTCTCCCAGAATAGACTCTGAGCAAGAATCTGAGTGTAAGTAGTTTTTGTGAGAGATGAAGGAAACTCTGGTAGGTAAATGAGGAAGAGAGAGAAGGAAAGGAAGACAGCCAAGAATCAGTATGTTATCAAGTAAATTTCCACTGTAGGCCACTGGAGCTCAATCCCACTGATACCTCTGGGAGATGGTATAGAGATGCCCCAGAGGGATGAGGGGACTGGGATAGTTATACCCCAGCTCCCTTCAGTCATTGGCTGAGGGCTGCTGGGCAAGGGGCAGTGTCCATAGTCGGGCTCTCCTGGCTTCCTGGGGGACCTGCAAAGGAGCTCTGGTGCAAGATAAAATTCTTAGACAAAGAAAAGCAGGTGAAGACAGTTGGAATTCAGACAGTTAGAGAGGTAAGGGCAAGGGTATCTGGGCAGGGCATTACCAGACTCTCCTACAGACTCAGATGGGCTTGGTTCTATGTTGATGCTTTAGTACTCAGCAAAGAACATTCTGGACCAGGTACTGTAAGAACATTGTTGTCCTTGCCCATCTAGCATGCCTTTCATTCTTCTTTTCCTTTGGGGAGCTATGTTTCCTCTGTTATAGGCAGCCTTAGTGGGTCTATCAAACCAAAGGGCAGTTCATGACCTACACTAGGCCAGCCAAATCCTGTCCTTTGGAGCAGCAAAGGATTGGGACTGACTCATTCTGGTAGTGGTGCCTTGACGGCTATCCATTAGTTCTCACTGTCTAGATTCCTGGGGTTGTCTGTCTCCTGTCACTTGCCAGCTAAAGTTTTCCTTAGAGTTTGTAGACTGCCCCCTTATTCTTTTAATACCTTCCTCTAAGCGGCAGCAGATGCTAAAATGAAATTAAATTTTTAAGAGATTTATTAGAGAAAAGAGAGAAGATGCCAGGGGAGACTGAGATGCTGGGCTGACCCTAGTGGAGGAGAGAAGGAGGGAAGAGAGGTTGGATAGGAAAATTCTTTGCACTGTGGTTCTCAAAAAGGTTCAGCAAGTTAGCTAGGTATCCTTAAGTCAAAATTGCCTGGGTCTCAAGGAACCGACCTGCTTTAGTAGCCTTGCTGTACTTAGTTATTAAACAGCCTCAGGCCTTGAAATTAGCACCTGGATTCACAACACTTGGAGCCTTTGGTCAATTAGCAGGCTAAAGCAGGACACCTGAGAGGCACATAGTCACAGCTGCCACATTGCCTAATAAGCAGCATCTTAAAAATATTAATTCAGTAGCTTTTCTCTCTGTTTCTTGTTAATATATGTATAAATTCAGGTGCAAAACTGCCTTTGTTCTTGAGTTATGAGGAGGATTAATAGTATAACATCTTCTTAGCCCCTTCTGCCTGTCATGTTGAACTAATCAAGCTAATGAAAGATTCCTTTTGTGATCTGAAACTGCTCACAGGCTATGCTTTTAAGATGAAATACTCAATGGTAGAGGTAAGACCAGTGTTGCTTCAACCTCAGTTTCCAGGTGTGGGACCTTGGCCAAGTCTCAGAACCTCCTTCAGCGGCCGTTTCCTCTTTGTAACACCTTTGCTCAAAGGCTTTTGGTGAGAAACAAATGAGATAATGCATATTACATTCTTGACACAGTCTTTTCTTTATTTCCCATCTCTGCATCCTGGCTCCTCCTTAGTAACCAGAATTGCCATCTTACCACAGATTTAATAATGCATGGGAATTTGATAGGGGTCAACAGGAAGAAGAGATGGAAAAGAGTATTTTGGTACATGGAGCATAGTCCAATTCACAAGATGTTTACTGAGGCTGAGGGCCCATGAGTAAAAGCATTTTACACGTTATCTCGTTCGGAACAAATGTTGACTACTGTTGTTAGATAAGATGGCTCTCAGGCTCTCCTCTCTGCAGAGGCGAGCTTGAATTGAGAGATCTGCTGGAGAGCTGTCACCCAGCAGAGGAGAGCTGAGAAAGCCCCATAAAATACTTTATATCTGGGCACTCAGCCAATTAGGTGACTGAGAGGTGGGAGGGGGTATGAAGACAGAACCAGAGTGCCCACAAAGTGAACCGCTGGGTTACAACACTGCCTGGAGCCTGGGATGTCATTTATCTCAGCCAGGGGTTCAGGTTTCACATTCAGCGTCCCTTCAGCACCCTCTGGCCCATTACACCCTGGCCCCCTTCCCTCAGAGCCTGCTCCACTCAGCCTCCGAAAGCCCATTTTCTGTTTTGCACTGTTATTCTTTAAATTTAATGGACTTTTAGGTACCGAGCATGTCTCTCTGTGAAAGATCCCAATGCCCCCAGAACAATTGGCAGGGACCATAGCCAAGTTGTCACAAGGGAATCTTTTAAAAACCTCTGCAAAAAGTATTGAATTTGCATGAATTTTGCTTACAGAGAAAAAATTTCAGAGCCTTATGTTGTACACAGTGAGGTCTACCTAATTGATTAGTGCAAAAAGTAGAGGTGGTATGGCATTGCTAACTTGTCTGTCTAAAGCTGGGGGATGGAGCCACCTGTCCTCTTCTGTCTAGTCCCTCTGTGGTTAGTGACAGGCATTTACAAGAAAGCTCACATGGATTGGGAGCCAGAGGTGAGAGAGGAGGAGACAGGTTTTAGAAGAGTCTCCGTCCAGCAGTCTACATCCTGTGGGTCTGATAGCTCCAGTCCTGGAGTGCTTTCTGTAGAGCCTCAGAGGACCTTCCTGTGCATGCTCAGCTGATAGGAAATGCTGGGGAACTAACAGCCCTGCTCCCTGCCCCATTGGGGTCATTCTCAGGAGAGTGCTTTATGCTGCTGCTCAAGCGTCCCCACAGGATTGTGCTCTGGGGTCCAAAGTGACCAGGCTTAATAATTGTATCTTTTATTTGCCTAGTTCCCATTCCTGTCTCACTTACTCATCCACTCCCCCACCACTGTGTTCTCTGCACCCTTCAAATAAACCATTTGCACTCAAATCCTTGTCTCTGAAGAACCCAAACTGAGATACATGCTGATAGAGGGAATTGTGTGAAGATTCTGTTCTGGGTTAGATACCCAGCTGTGATTGTGGTGCAATGGGGAGCACTCGGCTTTGCGGAACTGTGATCATCCTTTGTCAGAACTGAGGAGGGGAAGTGCTCCTGGCATCTAGTGAGTAGAGCCAGAGATGACTCCAATGCACAGGTCAGCCCACAACAAAGGTTATCTGGCCCAAATGTCAGTAGTGTTGAGATTGAGAAACTCTGGTCTAGAGAGAGAAGACAGACAATCTAATACTGCAGAACTAAACTGGTGATAGCAATGTTGAGATAGGGCCACCATGCATCAGGAGACTAGCACATCCCAAGAACTGGGATGAGGAGGGTATCAGCTGGGCTCATGCAAGAAAGCAGAGCCTTCTGGGCAAGAGGGAAACAAGGAGTGGATGAGGGAATTAGACCTTCACAAACCAGGGAGCTAGGGGTGTGGGGTTGTGAAGGTGGCACAGAAGGCCCAGCAAAGGCACCCATTGGTTCATGTGAAGCCCTGGGGTGGGCAGGTGGGTAAGATGGGGCCTTGGGACGAACACGTCCAGCTACTGAGGTGGGCCCTGGTGGGGAGCTCCTAGAGATGTCATGGGTAGGGCTGTGGGGAGGGTATTGGGGGGTCATAAAAAGGCTGAGGAAAGCCACGGGGAGGTCATTGGGGGGCAGTAGGGAGGGATGTAGGAGGCTGTGGGGCATCATGGGGAGGCCTTATTGGTTCATGGGGGGCTCTGGGAGGAGCTGTGGTCCCAGAAGATCTTCCCTGAATGGCTGCTGGTCAGCAAGTGGTGTCAGGAGTACATACTGGGCACCAAGCAAAGGAGGACTGGGCCATGCTGGGAGGGCAGACCCCTCCACACCTATCTGTCTCAACACTACCTCCCTGGAGAGCAGCATCGCCTCACTTGACCCTTGCAGACCTCAGGCGAGCTCCTCCTGGGGGGACGCTGACCTGGAACCGCGTGTGAAGGGTCTGCGAAGCTTTCCCAGTCTTTCCAGGCTGACATGTGCCTTCCTACCCAGTGCTTTACATCATTGACAAGGGAAAGGTATACTAAAGACGAGGAGAGGATGGAGAAGGGTCGTGGTGAGTGTGGGGCCCAGTGAGGACAGAGTCGAGTGAGAGCTGTGTATATGGAGAGACACCCTCTACCCCCAACCCCAGCAAGAAGGGCAGTGAGTGTGGGGGCACAGGAAAAGGCCTGAGAGAAACTGTGTGCCTGAGGGACCAGCTGGGCCAGGAACAGAAAGCGACTAGGGATCTGGGCAGGGGAGGGTGCAACTGGATTTGAATGTTAAAAAGAAGCTGTGGACAACAGAGTGGAAGGGCCACCATGGAGTCGGGTGGGGGGTCGAGGGAGACCAGTCAGGGGTCACTGCGCTTCCAGGGAGAAAGCCTTACTGGGGTTTAGACCAGGGTGGTGTGGCGGAGAGAGAGAAATAGCTAGAACCCAAGACACCTTAAGTAATGAAAGAAACGGAAATTGGTGATGACTTGATGACTTGGGTCTGGGGTTGGACAAAGGAAGATTTCTGTTCTAGGATGACTCCTAGCTTTCTGAGTTGTGGCAGATAAAAACCATCACAAGAAACTAGGCTTGGGGAAGACAACCATCAATTCCATTTTGGTCATTTTGAATTAGAGAAGTCAAATGCACATGGTCACCTGTGTGCAAGGCTGGAAGGAGGGGCTGTCTAGAGACCCACCTGTTGCCTTTGTTTCTGGGAGGATTGTCTTTCAAGTTGAAGCTGGAAATGAGAATCCCCAAGTGTGATCTCTTGATGGTGGCGTCAGCATTGTCTGGAAACTTGTGAAAAATGCAGAATCTCTGGCTCCATCCCAAACCTGCTGAGTCTGGACTTCAACATACACTCCAGAGAATGTTAGGAAAGCTCAAACTTTGCTGCAGACTAGAATTACCTGGGAAGTTTTTAAATCCCAATGCCCATCCTGTACCGTTACATCAGAATCTCAGGCCAGGTGACCAACTTGGCCTGGTTTGGTCAAAATGTCTCATTTTATACTGAAAATCTTGCATCGCAGGAGATCCCTCAGGCACTTTAGATCCAGCCCTCAGAAGCTTTTACAGCTCCCTAGGTAATTCCACCTGTGCCGCCAAGTTTGAGAACCAGGTTTCCTCCCCAAAGGAGATGTGAGGTTTGGACCCCAGGACGTGGCCGCTGCTAACGTTATGCTTATTTTAGATCCTGACAGTGGCCTGCCGATCATCTTAGTAGAAGCAGGCAGGATCCAGGAGTTTATTCTAGCTGTGAATGTAAAAATCACCTGGAACATTGAAAAAATATTGAGTTCCCCAGCTCCTTTTTTCAAGATTCTGGTTTACCTGGGCTGAGATGGAGCTCAGGGATAAGCAACTAATCAAACCCTCAGAGGACTCCCACTATACACAGGGTTGGAACTTCAGGCCTAGGGAGAACGTTTCAAGTGGGGAGAAAAGGGCCCATTGGATATGGCCGGGTAGAGAAGGACAGGCCTTCCAAAGGTGAATGAAGAGGAGGCAGAGAAGTGAGAGGATGTGGAGCCTCAACAGCAGAAGGGAGACGTTGTTGGAAAGCAGAGAACGATGAGGACTGCAAAATGCCCACGGGATTGAGAGCATGGAGCGGCAGGCCTGGAGGGATGGAGGGTGGAGGTGTGGTGAGAAAATGAGCAAACTGAGAGCAAGAGGCAGCTCTTTACAAAAGCAAGATGGTGAAGGAGGAAGAGGGATACAGTGTCACTGGAAGGCGAGCTGAGAGTCGTATTTTCACTTATTTTTTCATGTTTTTTTTCCCTCCTTCCTTTTTCAATGGTTACGTATCTCTTTTATCCTCAAAGGAATAAAGAAATGTTGTAAATGGTCCTCTTGATAAGCTCCAGGCATTTAAAAAGTGGTGAAGCTGCTCATTGCCTCTCCTTTAGAGCAGAGCACACAGTAATAATTCTACTCAGTTGGCATACACGACCAGGGCGATTCACGCCATCACAGTGAGAGGCAGAAATGACACCAGGTGTGCTGGAGCCTTACGCTCAACTCCTGCACACCGTGTCCTGCTGCCCGGAGGAGCTGTGAGTTTTGACAGCGGAATGTGGCCACTCCTGAAGTCATGCTTATTTCAGAATCTGATGGAGACCTGTTGATCATCTTAGTGTTAGTGGGAAAAATTCAGGTTCGTTTGGCCAGGTTGGAGAGGCTTCAGTTCCATTCATAATCATATCACTGGGACACAGAAAATTAGAGGCAGCTGATGAGGAACGAGTTGTCTCTCTTAAGCTCTAATTTCTAATCCTTTGAGAGACTGTGACTCAGTCAAACCCCACCTCTTGTTCCCCCTCCACATACACATTTAGTTTTGTAAATACTATTTATTCACCAGAGAATATTGAAAGCTCTCTGTTTATTGAATATTTTTTGTGATTCTTCTTTTTCTGAGAAGAACAAATACAGGGTTCTCCAAGAGCCTTCCTCCCACCATCGGAATATATTATTGAGGGGGTTAGAGATTTTACCTAAAGGCATGCAATTGTCTGACAGTTACCCCTGGGAACCTTACGTGTGTTTTTCTTCTTTTCCTTTTCGCTCATCTCCCATCCCCTTGCCCTTCCTTATTTTCCTTTCCTTTATTTATTTAGTGGTGAGAGGTGATGAGGAGAGTAAAATTAAGGCTAAACGGGGAGGGCAAGAGTGATTAACCTTTGAAGGACTTTGCAAACTCATTATGGAGGTAGCAGCTAAATGAATGTCCTAGTTCCGAAAACCCTCTGAAATGGCTTTCCAAACATGTTGACAGTTTTCTGACTACCTGTAATAACTGATGTAGTTTATGCTAATAATAAATCACTGCTTCTCATGAACCTATTGTCTGTCATCTAGAGATATTTTTTGTGTTAGATATTTATTTGCATATATAAAAACCCTATAAGCCCTCTAATTACCGTGGAGCTCTGAAAGAATGACGAGGAGATGCTTCATCAGCAGTATTGTTAACCCTGTCCACAAATTTATACGCATCAGATTTACCTGCTTAACTTAAACTATAATTACTGAGCAATCAAACAACCAACAAGAGTAGGTAGTAATTATCCAAATGAGACTTGCAACTTCAGTCTCCTAGTTATTTTTAGCTTCATGACGGATTTATTTTGCCTCACATCCACAGTCAAAATGAGTAACTTGTGTTTGATGAATTAGCTTATCAAGCTCTTTCCTTGGTGTTATTGGGAATATAGTGAAGTAACACTTCAAATATGTAAATTTTAAAATAAAACACACTATCGGGTCTACTGGAAAGAAAGAGCAAATGTTTCATGTAGAGAGATGGCCTGACCACCAGGTGGCAGTGTGCACCAGAACATAAGAACATAAAAACTTCCGCTTCCACAGATCCGGCTTTAGGGGTAGGACACTCCAGGTTTATTTACTACTCCTGAAGAGCTTTTGAATTAAAAGGCTTTTCAGTCCTTGCTGCAGAAAGCCTTCTAATAAGGGGCTCAAGAGCATCATATTATATGCAAAGCTCTTTGGTCTGGAACCAACAGCCCAGCAGAACAGCTTGGCAGTGATGTACTGCTCAGGCCTCAAGTTATCAGGGCGGCCTCCCGAGTTCCTCTACTTCTTTGGACTGAAGTAGCTCATCAGGTTCAACTATACTCGATAGTTGGTTCTGGTTTCTACTTCTTTCATTCCCTTCTTGACAACCTTGCTGTTCTTCTCTTCAACCCAAAAATTTATGGCAAGTTTATTGCAAATCAATGGGGGTGGGAGTGAGGGTGA
This sequence comes from Pteropus alecto, assembly GCF_000325575.1. Classification (NCBI taxonomy): domain Eukaryota; kingdom Metazoa; phylum Chordata; class Mammalia; order Chiroptera; family Pteropodidae; genus Pteropus; species Pteropus alecto. The sequence continues at coordinate 2,197,109 of NW_006442491.1, read as the reverse complement.
GGAGTCTTCAATTTAAGAGTGTATACATATTTGTTTTTTTAAACATTAGTTTCTAATTCTAGGTTCCTAGATAGTTTACATGAAAATAAGATCATATCATTTTATAAAATATTTCTCTTTGACTCCTTGTTCTTGGTAAAACAACTGAGTTGTAAGTAAAAGGCTATTGAGTCCTTTGGGAGAAAATGTCTTAAGGAATCCTATTTAAACAACCATTCTAATAATAAAAGAACAAACAAAATAATGGAAATATAAGTTGGACGTATCAGTATGACTACCAATATAAAATATTATTCCTTCAGTTTAGTTTTAACTGGGAATAACACGAGAATAGAATTTACAAATGCTTTCTTCTCCCTTCCTTGTGCACATTTTCTGTTTCTTTCCCTCCATTGACCTACTGAGAAGATAGTATTTAACCCAGGATACTATAAATGTTAGTTTTTAGATTCGGTTGTTAAACTTCTTGTTCAATTCAGAATCTTGAGTACTCTGATGGAGATTTTCACCCATGGAATGTTTTTAATCCCTGTATATTATTCAATGTTCTTCAGAGAAACAGAACCAATGGGGGGAGGGGAGTGGGGGGGGAGGGTGAATGGGAGAGAGAGAGAGAAAAACCTATTTTAAGAAATTGACTTACATGATGATGGAGGCTTGGAAAGTCCAAAATCTGAAGGATGGGCAAGCAGGTTGGAGACCCAGGAAGAGTTGCTTCAAATTCAAAGGCAGTCTGCTGGCAGAATTCCTTCTTACATGGGAGTGGGCAATTTTTTTCTATTAAGGACTTCAATTAATTAGGTGAGGCCCACCTACATTATGGAGGATAATCTGCTTGGCTCAAAGTTTGATTTAAATGTTAATCAAAAAACATCTTCATAGAAACATCTAGAATAATGTTTGACCAAATATCTGGATACCAATGGCCCAGCCAAATTGACACATAAAATTAACTATCATAACCCTCAACTCTTCCTGGTGAAAGGATTTCCTGAGTGCACAGCTAGAGCTTGACATGGGTAGGCACTCTCCACAGCCTCTCACACTCAGGCAAGAAACACAGCAGAGAGCACAGCATACTGGGCTAGGAGGTAGAGACCTGAGCACTAGTCCTGTCTGTACTGACCACTTGAGTGGCTTTGGGGAAGTATAAGTCCCCTCCAGTCATGATTTCTTCCTCTAATAAAGTCTCCTGAGAGCCGAAGTCCTCTTACACAGGGCTGTAACTCACTGAATGCCACATGAATAGGACAGGAATGTTACAGGAAGGTTAGTTGATTCAGAAGATTCCAACCCAGCTCCTGGAGGACTCGGTGAGATGAAAGAGACAACTTATAGAGGTTGAGGTAAAGCTCTTCATTATGGGGTGAGAGCAGAAGCCAGAGTCTGAACCAAAACTTGGGATATGCTGTGGATTGGGGCTCTGGTAAACTGCAAAAATGGCTGTAGTTATCCCCCTCCCTGTATCCATGGCATTTTCAATGTGACTTTACTGCTTATCGCATCAAAAAGTGGAGTCTATTTTCTCACCCCTTGAATCTGACTAGCCTTATGACTTGTTTTAGTCAACAGAATGTGGCAGAGCAATCATGTGCCACTCTGAGCCTGGGTCTCAAGAGGTCTTGCATGCTTCCCTTATCCTTCTTGAAATCCTACCCAACCTCCAGGGTAGCCTGGTAGAGGACAAGAGACATGTGACCCAGGTACCCTCAGTGCTCTGGTCACCAGCCAATCAACTCTTAGATGCAGAGCCCCCAGCTGATGGCAGTTGAGTGAAGACAGATGCATGAGTGAGTCTAGCGGAGGCCCTAGGAACCACCTAATTAAGCCAAATTACCAACCCAGAGAATAGTATGCCAAATAAATGGTCATTCGTTTAAACCACTAAGTTAGGGGTGATGTGTTAAGCAATGGAAACATAAAGTGGCTGATCTACAGTTCTGGCAAGAGATTTATCTAGAAACTTGCTAATGGAAGTAGCTCCAGTGGATGGATGTAACAGTCCATTCCAAACCACTTGCTATAGATACACTTTAATTGGCACCATTATGTTCATAGTCAAATGAAGTAAATGAATATGTTTTCCTTACCCTTAATAATACCTTTAATTTGCTGGGAGATCTCAAGATCAAAGGTTTTGCAACATTAAGGCTATAATTTAGTTTCTGTGGTCTAGTGCTTGGAAATTTATAGTAGACAATCCCTTGTTAACCGAACTTTCAGAAGCATGGTCTCAAGCTTCTTAAATAAATCTACTTCTTGACCTACCTCCAGTCCAAAGTATTCAGCCCTGCCTTAAGTCCCAGACCAAAACCTATTGGAGGCAGGTATGGTAACCTGAGCTTCATCTTAAGTCCTCCTCTTCCCTCCTTCAGACCCTGACTCTCAAAGCCCCTTCAATCCCAGTTAGACCCAGGAACGAGAATTCCTAAGAGATACATTCAGGCCACCACAGGTCTCCTTTCTTACTGTCAATCCAGCTATGGGACTACACCTAAATTCCAGCTTCATATCCAAGTTCTCCCGGGGTTAAAGTCCAGTCCTGCCTACTTCCTGTCTTCCTGGAGTCCTGACACTGAACTCCACCTTCTATGCTTCTCTCTCCTCTCTAATTCTCAGTGATTAATATTTGGGGTATTAATAGTTTACCACATTGAAGGGCCATGACATACAAGGTGAAGAACAACTCATTCATATCACTCTATAAGGCTCTAAAAGCTCAGGATACTTTATTTCCTTTTGATAAATAAAAAAATGGATGGTATGTGGGCACATTGCCCTGAACAAATGATACCAAAAGGATAACACCCCACTCTCCAATGTTTTCATCAGAATGGTGTCTTGATGCACAGAGCACTTTTCATATAAAATCTTTTGGGTTTTGTGATAGTCTTATGAAGTACATAGGATGGTTATCTGTATTTCTGTCTTACAGGTGGGAAAACTAAGGCTTGAGATCACACGACTTGCAAGGGATAGATCTGGAAACTGAACTCAGTTCTCCTGATTCCAAACCCAGTCTTCCTTGAGTGAGAGAAGAATACACACCCCTGACAGAGAGTCTACAGTCCAAAACACTCATTTTCCCCTCTTCAAACACATCTGCAGGTTGGATTGTCAGGAGAGGTGCCCCATTAGGGTGCTGTGTCTTTGAATAGAACAAGCCTTACAAGAATGTATTACTATAGAGGAAAGTATATTACAACAGATGTGAAACAATGTCTGATTCTGCTAAAGATACAAAAAAGGACAAAACAGAACCCTTCTGCCTGAGAAGCTTCTGCTGTAACCAGGGAGAAAAAAGAGGCACATTGGAAACAGCCAAGTAATTAGCTAAAGAGCATGCGGACCTTTGCCCCAACTAGATATTGGTGTCATATATTGGGGGGCGGGGGAAAGAATGAGCTTGCCTAGGATGTTTCCTGGTAGAACTGGGGCTTCAGAAGCCTTTGAAGATGTGTGTGGTGTGGATTACATTTCATGCACATTTTACATATTAAGGAAATGATTTGAAAAAAAAAAACAAATTTCATTTCTATTTTGTGATGGACAGAAATATGTTCTTTTCCTCTGGAATTTTCTAGGCTTTGCTTTTGGGTGCTTTATCATGATCAAGTGGAGCATTTGTTGTGCATTTAAATACATGTTTAGACATAATATTTTTTGAGCTTCCCCTTCTCCCACCAGAAGAAAACATCATCCATCAATATTTGGGTCATTTTACAAAGGTTTCCATACCACATAAAAGTTAGGAGCAATGTCTGGAGTGTGAGAAATCCTCCGACCCCTGGACTTTGAATGGAAAGCCACAGGCACGTCCCCAGTGAGGTTGGATTGATCTGGATTGGGAGAGCATGTGTCCCCTACAAGCAGGACTGGCCTGAGCATGCCCAGCATTGGCTCAGTCCTTGGCTGTCACTTCATTATTACAGCCCCAAATCTCACAAGATTTGATAATAAGGTATTAAAATCATATTTCACCAGTATGAATTTTGAAATTTAGCAAGGTGTTAGCCTTCTGATTTTAGACATGTCTCAGACATCATGTAACCAATAATAATTCACCTTCCCAAACTGTAAAAACATTCATGTGCTATCTGTCCTCATGACGGGGTGCGGGAGCCTTCCGCCCAGATTCAGACTGGCCTACTTGAAGATGCCTGAACATTCTCCTTTCCCCTGGAGAGGTCACTGAGCTGCAAGACAGAACTCATCAGCTCAGACCTTCCTCCCGCTTATCACTTACCCCACTCCCCTTTCTTTTACTTACAAAGGTCTTTTCGAGTGAGTAGCAGGCCTGCCCTCTGAAGGACACTCACTAAGCAGATATGATTACAGTCATTAACACTATCCCCTGATAACCTGTCCACACTCCCTCTCAACTCCCTGCCTCCTGCAACCAGCATCTGAATTTCCCCTTCGGTGGCCCCCCCTGAGATGGGAAAGCACTTCCCTCTCAGACTGGGGTCCTTGATGGTCCACAATTGACCCTCTAAGAGGCCAAGGGAGAGGAAGCAGATACTCATATTCGTTGTATATTTTATGGAAAGATTCTGAGAATTTTCATACCCTCGCCGTAAAGCTCTGTTTGAAGAACCTTTCTGTGCATAGTTGTCTAATCTGATTTTCAGGTTGTTTGTAACATGTTTGTTTGTGTATTTATTAATTTGTTTTCTCAACTGGATTTGCTCATTTGTTGTGCAGAAAAGGATGACTCCCCTCCTTGACACATCCCAGCAAAATTATCCTACAATCTGGGAGTAGACTGCCATGCAGAGATGTTGCACAAACACAGGAAGCACCCAAACAGTGTCATATGTCTTATAAGTAAAGAAAAAAGAGAGCATGTACTAGACAGTGGAATTCTGGAGGGTTCTGAGAGCTTCCCACCCTGTCTGAAGTTGTCCCAAAATAGCCATCGTATAGTCATGTTTGTACTTCCCCCTCAAGCCAGAAGTGCCACCCAGCATAACCAGCAGAGTCAGCATTGCAACATGGTGACACAGCCTGTTTGCATCACCAGAGGTGGCTTCCCTAGACCAGGGTGACAGAGGTACCATATCTCCCCCCAAATTATGACAAAGACCAGGTGCTTTTCACCTGGGGTCCGCGGGATTCATGATTGGGCATCATGGAGCCTACAACATGCTCTGTGCATGTATCCCAGGCACAATCTCTAGGGAGAGCACTGGGAACTTTATGAGTTTATTAGAATGAATGGGTGACAGACAAAAAATTAGGAACCATGGTGATAGAAGAAGGAAGAGGAGGAAAAAGAATCACTCCTAAACATGCAGAAAATTTCCTGCCCAGACTTGGTGAATTTTGTGGGTTAATTTAAAGTATCAGACATACAAGGTGGTGGACTTTGCTCACGGGGAGGTGACAAAGCAGTTCTGCTTGGCCTGTTTGCCCATGAGCACTGCCAGCCTGAACCAAGGGGGTGTAAATACCGCAAACAATTTTCAGTACATTAATCTCTCCCTAAATATTTTAGAAATATTGAAGCATTTCACATCAGAATATACATTTTAAATTTTTTAATGTAAAATACCTCGACAGTTTGCACCCCTTGCTCCTGCAAGGGTGACGTTCTTTGATGTATGGCAGATGTATTCAGTGGTCTCCCAGCCACGAGGTGGAAAAACGACAAGGGTGGAGAGGCTCCGTTGTCATCGAGTGGCATGCCTCTCCTCCCTTCTCCCACCCCCTCCTGCAGTTTCCCCTCTTCTCCCTGTTCCTGCTGTCTAGAACTGTTGACTCCTACCTGGCTGTCTTCCTTCTCTCCAAATAAGCCACTTCCTTTTTGATGCAAGTGACCCCAATCCTGGGCGTGCCTTGCTGGGGACCTGAACCTGTCATTTTCATGGTAAAAGCCAAAGTGTGGATTCAAAAGGATTATGTAGAACCTTCATACAGTCAGCTTCAGAAAATAGCTCAGATTCACAGGAACAGATCAACAAACCAAATATCTTCTAGTGGAAGGTATTGGCAGCTTTGGTTTTCTATTTTGTAAATATATCTGTATATACTTTTCTTTAATAAAAGTTTTTATTTAGTGCTAGTTTCTGTTTTGTGATGTGATATAATTTTAGTATTGAGTGTTACTTTTTTGAACACAATTGAATAGACTTAAATATTTTCTTAATTTGCTTAGTTAAGAAGTTAGAGTTCTTTTTATTTCCTTAGGAATGCCTTGTGCACCTTTTGTAACATCCACATTGTAATATGAAATCTATGAAATCTCTATTGTAATCAAATGTCAGGAAAAGGAATACAGTTTTGCAAAAGGAGATCGAAAAAAGAACACCTTTTGTGTTCCATTTCTTAGTAAGTGGTGTCACTTCACTCAAATAATATAGCAATGTTATTGTACATAGATGAACAGGTTGTTAGAATGGATTATTTTATTGTATTGGTGTTAGAATTTTACCACCTGACATAGATGGATGCTGGAATGAGGGTTGAGGTATCTTGGGAGATTGGACCTGGTAGTCTAGGTGTTGACAGGTAGTAATTGACCCAGGATGGCTGATGACAGGAAGCCCATGTGGCTGGTAAAATACTAGGCAACTAGTGGTCACCTAGGCAATGAGTTGGGTTGGGGGATATCCATCAAGGGGTGACTGTGGGCCCAGATGGCAGGGACTAGATGTGCACAGAAAGGCAGGCCATCAGGCAGTCACTATTCATACCTAGGCAGAAGTCAACCCTGAGGACATCTGCCAGTTGTGGGGACAGAAGACCAATCCATGGGAAGATCAAGAGCGTTCCTAGAATGTGAAAGTTACCAAGACGGACAAGGGCACAGGCAAAGAGATGTGGCTACAGGTAGGTGGACTTGAACTCCAGGAGGGGCAGGACTCTTATGGTCAAACAGTGTGCAAAGTAGCTGAAGGATTGCAGAACGGTGAAGTTGTTTAAATTTTTTTCTTAGGTCTTCTTAGGTTTTCATCTCAGGAAGGCCTACTGGTTGTCCTAAATATGAAACAGCAGGCCATGTAAGTGGGGAACTAGATAGGGCATTTTTATGTTGGGATGCCTGGTTGGTCATTATTGAATTTGAAAGTATGGCGGGGTTTTTTTTTGGGGGGGGGGTGTTATTCCATAGTCATTGTATGTGTGCACAGGGTATGTGTGAAAATAAGAGGGTATGTGTGTGACGTCCAGTAGTGGGCTGTGTTTATCAAGAAAAGGATTGGAGTCCACTTTCGTTTTCTCAGAAGACACCTTCCTGTGTTTCATTTCCACTTGATGGATGGGCACACTGATAGGTGCTTCAACAAGATAACTTCCTTCTCCCTGAACAGAATGCTCCAAAGAAGAAACCAGAAGAGGTTTTCTATTTGCTTTCATCTTTATGGGGCCTCCACTGACTTTTCAAGACACTAGAAGAGTGAGGGTCCCCATTTTCCAGAAAAGGAGGCTGAGCAGGAAAAGGAAATAGGGCCATGGCTAGAGGAAGGGTTGAGCTTGAAAGCAAGCTGGAGCCTTGAATGATCTCAGACTCAAGTAGGTCCCTTTTGTGGCCCTGCAAGGGGTGAGCATGTTACTAGAGGTGCTTATTCCCTCTGCTCTAATTTCTCCTGTGGGACCATACAGCAGTGTGGAAACAGCTTTCAACAGTTTGGTGACTTCAGAATAAATCTCTGGGCTGAACACAGAAGTCAGCGGGTCTTTTCTGATGAATGGAGCTCTCAGTGTTTCTGATACAGAACTGTACTCTTTTGTGTCTTTCCCTTTAGCTCTCTGTTACATAAACATCTGGAGAGTTGAGTATCATTTTAGCTTTGGTAAATAGCTTAAGGGAAGACTACATCTTAGTTTCCCTAC
>NW_006442491.1:2177064-2188920 GCF_000325575.1 Pteropus alecto | reverse complement strand
AGGAACTGGAAAATCTCTGTGTGGAGTGGATTTGAAGCAGAGTCACTCTCAGTCTATGAATCGCTTTTCTCTTTCTCTTTCAAACATCTGTGAAGCAATGAAATAATATGTGTGAAGATTCAAGATTCCCTTCTGGAACACTCTGAATGTATTTGTTTTACATCAGTGGTCATAAAAAAGAAAACAGATTAAAACAACTAATGGGAATGAAATTGCTTCCATATAATTTTTCAAACTATTTTTCCCCAATGTATTAAGCATCCTGCCAACTACCAAGCTGCTTATTGCCATATTCGGAATAATTTCTGTTGTGATCGTATGTTTGCATATTTTCCGGGGTTAGGGTAACTGGCAAAACCCAAAAACAACAACAAATAAACCTTGACAAATTTTGTTATCTGATCAGTGTTCTTCCCTCAAGGCAAAATAAATTATTGATTAAACATCCTTTGGTTATCTTCAGCCTCACTACTCAAAGTGTGGTCCATAGACCAGCAGCATCAACATTCTCCATAATCTTGTTAGAAATGTAGAATTTAGGACACTACCCACTACATATCTTAAATCAGAAACTGCATTCTAACAAGATCTCCAGGAGATTCCAGCGCCCTCTAAACTTTGAGAAACACTGGTCTAAAGGTTTTGGATGGGTGGGTTTCTTTGTTACAGATTGACTTTGCTTAGCACTCACAGCTGGTGCAGATCTGTAAGTCTTAAGTTTCTCCTCCTCCTCTTCCTCCTCCCCTCTCTATACAAACACATATATATATTTCCATTTTTCTATATAATTCAGTCATTTTGCACAATTCTATACCTTGTGTGAAACTATCAGGAAAAACTATTGCTTCTTTACTTTGCCCAGAATCAACCAGCAAGTATTTATTTAGCACCTACTGTGTTCCAGGCAGTGTTCTAGGTGCTGGAGGCACAGTGGTGGCTGAGAAAAGTCCTGCTTTCATGAAATTTAAGTGTCAGAAGATGAAGACTGTCAAACAAGCAATTAACAAGGTTTAATAAGGTCTCAGATCAGAAATAAGACAAAACAGGCAATATGTAAAAGATACATTTGGTATCTATAGAGATCTTTCACACCTGTCCACAGAACCACATGTCTGATGGATTAAGAGCAGTCGGAACAAGAGGCAAGGAATGAATTAAGAAATCTCTGAGTTTTCATCTTGTCTTGAGAATTTTTTAATTAGTAGAAATCCTAGTTGGGACTTAGGCTGGAGAAAAACCCATGGAGAAAGTGAGAGATGGGAAGAGAGTGAAAACTCACATCCTTGAGTTTGATTTAAATATCCATTAATCTTTAGATCAAGATGGGCTAGGAGGCAGAGACGATTCGTTTATAAGAATGGCTTTCATATCAATGCTGACACTTCCAAATGGGTTCTTAACATTCCAGGCCTAGGTGGCTTCTTTCCAGGTGTGCATCCAAAACATTATAGGATAGAATGGTCGAATAATCAGCTTTATGAAGAAAGGGTGGCTGTGGAAGCAAGCAGCATATTTAAAATAGGATTCTGTTGAATACTAGCTACTTGTACTCTATTTGGTGAAAGAATTCCCGGAAATCAGTTTTAACAGCAGCAGAAATAGGAACTAAGAGCCAAGGCAAAGACTGATATACATACATAGATTCTTTTTCTCTAATGGAACTATATTAGGAAAAAAGTTTTCCTGCTACAAAAACATCTCTCTGAATTATGCTTTCTGATTCATGATTATCATTATTTCTAACCAAAGAGAATGAAAGCCAAGTATTTGTTTGAAATAAAAGGAGGGTAATGCCCACAAAGTCATTTTGAATAAGAACTTTCTGAAATATGGGGAATAATTTTTACATAAAGGTAGTCAATATCTTTCCCACCTGAGCTTCCTGTTGGCTCTGAATATGGCATTCTACAACTGTTCTTTGTGAGCTTAGAAAATTACTTGTTCTTATTCTTGGTCTGGTAACGTAGCTTCTTGGAAGGAGAAAAATAAGAAAGGAAATGTGTCTTTTCAATTTCCCAGTAAAGTCATTTTAGCTCAGTGCATAAGGGCAGCTGTAGATTGAGTTGTTTCCCTGCCTTTGTGTAGAGGGCGCTGCTGTCTGGAGGTGTGCCCTTTTGTTTGCTCTCGGGATGAAAGGAAGATACTCAAACCAGAGAGCATCACCTGCTGACCATTCTTCCTTTCAGCAATTATTAAGACAGTGAATGCCTCCTGAGTAAGATGCTATGGGTGGTGGTGGTGGAAACATAAAAATGTGGCCCCTAGCCTTGAGTGCGACTTTTCTCTGAGAAAAGAAGCAAGCAGAGGTCGCCACAGAGGAATTGGGGGGCAAGAAATTCATGTTGGAACATTAGGTAGTTTCTTGGAGGAATGGCTATTTTAGCTAAACTTAAAGAACTTCCTAGCCTACAGGTATCTAGAGGTGCTCAACCAGAGTGCTCTCAGTTACAGCGTGATATCTACCATCTGGAGGAGATAGGACTGCAGAGGAAAAGGCTCATAAATGGGAAGTAATGAGATTTATTTAGAGTGTAGGGATTAGAGAGACAGGTGTGGGCAGTCTGCAGAGAGTCTTTCAATTCCCAATCTGCAAAGGAAGTGTAGTTTATTGCATTGACAATGAGGAGCTATTGAAAGTTTTTGAGCGGGGGTGGGCTGACCAAATCATAGAGGAGCTGTGCTAAATTAACCTGGTGGTTTTGTGCAGACATGTTGCAAGAGGGAAAAACTGAATTCAGTAAGATCCATTAGGATGTGTTTTTAATGTATCGGGTTTGAAGTCCACCTTTGCATTCCCAGGAGGTGGACTGACAGGAGAAAGGAGGCAAGAAACAAATCCATTGTAATTTCCAACTTTCTTGCTGGGAGATGAGTCATGCCACTGACTGAAACCAGAGAGTTGAGGGTGGAGTATGTGTTTGGAAGGGAAAGTAATGAGAGTTGAGCTTGATGTTCTCAATGCTTATAAATCATTTAAAGTACGTATAACATATATAAATGTGTAAGTACATGTAAATGTACATATAAAACATTTATAATGTTCATAAATTATTATTACTATTATTTAACAAGGGTAAATTATTAATAGAAACAATAGCAATATGACACTTCAGAGTATACAGAACCCTCCTTCTTAGGATTGAAAAGTCCTTCAAGTTGTTCATCTTTTGTTTGTTTCTCTCTTAAATAGCTTGTTTAGATGAGTGCAGGAGATTAGAGCCTAGCAGGCACCTGAAGTTTTCTCTGGGTGCAGTTAACTGGACCTTTGGGGCCCAGAGCACACAAAATATCACACTTATGCAATTGTGGAATATCTCTGGAATAGGAAGTAGGGTAAGAGAGGTGACTACTCTTTTTAAGAGGCTCTGAGCAATTTAAGAGGTGCCACTACAGCTGTCATTTTTGCTAAGGAGAGGAAGGAAAAGCTCCAGCAGGTCACAGTCACAGAGGTTCACTTGGGGAAGTTTTGAGAGTGGTGAGATAGTTTTCTAATGTCTACAGTGGTGGCGTTTGGAGCAAACCAGTTGGAGGGATCCAGATTGCCCTCTTTCTGTCAGGTCTGATTATGTTGCAGAGAATCTTACTAAACTCTCTAGGAAATCTGAATGAGTTTAATGTGACATAATGGTGTACATTTGACTTTTATAATGTTACTAACAGCTCAAATGATATGTTGTGGCTGCCATGATATATGTGAAGTGAACCCAAGATTCCTCAAGATTGATATGACATTTAAGTGACAAAAGATCTCTAAGAAAATACATTTTTTAAAACTCTGTAATCTCCCAGAAATGTAGGTTTATAAAGAGGATTGAGATACATTTAAATCACGTTTTGAAGTTATGACCATTTTTATGCCTCTGATATTTGATTAGAGGAAGTGCAATCAGAGGAGACAACATCTCAAGGACTCAATGAATTCTGTGGTAGAATCCCATGGATCATTGTTGGCTAAAACATTAGAAGCTCATTGAGTCTTTGTTATCTATTCTTGGACCCACTATACTCCTCTTTCCATGTTCTAATACCAGAAAGATACCTATTACTTGCTAACTTGATATGCCTACTCCTAAAATTGTGGCAAGTGATAAGAAAGGAAAACATATTACTTGGAGCATTAGCCCTTGCCGGAGAAATTTCGGGACCCTAGTTATCTCAACATTTTTCAAAACATTGCCAAGAGATGTCTTAGCTCTGCTCACTATAGGTTCTCCCAGTTAAAGCATGGTGACCACCATGATCCTTCATCTCTGCTCTGACCCTGCTTGGTGATGCCTGTGGATGATTATGAAGCCACAGGAATATAAAGGCTGGCCACCGTCACACATGTTCCTGCCAAGGAAGCTCTTTCCTGTAAGTTCCAAAGGGTCTGGTACTACTTATTCATGGCAATGCCTCCCACAGCTGCTGAAGCTATGCTGGCTGGCACCCAAGTTTTTCATTTATTTATTCAGTAGATAGTTGTAATCATTGATAACCTACTTTACACCAGGCTTTGCACTAGGCACTATGGATACAGCTACTGGTTCTGTGCTTGGCTCTAACCCTGTCCTCATGGAGCTTAGAATCAGAGTTATATGCACAAAATAAGCAGTATGGACAGAAGAGTCTCTTTGAACTTGAAGTTAATTGGAAAGAGAGATAAGAGGTCCCACTAGCCTTGTAATCTAGGTTGAGGATTTTAGTCTTTATTCCAAAAGCAATAGAAACCTTTGAAAAGTTGTAATCCCAAAGTTGTTGATCAGTTTGGGATTTTGAAGAACAGTCTGACCCAGAGTGGAATTGCAGGTTGTGAGAAGTACAAATGGCAGTGGGGAGAGTAGCTGGGAAGCTGTTGTTAGCTTACAGGAGACATAGTGGTGGCATGGCCTGGGATGTGGCCATGGTGGAGATATGGAACGCCACCACAGCCCAGACCCTCCCTGACAGTGCAGTGGCCACTGCTACTTCTCTAGAGCCCATGCTGGCCAAGCACCAGAAGCCATGTTTATTCTGTACCAATCCAAGGAGCCATGTTTATTCTGTACCAATCCAAGGAGATTCTCTTTTCTTATTATGACAGTCTGAGCTCTCAGCACCAAAGAAGCATTGACCTACCAATGTGTGCCAGGTCATGCCTACCACCTCCAGATATGCCCAGGAATGTCAGAATAGAGAGACAAAAACAGCTTGGGCTTCAGCCAGCTACCTATGTGTGGGCTATAATTAGGGAATTGGCTGGTTACCAGAGTGCAGCTTTTATGGAAAATAAGCCATGTTTTGGAGGCACAAGAAAATCTCAGAATCACCACTTGGTAACACTTCCATTATACATAACAAGACAGTTAAAGAGATACATTTCAACACACAGTAAGTGGGGTGATGGTCCAAAGTTTCTACGTAGAAGCAGTCATTAGGCTGTAAGTAGCATGGTAGAAGTGGGAGCCTTGAAAATGTATTTGCATAACATGTCATAGAAGTTTAAGGAAATGCCAGTTGCGGTCATATTTTTTAAAAATGGGACAGTTGTTGGAAATGGGGTAGCAGGACTAAATTGCGTTCCCTCCCCCCGCGCCTCTCTCTCTCTCTCTCTCTCTCTCTCTCTCTCTGTCACACACACACACCCCTCCCCCATGCCCAAGTGTCCTGCCTGGAGCCTCTATTTATAATAAATGGTAAAACAGTGCCATGAACAGGTGCTTTAAAAGCATGGAAAAGTAACTTCCCGGGACAGTCGATTAAAAGGCAGAAATTTTCTAAAAATATTTATTCTTACCCATTTGGTGGAGAGTCTAAGCTCATTAGTGCTTGGATAGTAGAGGATATTTTAGTCTTTTCCATTCTCTTCTGCTTATTTCTACCAAAGTTCCTTTCCTCAGCCCGTTTCTCAAGAGCTGTTACCATAAACAAAGCCAGCAGAGGGCGCACAAGCGCAGAGTCATTGAGGAGCTAGAAATCCTGCGTGCAATTCTCCAATTGGCCGCAATGTCTCCTGCCTCTGGAAGACACAAATTCAGGAGAGAATGACAGTGGTGTGTGACTTTACATGGACTAAGATGTGCAGAGCCTAAAAAGCAATGCAAATTCTTTTTACTGTTGAAACTGAAGGCAATTATATAGTATCTCTTAATCGTTTTTTTAAAAATGAGAAAACAGCTAAAGCTTCCATAACCATTATTTTACAAATTGACCAGAGCAATAACTTTAAAAAAGAAAAAGTAAAAAAGAAAGAAAAGAAAGAAAAAAACTTGCTATTGTTCTCAGCACGCTCAAATAACACATAATTGGGAGAAATTATAAAATAATTGTAAATACCCGATTTCTTTTTGAAAGCGAAAGGCAATGAAAAAGATGAAAGCAGAAATAACACTTAAGCAATAAACACATTCAAGTAAATGTGTCTGTTTCTATACACACTCCATTCCTATTGGCATCTGTGCATGGATCTTCATTCAAGAGGTTTAACCTACTTCAGAGAAAACGAATAAAAAAGAATGCAGCACAATACTTGAAGATCTTCACGTATGTAGACTGGTATGAACTCTTTACCCCACACACTATAATTTGGGTGGCTTTCCTTCAAAACTATTAAGGCATCTTCATCGGGACAGGGTTATTCTCAGCAGCACTATTAGTGTGCTTGATGTAACTGTAAGTGAGATAAATGATAGCAAACTTGTCTGAGCAGATGCATCTAATAACAGGCATAGAAGCATAATACAGTAAGAACAGAAATGTTCAACAGCAGGAAACAAGAGCCCACTGAATCACTATGAGCTTATTATTGTGTGGTCATTGAGTAAATGATGTGTGTGGCTGACCAGTTTCGCCTCTATCTCCATCTCCAATGCAGGCAAATTCTTCAAAAGGTCAGAGTCGCAAATCAGTGAAAGGGAAATCCTCTTGGATTTCAGGTCTCCACTTCCAGAAAACCCCAAGAAATTTCTATTAGAGGAATAAAGAGAAAGTCGTTTTGTTTGTTTGTTTGTTTTGAGCACTCAAAGGGATCAGGAAACTGTCTCTAATATCTATTCACCTTTAAGGAAATAACGCATTATCTATTTCAGCCTCAGATCCTATTGACTGAAGAAAATCTAAAACAAATACATGTGGCTTACAGTATTGCCCCATCTAGTTGTGTTCCCCCTCCCCATTACTGATGTGGTTGATGTTATACCTTTTCTTCTATTCACATTTGTAAATGAAAGCTCCAGAAAACTTGGCTAACTACTCCACTGAGAGAGATCTTGAAAAGGAAGGAAAAGATAGAGCCAATGTAGTTTGGGCAAATATTGTAGTCTTTCACATAGAAATATAGTGGAAAGGAGGTTAGAGAAGCATTAAAAAACAAAGACATCATCTTTTGGCCTCTAGTTCTCAAAATTTTAAGATTGTGTCTCCAGATGATTCAATAGAAATGAGCCCAAGTAAGGCTTTATTTTGTGTGGGTGGCTGCTTGCCAGGTTTGTTGGGGACACCAGAATCTTGACTGTCATCATCAGGTTGGTTCGTTCAGTCTTGGTGGCCACAATACACAGCACCCTTGCACAAGGTTTGTTAACTTGGAGTCTCTGTGAAGATGACAAATAGACATGTAAATGGTTGGATCCACACCTAGAGACTTAGAACTATATGCATTTTATCATACTGAAACTAATCTGGAAATATAACCAACTGAAAGATGTTGATATAAACTGCTAGTTTCTCCTCATGAAGGAACTGGTAAAATTGTGGAAGTTTGGAGGAATTCCTCTTATTCTGATGTCTTTTGAGGGCCCATGCTGGTCTCATTCTGTCCTGTGATGCTCTCAGTCTATTCTTTTTAGTTGCCTTTCTGTTCCACTTGAAACCCTAAGAATGGCATCTTTGGTATAACAGCTTGCTTTCTTGTACCTTGTAACCTGGGCACTGAGCATTCGTCTGTTTCTTGGTTGGTCTGCAGCATTTTCTGAAGTACCTCAACTTCCATAAGAGTGAAAAAACTTCTTTCTACAAGATTTTAAGCTGAAATGGTTTTCTCCCCTGAAACCATATTTTCTAGAATGCACCATTGGAATTCCCTTCTGCCCAAGCCCCTACTGGACCAGATCTGGGGATAGAGTATGGAGGACATTCCTGTTCATGTTTTATGTCCAATATTGTACAGGCCAGGACTTCCCAAAAGTTGGTCCAAGTGTAAGTGTCTGGTTACTCTAGCACTGGAGAGCATATCAAAATAAAGATGTGGGAACCCACCTCTGCACATTCTGATTCATCAGGCTGAGGAGGGGCCCTGAAAAGTTCATTGAAGGAGCTCATCGGTGATTCTGATCATCAGGCAGTTTAAGAAACCACAGATGAATGTTCTTCCTATGCCCTCTAGAAGGGCTCTGGACTGCAGCTCTGGAAATTGTTCCAGTTGGACAGTAGAAGCCAAAAGATGAATTACGTCATGGAGTGCTTAGCTAGTATGATTCTAGTTAGGTAATATAAAAGACATGGAAACAAAATATAACTTCTGAAAAAAACTTTAATTGTGAACTCCAAGATTCTCTCTGGGATGTTTGTCTATTTTTCTGTTGAGATTGGTTTTTAATGGAGGTTGAGGGACAGTTTATAAAGTTTGGCATGGTCAGAAAATGAAAATCAGAAATGAGCTAGCATATAGAAGCAGAGAGAAGGCAGGAAAGAAGCAGTCAGAGACATAGCTGGTAGAAACCATTCCAGGCTTTCTCCTGTTGAATTCCTGACTTTGCATTGACTGAGTTGGCTAACACAGTGGCGGCTAGTCTCATGTGGCTATTGAAAGTTAAATTAATTAAAATTAAAGAAAACTACAAATTTGGTTGCTCAGTCCCACCAGTCCATTTTAAGTGCTCTAAGAGCCACATGTGGCCAGTGGCCACTGCATTAGGTAGTGCAGATGAAAGACATTTCTTTCATCTGCACTACCTAATGCAGTCATCGCTGTAAGTTCTACTGACAATGCTAATCTAGAGGAGTAAGGGGCACCACAAGCAAGCTGACCACCGTTGAGGTGACGTTCTCTGATACTGGTGGAGTTTATTCAATAACATGTCAGGATATAATCATTCATTCATTGGTTAAGGTGATGCACGAGACTCTGATTAAGGGACAAAAAGAAATGTGCTGTCCTGAGCCAATCTCCTCTGAGATGGCTCAGTTGTTAACTTCACAACTCTCCAAAACTCTAGCCAACACTTTTTATGTGGTCAAAGAAATGTGTGGAATCCTTGAGTCTGTATTTTTGTTCTATCTCCTTCAGAACTGTCATCTCTGACTCAGGTGTTGAATGTCTGCCACATTGTCTGAAAATACCACTGAAAGAAATGTGCTCTTCACAGAGGAGGGCAGGACATTCCTTTCCTCCCTTCATCTGATGACCAGGGGAAGCAGATGGCTTGAGATAGGCCTTAGGAATCAGAGTGTTTTATGGGGAGAGAGGTAGAGGGTTGGGGTGGAAAAATGAGGAATAAGATCCAGAAGAGATTGTTATAGGCATGCCATTTAATCCTATATCCAAAAATGACTGGGTGCTGAGGCAAGTTTCACGTTATTTCCTGAAGGTGGAGATGTTGGAGCTTGGATGGGCTTTGTGATAGTGAGCAGGCTTCAATGAGTTTGATCTCCAAGTAAAGATAGAAAGATCTCGTGTCACTGCCTGGATCATGAGATAGTGGTGGGTAACACTTATTTTAAAAGCTCATTCAAATTCTTAGGAACATCTGGATTCCAAAGTAATATTCCATAAATATTATTTTGAGAGGAAGGGTTGTGAAGAAACTATTTGGCAAAAATATGTTTTATAAACTATTTATACCTCCTGGTACATTGTATTAGAAAACCATGAGTGATTTATGACCAAAACTTCCTTTGGCATCTGTTTAAATGATCTAGCTCTTCCAACTTACCTCATGGATTCTAATTCAGCCTGTTAATTAATCAATACTCATTTATTGAGTGTCCTTTAAATGCAAAATGGAATCTGTTTTCTCAGCTCAACATGTTCCTTGGCATATAATTTCTGATACCCTGAATTATAATTTTTACTAGCACCTAGAAAAGCAAATCTCTGCTTCCTCTCTTTTTTCCATTGTATCCTCTGGTTACTAGTTCAAGAGCATGGTGTCTGGCATGTGAGTATTTGTTAAAGGAGTGAATGAATTAGAAAAATCACACTCAAAACAGATGTCCTAGTAAAATGTACTTCAAATGTGCTGGTCAAGACATTATGGTGTATCAGCTTTCTTCTTAATGATGCCTTATACTTAGATAGTGCTCTTCACTCTCGTAAAACTCTTTCACACCTATAATTTCATTTGGTTTGCTGTTAAACCTTAGATAATGTTATTAGCCTTTAGATACCTTCATTTTCCACCCATGCAAAAAAAAATATCCAACAGATATACCATTATCTTTTCATCAGGATGCTGTAAGTTATTATTGAGTAATTCCCTAGAATATTGTTAGAAGTCAATCTGAATATGAAAGGGAGCAGCATCACTTTTGAAGATTTTAAAGGCTATTTGTTATGATATAAATGAGAAAACCTGTCCCAATAAGTTTATACAATTCTAATATGAATGTCAAGTTACCTTTGACTGAGACTTGGCAGGATGTGCGATATCAGGACTTTAAAATCCTGATGATTTTACCTTCCAGATGATTCTAGAAGGTAAGCTGTATAACAGATCTGCTTTTTTTTTGTAGCCAAATTATGTTCTATACCTCCAGACCTCCCTCTAAGTGTTTTCCCAGGTAGTTTGCCACGGCCAGCCTCTGTGCATGTGAGTTTTATTCCCCAGGCTGCGTATAAATTTCTTCAGGGCAGAGGTAACATGAAGCTCAGTGGTCAAGAACATGGATTCAAACCCCAGCTCTACCACTTACCAGCTGTGGGAGCCTGGAAATTCACTCACCTCTCTAACTCTAAGCTTCCTGGTGTCTCAAATAGAAACTATTATACTTATCTCCCAGAAGAGGGTTGAGAGTCAAATCAATGTCTGTGCAACAAGACCAGCACAATGCCTGGCAAAGAATAAATAAATGGTAACTATGGGTATATTCTTGTTGAATTTTCTTTCTCATTTATTCCTCAGTGCCTATAGAGATGTTAAAACTTGGAAGATGACAAGTAATGTTTACAGATTTGAACAGACTGGTCCTTACGTGGTGTTAATGATCTGGAGATTTCCTTCATTGATCTTTGTGTCTATTTCTATATATGGGCCAGCACACACTGATCATTAAAAGTAAGATGGCAGAAATTCAGAGTATAATGAAAACTTTAGCATGTTGGGAAGATTCTTGGGAAATTAAATGTTAAAACTTTGCTCTTATTGAAATAGTAGTTAACATCACAAAGCCAAAATAAAAGCAACTGGAGTGGAATGTTGATTTAAAACTCCTCGGTTTTTGCACACCAATGTTCATAGCAGCACTATTCACAGTGACCAAGACATGGAAGCAACCGAAGTGTCCTATGATAGATGATTGGCTAAAGAAGCTGTGGTACATATATTCAATGAATATTACTCAGCCATAAGAAGAGATGAAATACTGCCATTTGCGACAACCTGGATGGACCTCAAGATAATCATTCATGCTAAGTGAAATAAGCCAGACAGAAAAAGTTGAAAATCACATGATATCATTATATGTGGGATATAAACCTAAAAGCAACAAATGAACAGGAAAAACAAATAGAGACTCATGGACTAGTGGTTACCAGAGGATAGGGGTTGAGGGAAGCAGGGAAGAGGTAAATGAGGTAAAAGAGGTCAAATATGTGGTGACAGAAAGAAATCTAACTATGGGAGGTGAACACACAGTGTAAACATATATATGCCTTACTGTTAAAGTGTACAGCTGAAACTT
>NW_006442491.1:2170509-2176943 GCF_000325575.1 Pteropus alecto | reverse complement strand
ATAATGTACACCTGAAAATTATATAATTGTATTAACCAATGTTACCCCAATAAATTAAAAAAAAAATTAAAAAATAAAATAAATAAAATAAAAAATAAAACTCCTTGGTTTCATTTACTTGTTTTACATAACTAAGCCTAATTTGATTGACAGGAAAAAAATTAATACTAATATCCTGAGTGCTTCATCTCAGCAAATAAAGACAATTTAAAAAATAAAACACTTACTCTAAAAATCCAGAAGGAAGCCTTTCTCTGATAGCATTGTCACGTGAGCAGCTGGCCTCTTTGTGAGAATTCCAGGGTTCTAGAGCTAGGTTTTTACCTGACATTAGCCTTTCTATGGGAAAAACTATGGAGGAAATCACATTTGGGGGGAGGGAGAGTGAATACCCCAGAAACTCTGGGCTTCTCTGGAAGGTATGCTTCCACATTTTCAAAGTTAACTCTCTGATGACAATGCTGATTATTTTGCATCTCTTCAAGTTCTTTCTGTTGCAGTGCTTCCACCCCTCACAACAGTAAACAATCTGAAGAGTAAAAATGATTTACCCTCCTTTCAATGTTGCCAAAGATAAAGGTAGTTGTCCAACTATTTCTGATTGCTGGGTTTTAACCCCCATGCCCCAACCCTCATGGGTTGGGACCATTTCCTCAGGTAGCCCGAGGACAAGCAGAGGAAAAGATTGAGCCCTAATTTTTGAGTCTTTTTGGCTAGTTCTGATGCCAGTGCTTCTAGGACCCAACCTGAAGGTTCCAGACAAAAACTGCCAGAGACAGTACAAGTTGATAGACCACTATATTTGGGGGAGTTTTTAGTTTCATTTAAAGAAGAGCTGTGGATAAGATAGCTAGTTGTAATACCTTTGAATTGGTGATGCAAGAATTAGCTTTCATTGAATGATCTTTGCTCACAGACACTCTTTAATTGATATCTTTACTTTGCTTTCTACTCTCTGCTCCATATCAACTGAACCTTTATAAACCAGTTTCAGATCTTTACAATGGGATAATAATAATACCTGCCTGCTAAGGTTTCTGTGAAGGATAAATGAGGTAATCATGGGACCAGCATATAAGAGCCAAATGTCCAAGAACTGTTGGAATAATTATAATTATTACTTATTTAAAGATGTTTGATAATGCAATACCATTGAGGAAAGAAGCGTCTTTTGTGAAGGAGGTTGCTTTTCATTGCTTATTTTATAGATGATCTCCTTACATTTAAATTCTCATCGTTTGACCCGAATTTTCTGAATTGACTTAGGGAAGAGCAAGAATAGCCCATGACATGATACAACTCTTTTGCTCTCTTAACAACATCAGTCTTTTTAGATTACATTTTAGTCGTTGGCTAAAATGGTCACCAAAGCTAAATTTTAAAAAAATTGAGGCAGTTTAACATAGTGGGTTGCATTTAAATTGATTGTTCTGTGGATACGAGGCAATGCTTAAAGGAATCGATCTTTCCAGACTAAAAATAAAAAAGGAGGAAAACACAGCAATTTATTTAGTACTCTTTGTTATTTGGATCAATAGCACTGTTCACATGAAGAGCTGAATAATTACATTTTGTTTGGTGTTGGGAGCCCCAAGTTATCTCCTTGCGATTTTGTTATTGGACCATCAATAGGATATTTTTGTTCTTTAATAGTTTCTTGCTTTGATTCCTCCTTCCCCTCTATATTTGGAATTCTTTCTCTGTTCCAGAAACTTAGCATTTATTCCCTGCTGGAGAGTTATGTGTGCTATGAAAATATGTTTCTATAAGAGATCTCAAGAGTAGAGTACAGCATTTTTCTGATGAGAAAATTGGCATCTGTACTGTTCCTAGAAGGAGTCACATAACAGAAAAGGAGGTGGCGGGAACAGTGGTATTTGGAGTCAGTAAGACAACATTTGCTTTACTGACCACATGTTTAAGGCACTGTTCCAAGTGTCTGCGTAATTCTAACTGCTTTCGTCTTCCCAGTGCTGCTCTGGGATATGTGCTACCATCTACATTTTACTGCTATGGAAACTGAAGCTTTAAAGATTAAATACTTATTTAGTAAATATCTGCCTGGAATTTGAACCCAAATCTGTTTGACCCTGATCACACTTTCTACCCTGTTACATTGCCTCTCAAAATCACCCAATTTCTGTTTGTTTCCTTAATGATATTAATTTTTAAAAAATA
The DNA here is from genome assembly GCF_000325575.1 of Pteropus alecto. Taxonomy (NCBI): domain Eukaryota; kingdom Metazoa; phylum Chordata; class Mammalia; order Chiroptera; family Pteropodidae; genus Pteropus; species Pteropus alecto. The sequence continues at coordinate 2,174,765 of NW_006442491.1, read as the reverse complement.
TAGTAAAAGAAATTTTAAGAAAAAATATTAATTTCTTTCTTTTTCAGAAACTCAGCAGCCAAGAAGACTCTTCTAGCAAAGCTTCTGATCAAGAGTTGTGAAGTTGTAGAAATTCCAGGCACAGCAGTTATTCCAGAAGGAATTATATATATGACAGTGTTGTTTTACTCCACTACTGTGGTGAAATGGTTAAACTTTCTAGAGGTTTCCAATTGGTAAGATTGCTACGATGTAGAGAAGTGTCTCAGCCTCTGAGATTGGACACCACTGCCCCATTATGGTAAGAAAACTGGGAAGGTCAGTGTTTCCAGGAAGGCCTCCATGGCTTTAGTGAGAGGGGTTTAGGCCTTTGTTGTTGAATAAGAAGGTAGGCAGTACCTTCTTTTAAAAAGCGCAGAGCATTAACACATTAAATGCTAGCTTATAAGAACTACATTGGTTCTTAAGTTGGAATCTATGGACCCTCAAAATGTCCATGGTTGGAATACAGAGGGTTCGTAAACTTGAATGAGAAAATAGTTATATCATTTTCAATAACCTCTAACTGAAATTTTACATTTCCTTTTATTATAAATGTAGACAACAAACCACAATAGTATCGATAGTATTTATGACTTCGTCATCAATAGAAATCAGATATTTTCATATCATGTTACAGTTGTTGCCGAGATATCAAACTACCATTTATGTTCATCACTACCTCAAAATTATGGAGATTACTAAACTCAGCACTAGATCCTGTTATTTAATGCACTAATAATGAAGCACACTTATTGTTATATTACATATTTTTTTAAATATTTTGATAACTGTATTTCAAGGTGTTGCCCTTTGTAATTTCTCATATTTTATTTTATGTATATAAAACATTATTCTGAGAATGTTCTCAATAAAAAGAAGTCAAGATCTCTGCTTTAGAAACAAACTACAAAAATACATGTTCAAAATTATAAGACCCTTGACACAATTTGTTTGGTGATCTTTGGACCTTATTCAATGTAACTCAATATTTCTTCAAGCTTTACTCATGTATCAACTTTAAAATCTGTAAAACATTTTAGAATCTGTATCCATTTAAGTTTTTTAATCACCATTTTGTATCGGGCTGATTAAATAAACCGTATTTTGAAATTTGCATATTTCTTATAGAAAAAAATGTATACCATTGACAATTTTCTGTAGCCAGGTATTCTGGGGATGGAGGGTGGCGTGGGGGACAGATGTGAAAGACGGAGCTGTACTGCAGCAGAGTCTCTCCAGAGTCAAGTGCTTTTGCAATTCCAGCCCTCCTTGAAGGACTGGCAGCCTTCTCTAGAGTCCTTTAAACTGTAATTGCAAGTGATGCCCTACCCCCACATATCTTACCCGCCAGCCTCACACAGTGCCTGAAATCCCTACTACTAATCTGATTGGAGATTAAAACATTGTAGCTTAAGAGTCTCTGCTCTAAAAAATAAGATAGGATAGATGCACTGTTTTTAAATTTTTCATACATTATAAAATGTTCCTTTAATCCTCTCTCTTCCTGTATAAACTTCTTCCGCCTTCATTCTCCGAATAATACAGATTCCTGTGGAAGAGCTCTCCCAATGTTGTGAAAAGAAGGAAAAAGAAAACTTCATAACCTCTCAATACTTATTAACATGCAAATGTGGTTTGTTTTTCCACTTGTTGAGACCTTGATTATGTAGGTCAGTCCCAGCTTGGCCTCTGAACTCCTGGTGGCAGTGGTAGCTGCTTTCATGGGTGAGTCTTTCTTTAATTTCTTTCATTAGATAAGTGTCAATGTCACTCTAATAGTAAAAGGTAGATGTTTGTTGGTTTGTTCTACCAGCATTTCCCAGCTCAGCAAAAAATTCCTGGGCTAATTTCCAGGAAGCCTGGATTATAATAAAAATATCTTTCCCAAGGGGGACAAATGCATTGACAATTGCTGACCCCTTCCTGATAAGGTTACCCTACATGCTTGTAAGTCTGGTAGAGTTCCCAGGCCACTGGATGTCCCAGTATAACATGCAGTTATTGGAAATACCTCATGCAGGTGAGGTGAAGGTTATGGCCGGTTAGTTCATGTGTGAAGGAAAAAGTTGACTGTAATTAGGAATATCACTGATTAGAAGACATTGGTAAAAACGCTGGGTGCTCCTGGGTTAAGGTGGTACTGATGAGAGTGAAGCAGAAAAAAAGGAGAAAGGGCCAAGACTATCTCGACTTCCTCCCACGTACTCTGAATGCCAGGACCATCTTGATGATTGCAATGTGCAAACTTGGGTTATAAGACCCCCTCCATATCAGAGCCAGATTTGTAAATCTAACTTTCATCTGTGGGCAGGTGTTGAAGTGACTTGGTGACACCTTACCCACAGTAAATGGTAGAGCTCTTCAATTCAAAGTGTTGGTTTCTGTCAATCCTCCCTCTCTCCTCCCTGTCTTCTATTTCCAAATCACATCTGTGTAGCTCTTGGAAACCTAGAGGTGCATTGTTGGTGCTTGCTCATTAAAAAGAAGCCCCCAGACCATGTATCACCAAGGAGAATAAAAAACTGAAGTCATCAGTGGTTCAGTAATCCACACTTATTGTTACTTTGTATTTTGAGCATCACCTTTTCCACTTACAAACAGTTATATTATTAAAAAGATATTTTCCAAAGATAGTAACCTTGGCAGTAGTTGTCAAGGCTAATAGTTTGACATTTCAGATCACCCACAACTAATCAACTGAACATGGCAACACATTTGAAAAACCCATTATAGGCGGAAGGCCCTGAAGTAATATGTCAACGCTCACACTAACAGCTGTTATGTAAACGGGCTGATTTTTCTCTGCTGAATGGTCACATGGTTGGAAGGAGAGTGGCTTTGAAGGACGCGTTTATGTATCTGGGAAAGGAGATTGTGTTATTGAATGCCATATTTTTATGGGGGAAAAGTCCCTATCACTGATGATAAAAACACTCAGTCATCTCTCACAAATGCTTTTAGGGATGTTTTTCTCTTCTAAACGTTACACTCCCTGCCTGAAGGGCGTGGAGAGCTGTGGCACCATTATTGCCTCCTATTGGGGAAATGATCTTCCCGGCTTCGTTCCAAGAGCATTGTCCAAGATTTCCCTGAAAGATAAGAAAACAAACAAGCCAGCAGCTCCGGATTTCAAAAACTCCCAAGTCCAGATGGATAAATAAAGAAGGAAACTAATTTTGTTTCTGTGATTTCTGTAGATTTTCAGATTGTTTTAGGAATTTGAAGAACTTCTTTCCATGGACAGCTTTTTTTTTTTTTTTTTTAATCTCTGAGCCTTACACTAGATTTATTACTGTGTGATATTAAAACTCTTTGTGTCTTTTGTAAAATGACAGAGAAAGGTGGGAAATAAAAGGCTGGGGAAAGCTATCCCAGGTAAGTGTTAAGCCAAAGAGAGCTAGTAGCTGTATTCATAGCAGACAAAAACAGAATTAGGGTAATAAGTGTTAATATGAGAAAAGACAGACATGACTGCTTTTTAAAAAGGAGATATCCACAAGTATGATAAGACATTCTTGAACCTAACAAATTCACCTAGAATTATATAAGCAGAGTCTGACCAAGAAGCACAGATGAATAAATCTACAAGCACAATGGGAGAGTGTAACCGAACTCTCAGAAGCAGAGATTAAAGCACTGTAAATTGTCCAGGATAACTCAAATAAACAGTGCAAATACGCTTGAGCTAAGAGATGTACATAGACATCTCAACCCTCTAGAGAATGCACTTTCTGTTTTTAAATTTACACAGAATATTCAAATGAAGAAATTCTCAACAAACTTCAAAGAGTTGATAGATTAGAAGCCTGTTCTCTGACTAAAAGAACCTCAATTAGAAATTAAAACTAAAAGGACAACCAAAATCCTTCAACTTTTTGGAAACTAAGAACATCCATTTGAAGAATTCATGGATTAAAGAAAAAATAATAGTGAACGTTTCAAAAAAAAATTAGATCTGAATAACAAAAACACTAGAATTCAAAATATGTGTGGCAGAGCTAAGGATATACTGAGAAGAAAATTTTTAATTTTCAGTGCAGTTATTAGAAAATAAGGAAGTAAATTCACAATGTGAGGACCAGCGAGAAGTCACCAGCTATAGACTAAGAAAAGAGCTCTCATCAGAACATGAACATGCTGGCATCTTGATCTTGGACTTCCCAGCCTCCTGGACTGTGAGAGATAAGTTTTTGTTGTTTATACGCTTAAAGGAAGAAGGGAAGGGAGGGAAGGGA
>NW_006442491.1:2151472-2170469 GCF_000325575.1 Pteropus alecto | reverse complement strand
GACACAATAGTAGGCCTTCTCAAACACCAAAAAAGAAAGAAGGAAGGAAGGAAGGAAGGAAGGAAGGAAGGAAGGAAGGAAGGAAGGAAGGAAGGAAGGAAGGAAGGAAGAAAACCAAAGAAGAAAATAAGGAAGTAAGTACACCTTAAACTGTAATAGAAAGAACAGCAAGAAGGAAAATCACAACTGAAACAGGAATTAAGAAAACAGAAAATGAGTCATTTTATGTTTCTCTGTGGAAATTTTTGTTACTGATTGACGGTTTATAATAGTTTATTAAAAATCATGTATTCAAAACACTATTGGTGAATCTTTTCAAAATTGACAGCATTTCAGTTTGTTTAATCAGAAAGAAGTTGTGCTGCACAAGAGAATTTTAGCTAGATGGCATTTGACATGTTTACTTAAAGGGCCTCTTAGATAAAGATGGAGGGGGACAGGCTCTTGCAGCTCTGGCAATGGCACTTTTTCCTTACTTAGGTCCAGCTGAGGGCTCACTGTTGACCCACATTTGGTGGCTTGGAATGTGGCAGCCCTCTCAACCACTGAAATCCGAAAGGCTCTTGTTCATTATTTAACATTTTTCCATGTCAGCAAGGCACTTAGTCCATCAAGACAATGTCTCACAATGTTCTGGTTATTAGAAATATACTTTAAAACCAAGAACTCCATGTGAGTACTTTCTTGGTGCTGTTAAATCAAAATTGGAAGTTCTGTGCCACTCCATTCATTTTACTGCTGTTTTGATTATTCTGGCCAGCACCCATGCTAAATCTGAGAGCCTGAATTTTGTGCCCAATTAAACATGGAATTAAAAGCTCAGAAAGGCACATCCATTATCAAAATTGGGCCTTTTCACACCATACATTCACTCAGAAGACATTTCCTGCTAACTAATAAACCTCAACCGGTTGTCATTCCAGCATGTGCTGCGTCTCTGTTTGCAGCAAAAGGTTTACAAGTCTGAACAGAATCCAAATTAGCTCAGTTCCCATGGACTAATTGAAAACCAGGTAATCAGGACTAATTTTCTGAATTAATAGCATTTCTTATAGCTTTGGAAACCTCCTTAACTTTAAGTCAGGTCAATAGTGGCTCTAAGGTTGGGAGAAGAAAATAAGCCAGGACACAAGATGGACTAGAATCCTGTCCATTGCCACGATTTTTTCTTTGTTGCCATTTTCCAGTTTAAATGTTACATTTATATCACATACAGAATACAGAGCAAAATGTATTGAAATTTCACACTTGGCCACAAGAAAAATTTGTTCCTTTGTAAATCAGGCTGAAAAAGTAGTAAAAATCAAAGACAGGCTGCACTGACAAAAAGATAAACTAGTTATTATTTTTGCAAATACTAGAAAGTAGATCTGACTATTTTACAGGCAAGTTAGGGTGAGAAGAGACCATTCCATCTGTATTAGAAGAATAAGAAATGTATACATTTGGGTATAGTTCACTTGGGGTAGCCACTGGCATTTCTATTCCCTCTTCTCAAACTCAATCACCTGTATTAAAAAATCTCATACTCAATGTTCTGATGGAGGGTTAAGGGTGAGCAGTGAGAGGGAGCAAAACATAAACAAGTCTTGGTTTCTGATGTTCAGGCATAGAAAACTGAAGGAGTCCCAGTGAATGAAGCCACCAGGTCTTTTCGATAGGTTAAGACTGATCTCTTTCCAACTCAAACAAGAAAATCCAAGCTCATTGCCACATTGGACAGCAGAGGTTCTGTAATCAGGGAGCCTGAGAATTTGAGGCCATTCCACATCATCTTTTCTTAGCCATTCCAGAAGTTTCTTGAAGATAATTATATTAAGATCTGCCATAGAACAATACTAGAAAAGGCAACCTGTTTAGTGTCTAACACAAATATATGTATCTGCCACTTAAAAAATTAGTGCTGAGAATTACTTTGAACAATAGAATTATTTCTTAATCTATTGGTCTCATGACTCCTTGGACAAGACGTTAGGCTTGAAAAGCCTGAGAGTCAGGAACTATGGGTACCAGTTGTGGCTCTACCACTAATAAGGTGTCTGTCCTCTGTGAATCATAATTTTTTCACCTATGAAGTAAGAAGGTTAAGTGAATATCTTCCCAAAGTTCCTTCTCTCTCTAACAAGTTATATAGTGTTGCCCTCTGAAATTCATTTTGCAATATGTTGAACCTTCTCATCCGTTTGAGAGCTAGTCTTTTAGGAAACACTGCATGATAGCAAAGAAAAACCCTGGACTCTGAACTCAGTCAGACACAAATTTGAATTTCTGCTCTGCTGTGTGACCTCAGTCAAATTACTGTCCCACTCTTAGTTTTATCTCTTTTTAATCTTTAAGAGATAACAATATCTACCTTGCAGGTTATTTAAGAACAAAAATGGGGCAATGTGCATGGAGGCCAGAGCCTGGTGTGTAATAAACACTCAGGAAATTGTAGGTATTATCGTTATTTTCTTTGCTAAGAATTATAATTGCCTTTTGCCCTAACAGTACAAATTTTATATGAAATCATTGGTGAGGCTGACTCCAAGCTCACTAAGCCAGTTTTCTCTTCTTCCTAAACACAGCTACACTTCATTTCCCAGCATCCTTGCAGGTACGTGTATACATGGACTGCATTCTGCCAATGAGATGTGAGTGGAAACCTCCCACTTACAAATAGCCATGTTCTTTCCCCTTTTTCTAACTTGAATGCAGACAGATTTGGAAGCCACATGTGAAAGATAGCAGAGCCAAAGACTAGAAGGACTCCGGGCCCTGGAATTACTGCTTGAAGGAGAGATGCCTGATGGTCAGAGCACTCTTTTTAAGCTTTGCTCATGAGGGGGAAAATTTCTATAGTCTTCGAGCCATTTTACACCTTTCAATTTATTTATTATAGCAGCTAAATTTGTCTAATTTCTCTAGAGAAAAAAGCCATGATTAAAAAATATATACTAAAAATATATATGAAAAGAATGGATCCTTTTTTACTTACCTAGAATTTGATGGAATCTTTGTTCTTTCAAATTCAATTTAACTAACATTTATTGATTGATTCCAATGTTCCAGCGGGGGGACCTCCATGGAGGATAAAGGATAAGACCTATCATGTGTTGGAGATCAGGGTAGGCAACAAAAGAGCTGCTTGACTAAAACTCCCCTTCTACAAGGCTTTAGATTTAGCCTCTTGATGTTATCGCCAAATGAGGCTGTACACATAATTACAGAATTAATCCAACAAGATTAAAAGAAGACATTCATTATACAACACCTCATATATTTTGAAACTTTTTATTAGCAATTCTTAATTTTTTTCATTTTTCAACATACCAAGAATGCTCTGAAATGGAGCAGTATCGATTCTTTCATAATAATCCCTGCTCCAAGAAATATCCAGCCACAAACAAGCACAGTTACATTAAGTGCCACAACGAACCTATATAACAGATATAGAAGAAGCCCAGATAGAGGAAGAGATTTACTCCACTGCGAGGATTGGGGGGTTATTGGAGCAGGCTCCCCAGAAGAGGGAAGGTCTGAACCAGATGATAAAGGATGACAAAGAATGTCCAAATGGGAAAGTTTTGATGGGACGTAAGTTGGAGAGTGGCATTCTTGACACAGAATGACACTGTGGCATGGGGTAGTGTCTGGGGAGGTTTCAAAGGGTTCTGAGCCAGAGAAAAGCCTAACAAGGTTTGTAAATTTATGCCATCACTTGAACAACAGTTTAAGGACAGACTAAGGCGTGAATATGTATCACTGACAAGAAGACTGTTAAAGAGTGACTGTGATAATCTAGAACAAAATGTGATGTACTGATACAAGAAAGTGGCTGTGGGGTATAAATAATAGGGCAGAATCAAGAGGTCTAGGGAGTCAAGTCACAGTGCCTGATGGGCTTTGAGTTGAAGGAGAAAGCATCTTGGATCACTCTGCATTTCTAGCTTTAATGGTTGGCTAGTAACCTTCACAATGCTTAAGTCAGTCCAGTACAACCACCCATATCCTGATCAGTAAAGGTCAAACTCAGACCTTCTAAGGTCATCTTGCACTTGCTCCTATTCCACTCTAGTTTTGTCCAAATGCCCCTTGGTTTATAGGAACTGGTTACGTAGACTAAACCATGGACTAGTTGTATTTGGGTCTTTGTGTGTGCATGCAGGAGAGTGTGTGCATGTGTGTGTGTGCATGTGTGTGTATGTGTGTGTGCTTGCGTGTATGTGCATGTGTGTGTTCCTAGCAGGCTTAATTGCAATAACATTTATATCACATAATATAAAGCACTGAGGTTGTAATTTTCCTATCATCTAAATTGCAGGCTGAAATTGTGTTAAGGAAGGACCATAGAGAATGAATTACTGCTTTCAAAATGACTACTTTTACCCGACAATGTGACTGGCAAATGAATACCAGAGACAGAAGGACATTTTGTATTTAATGTTAGTCAGCCATACTCCAGGACTTTTTAAGTGTAGCTAGCTCACACCATTTGCATTTTAAATTTATAACTGGTACCTGGTCTACCTCGAAAATCATTTTTTTCTACTTAATTTTGTATTACCTTTGGAAAACATATAACAATTATTTTTGAAGATGACAGTTCAACCTGTCAGTTTCTTTCAGACTCTACTGCTGGATGGGCCTGGGTTTGTTTGTAACAACCCAGAACTGGGGTGCAAATTGGAAGGAACACAGTTGACTTCCTGCAAGTAGCGAAATGAGCAAGTGAAAATTCAGCATCTCAAACCCATCAGATTTTCTTTTTTTCTTATTAAACATGGTGATGATGAGATACTGGTCTCACCAGGGGGCAGGTATGGTAGTTGCAAAGGAGGATGCTAGGTTCAAATCCTGCTCCCACAGACACCACCATCCCCTGGATGACCTCAGCAAGTAATACAACCCAACTGAGCTTCAGTTTCCCCATCTGTGTGTCTAGCTAGGGTGAGTCCTCAGGGAAGGTTAGATACTTTCAGTACTCTTATTGCTCTGGGTGAGTTCAGTTTGGAAGAGACCCTAAAATAGGATTCTGACCTATGAGAGCAATCCAGGTAACAAAATGAACTCAAAATCATAACATCTCAGGAAGTCGTCACTGTCCAAGCTTCCAGAGATTTCCGTACCGAAAAGGGTCAGGGAGAGATGAGGCACCAAAAAGCACAAGGGGCCCAGTGACTGTGAAGACAATGGTCTCCTGCTACTGATTTCATAGGCAGTGTCTCATTGTCCACAGCCTTCCAGCCCATAGCTTGGGGGCCTGTGTGTTTTTTATGAATCTTCCAATGGCGCAGCTGAAAGTGTAGTGATCCAGCAAATTAGAAATTCTGGCTGTGACCAACTGGATGCTACACAGGCTCAGCAGGGAACTGTTTGTCACTTCAGAGCCACTGAAGTGACTCCCCTTCTCATGAACAACTTGTTATTTGAACTTGGCTTTTAGCCACAGGTCCTGGACACAAGCTCAGGCCTGAGTAGGAATGGCTGCTCTGTGGTGCAGGCAAAGCCCACAGAACCCTTGAGAGTCAGGCACACCCTCTATGCATGTGCTTATCACTTAAGATTTATTTGGGATGAGGAACATGCAGAGGAGAGATGTAAAGGTTTGTCTTCCTGCCTTTCTTACTTTCCTTTCTTTACCTCTCCTCTCTCCCAAGGACCCTTTTAAGAACAGGACTTTTAATCAGTGATACTCTGACAACGGAATAGTTTTGGGGAAAAAATATTAAAATTAGATCTATATCTCACATCACACACAAGAATAATATCCAAAAGAATTAGAGATCTGAAAATAAAAAAAATAAATGAAGCTATATAAGCATTTGGAGAAAATGCAGTGAATTTCTGTATAACCTGTGTAGGAAAGGCTCTCTAACTGTGCCTTAAAATCCAAAGATCGTAGAGGAAAAGATTGACAAGTACGACTACATAAAAGAAATTTTGAAGTTTGCCTGGCAGAATGCAATACAACCAAAGTCAAAATACAAGCGACAAATGGGGATAAAATATTTTCAACATATGTCACAGATCTAGGGCTAATATCTCCAAAACAGGGAAATGTCGTAACACTTAGAGGAAAAATGCAAAAACTGAATACAAAAATGGACAAAAGATAATTTACACTAACGGGCTGTAAAAATGGCCCTTAAATATATGAAAAGATATTCAACCATATTCATATTAAGAGCATTGAAAGTTAAAATTACTCTGAGACACCATTTCTCATCTATGAGATTGGAAAACATTTAAAAATCTCCACAACACACTCTGTTAATGAGGCTGTGGGGAAAATAGATGCTGTCACACGCGCTGGTGAGAATTCAAATTGCTACCACTCTTGAGGAGGGAACTTGGCAATAGCTGACAAAACTGCTTAGGCACTTGCCTCTAGCCCAGAAACACCAATTCTAGGCATTTATTCTAAAGACACACTTCTAACAATGCAAAAATACATATACACAAGATTAGTAATTGCAGCACTGTTATAATTGCAAAATATTGAAAACTGCCTAGAAGCTCAATCATAAGAGAGTGGCACATCTATCAGTGGAGTGCTAGGAGCTGTAAAAAATATTAAGGAAGATTACTGTGAACTGCTATGGAGTGATTTCCAGGATATGCTGTTCAGTGAAGAAAGCAAGAGCAAAAGAGTATCTATACTCTGCCCCCTTTTGTATAAGAGTAGAAAACAAGAAAATATGCATTTATTCATAATTTTTTGCAGAAAGAAATACAGCAAGAATAAAACAGAAACTAAAAATTAGTTACCTTCAAAGAATAGGCTGGAACATGATAGAAGAGATAATGGGTTGAGAATGAAGTAGGAGGGAAAGATGTGTAGATGGAGTAGGAGGGATGGAAGTGGATTGGAAGGCTGGGGGTGAGCGGTAATGGAGTAAAAATGATAGGAGGTGGATGTGCCAGTTTTCTTAGAATAACTTTCGGTATAGATTTGACTTTTGGACCATGTTAATGTTCATGTACTCAGAAAAAATTAAGTGAACAACAATACCGTAAAATTAAATATAAACAGAAATGAACGTAACCGTATTTCAAATGAATAGCATAACCACAGTGAATGCAGAGAAACAGTTGGTCCAAATCTTTTATGGCCTGAAGTGCTTTATTTCCCTGCAAGCCTACTTTAGCATGGGAGATGGGACTTTTGTGCAAAAAGAGCTCTGGAAAAGAGGAAGGAAAACTTAGTAGAATGGATTTTTGAAATGATCCTTCAAAGCTCTTGTAGCACATGTTTTCTTGGTTTCTTAGTGTAGGAGCAATTCAAAGTGAACTTACTTGTAAGGATAATAAGCCTGAGGGTAAAGATCACAGCAGACATTTGGTTACCAAAGGTGAGTGTATCAAGATTACACATATGTGTGTCTGTGTGTGTGTGTGTATAATGTTATACAAATATATAATATATAAATTTTTATTATATATATATTTTTAATCTGCAGAATCCATGGGGACGAATCCAGTGGACCAGTTTACTTGATGCCACCATGAAATAAAATTTTAAAAGAGAAGCAAGAAATAACCAGATGGACTCCAAACAAAAATATCAAGTGGCTTTTCCTTATCTTCTGAGTAGAATTCCTCCAACAAATATTTACTAAGTGCCTACTGTGTACCAGGCATTTTTGTTGTTGTTGTTCTAGGAGAATAAAGGACAAAGCCCTCATAGAGACAGATGGTGAACAAGAAAACAATCAGATAAGACTAATTTAAAGAGCGAAAAATGCCTCTAAGACAGCGGGATGGAGTTAGGAACTGCTTTGCTGAGATAGTCAAAAAGTTCTTTTCGAATAGAAGGCATTTGGGCTGAGAACTGAGTGGGAGAAGGAGGCATCATCTGATGATCTGAGGAAGAGAGAGCCAGGCAGAGGGAACAGCAGATGCAAAGGCCCTGGAGTGGGATCAGCCTTAGAGTGTTTAAGAAACAGAAAGGCCACTGTGGCTACAGCAAAATCCACAAAGAGGAGCCTGGCACAAGATTAAGTAGGAATACATAATAAAATAATAAACCCACTCTTAAAAGGCTGACCAAAATTATATTCCAATTCCCTGAACCTGAAAATTATGTTTCTACTTCATGAAAATTCCTATGCCTGAGATAAACCTTGAAAAGAATTTAATGAAAAACCTTTACTCTTTTCCTTATCTGTTCTAGTTTAGCTAGTTCCTTGGAGGTTGTCAGATGAGGAAAAGAAGCAAGCTTAATGTTTTAAAAATACCATTGGTCTATGAAGAGCAATGCTGCTTAGCTAAGTCATGGGGTGGCGGGGAGCTACTCTTGGTTGATGAAAACCTTAATATTTATTTATTTATTTAATAATTATTTTAAGTATGTGACTTTCTGCTGGAAGGCGCTTTCACGTAGCAAAGTGGGGAGGCCAACACTAAGAGCAGTTTCACGATTCATGCCACCATTAACACTCTACCACACCCTGTCAGAGCAAGACTCTTTTGTTCAAATTCAGAAAAGAGAGAACTTAAGTCTTAGATTCTGTCCAGTTTGGTCATCCACATGAAAACAGAGTGGCATGGGTGGTGTGCTGTGAAGGTAAATAAGTGAGCAGCACCAGAGAATTTTCCTCAGCCAGGAGGGAGACCAGTTCCATCAATGACCATCCAGTGCTTTGGGTGGGAAGGCCTAGCCCTTTGCTCTTCTTGCAGAATCTGGTCCAGATTCAAACAAACCATAGAGTCATTTTCTTTCTTTTTTGTTTAAATTAAATTTATTGAGGTAACATTGGTTAATACCATTATATCAATTTCAGGTGTACAACATTATAATTTGATATCCGTACACTCCATTGTGTGCTCACTACCAGAAGTCTAGTTTCCTTCTGTTACCATGTATTTGAAACCCTCCCCTCCAATTCACTTTCTCCTTGCCTTTCTTCCCCTCTGGTAATCACCATTCTGTTGTCTGTATTTATGAATTTGTTTTTGTTTTGTTTTGTTTGTTACTTTTTTGTTTCATTTTCTTCATGTGCTCACCTTTTTCTAATCATAAGCAAAGCCAGTGTTGGCAATGAAATTGTCAGAGGACACGGAATGAACACATCCTATGGATGGCTGTAAATGCACAGGAGGGCCAAAGAGAGCTTAGGAGTCCAGACGGGCCTCTGTTTCTGCTTCACTTAACTCTATTCCAGCTCCCAGCTGTATAAAGATAGAGGCATCACTCAAGCAGGCTGTGTGATGTGTTGAGTCCCTACTGAGTCTTGTTCTTCGAGAGAAGGGGAGAGACATAGGGAGAGAAACGTGAGGAGACCTCTCAGATGAGCCCTGGGAGGGCCCTCCAGACACCCCCCGCCCCACCATCCAGAGTCAAGGATGCCAGTGTGGGGTTTTGCATGGTACCCCAGAGACATACTCAACGCTATTCGTGTTTGTAAATCTCCAACCCATCTTGCACCACGAAAGAAGTTAAATTTGTTTTAGAGGCTTTTTCATCAGTAAGGAATGTGGACATACCCAGGATGAAAAGAAAACTTAAAATGACTTGCTATCTGCAGCCATGAGGGCGCTGCTGTTTGTGTGAGAGGTTCTGAGTTTTGATACCTCTGAATGGTTCCCCGATTGCCTTAGGTGAAGTCTATTAGGAATCACTTCTCCAGAGAGATGAACAAACACACCCCAACACACTGCTGTTTAGCTGAGGAGGAGCCCCCTCACACGCAAGCAACATCCAAGGAAACTTGTAAACGATGATGCCTCTTTCAAATTGGTAGGAAAAAGAAAAGAAAGAAATCAAAGAGATGCCTGTTTGTCTTTAATTTTTTAAAAGAGTATTTTCAGTAATTTGCTATATACAAAACCTAATCCCAGAATCTTGTGGTGGTCTGGATCTCAGTACTCCGTTTGTGGTAGAGTCATTTATGAGAAATGCCAGCAACTTCATCTGCATTTGTGTGCTTCTTTTATACCTATGGGTCTTGCCCTCCTCTTCCATGCTCACCTTTCCTTTTCTTCTCTTGATTATACACTTTTCATGCTTACAGATCTATAAGGTTTAAATGCAGCATTAAACGTCCTTGTGTCTTGCTTGATGGAAGTGGCAATTAAAACATAAGACACCTCAAGAATTAAGATTTTTTTAGGATATCCATGTCCTAAAATTACTGGAGGTTCCACATTGGTATGCCATTAAAAGGAAAGAGAAAAGCAAAACATACATGTTAAAAGGGTCTATTGATCTGTTCCATATGATTACAATAGAAATAAGCATATGATATAGTACTAATATTCAAAAGGAACATTATATAGAATTTTGGTATTCTATTATAATTTGATTTTGGTATCTACTGGAATAAATAAATTGTTGTAAACATAATGCAAATAGGTAAATATATTTCTTTGTGAGTACTTTAAAATATTTATTTACTTTGGAATATTTTGATTTTTCACCATTTCTTTCTTTTTAAAAATATTTTTTATATTTCAATTACAGTTGACATACAATATTATGTTAGTTTTAGGTGTACAACACAGTGATTAGACATTTATAAAATTTACAAAGCAATCATCCCAATAAATCTAGTATCTACCTGACACCATACATAGTTATTACAATAGTATTGACTATATTCCTTATGCTGTACATTACATCTCCATGACTATTTTGTAACTACCAATTTGTACTACTTAATCCCTTTCCTCTTTTCATTCATTCTCCAAATCCCCTCCCATCTTTTCACTTAGCATAATACCCTCTAGGTCTATCCATATTGTTGTAGATGACAAGATTTCATTCTTTTTTTATGGCTGAATAATATTCTATTATATTTATGTACCACTTTTTTATCCATTCATCCATCGATGGATACCCAGTTTTGCTTCCAGATCTTGACTATTGTAAATAATGTTGCAATAAATATATGGATTCACATGTCCCATTGAAGTAGTGTTTTGGGTTTCTTTAGGTAATATCTGGATATGGAATTACTAGATCCTTCTTTGTCTTTTGTTATAGCCTTTGTTTTAAAGTCTATTTTGTATGGCATAAGTATTGCTGCCCCAGCTTTTTGAAAATTTCCATTTTCATGAAATATGTTTTTCTATCCCTTTACTTTCAGTCTGTGTGTCTTTCGATCTGAAGTGAGCCTCTTTTAGGCAGCATATGTTAGGGATTTTTTTTTTTCCCTTATCCATTCAGCCTCACTATGTCTTTTGATTAGAGCATTTAATCCATTTACATTTAAAGTAATTGTTGGTAGATATATAGTTATCGTCATTTTATTATTCATATTTTTAATCTTTTTCTTTCTTCTTCTTAATGAAATCCCTCTAATATTTCTTGTAATACTGGTTTGGTGTTGATGAATTCCTTCAGCTTTTTCTTATCAGAAGCTCTTTATCTGTCCTTTGATTCTAAATGATAGTTTTGCTAGGTAGAGTAATCTTGGTTGTAGGTCCTTGCTTTTTATCACTTTCAGTATTTCATGCCAGTCCTTTCTGGACTGTAAAGCCATTGTTGAGAAATCAGCTGACAGTCTTATGGGAGCTCCCTTGTAGGTAACTAGGGAACTCTTGCTGCTTTTAAGAGTCTCTCTTTGTCTTTAACCTTTGGCATTTAACCTTTGGATGTGTCTTGATGTTGGCCTCTTTGGGTTCATCTTGTTTGGAATTCTCTGTGCTTCCTGGACTTGTGTGTCTATTTTCTTTGCCAGATTAGGAAAATTTTCTGTCATTATTTCTTCAAATAAGTTTTCAATTCCTTGCTCTCTCTCTACTCCTTCTGATACTCCTATGAGAATATTGGTATGCCTGATGTTGTCCCAGAGGCCCCTTAAACTATCCTTGTTTTTTGGACTCTTTTCATTTTTCCTAATCTAATTGGGTGTTTTCTGCTACTTTATCTTCCAAATTGCTGATCCGATTTTCTGCTTTATCTAATCTTTTGATTCCTTCTAGTGTATTCTTCATTTCGATTACAGTATTCTTCATTTCTGAATGGTTCTTTCTATGTTTTCTATCTCCATTTTTATGTTTTCTATGTCTGTCTTAAAGTTCTCACTGAGTTCATCTACTCTTCTGTAGGGAGCTAAAGCTCCCCAAATTCAAAAGAGTGCATGGATTGTCTCGGGAGGCCTGCTTGCATAAAAAAGAAAAGGCTGGTTCTGTGGAATTTCAGGAAGAAGAAGATTAAGTATAGCCTAAGGGAGTGTCGAAGGGAGTGTTAATTGAAGTGTCAATTGCACCTCGATCTTCAGGATGTTACTTTTGTGTTGTTTTGGGATACACAGAGGAACAGATTGTGTTTAAAAGGAGGAGAAGAAATAAACTCGGAGAGACAGTTGTGAGATCTGTTCTCCCTCCTGCACCCTGTCTGTCTTCTCTTTTTTCTCAGTCCCCGCTCCCCCATTCAGGTACCCGGTTTGACTTGGTCGGCTGGCTTCCGACACTCTTCCCCTAAGTGCATTCAGCATCCTTATAACCAGTGTTTTGAACTCTACATCTAGTAGATTGCTTGCCTCTATTTTGTTTAGTTCTTGTTCTGTTCTTTCATTTGGAACATATGTCTTCGTCTCCTCATTTTGGCTGCTTCTCTGTGTTTGTTCTATCTATTAGGTAGAGCTGCTATGTCTCCCAGTCTTTGTAGAGTAGCCTTATATAGTAGGTGTCCTGTAGGGTTCTGTTGCTCAGTCTCCTCGGTCATCTGAGCTGGGTGCTACAGGTATGTCCCTTGTGTGAGTTATGTGTGCCCTCCTGTTGTAGTTGAGCCTTGGTTGATGTTTGCATGTCATTTGGAGGGATTGACCTTCAGGACTGGCTGTGACTACAGTGGAGGAGCTGTTGTGTTTTAGCAGGGCTCTGATGCCTGCTTGTCTGCTCTTTGGGTATGTCGTTTGTGGAGATGGTTAGGTGGTGCTCTGGCTTGGTCTGAAGCTGGACCCTGGTTGTGTTGGTTCTGGAGCCTCTTGAGAGGGGCTCTGTTGCAGGTCAAGTTCAGCCACTGCCTGTGCCCTGCTCAGGAGCACTTGTTACAAGCTACAAGGTGATCTGAAGATGGTCGCCACTTGTGTTAGACTTGGAGGTACCTGGGAGAGGCTAAGCTTCGAACCGAGGCTAGCTGCCACTAGTTCTGGGCTTGGGGCTGCTTTGAAAGAGGTACAGGGCACACCAAAGCCAGATGCAGCTTGTTTGGGGTTTGTGAGCCTTTGAGATATTTTAGGAAGGTCTGCAGCATGAGCCAAATCAGGCCATTAGTATGGAAAAACCTCTGGAAGGATTTGGGTGGGCCTGCAAGTTGTATGGGGCCGGAGCTCAGGGAATCACCAGGGTGGGGCAAATGGTGTTAGCCAGGTTGATGGAGGCTCGGATATGCTGCCAGCCTATGTGCACAAGCTTGGTAAGGGGAGGGCTCAACAAAGGAACAATGGATTATGCCAGCATTTCCGTCTGAAAGAAAGCTGCTCCTCCAGCCCTCATCCTGAACCAGACAACTCAGTTCTTCCCTGCATGTCCCTGTTGCCCTCAAGCTGCTGCCCCAGTGTTGGAGCTCAAAGTGAATGAATCCATCAGCAAGTAAATTTGCATGTGGGCCCTTTAAGAAAGACACCAGGAACTCTAGCAGTCCTCCATTTCACTCAGTCACAATCTTCTCTAGTTTTCACAGCCATAAATTGTGGGGGCTTCTCTTCTTGGGACTGGAACCCTGAGCTAGGGAGCCTGGTTTGGGGCTAGGACACCTCGCTCCTCCAGGGAAACTTCCACAGCTGAGATATCCCTCTAGATTTTTAGCTGCCACATGTGGGCGTGGGATCAGCCCATTCTGCCTCTCTGCCCCTCCTACCATTCTTGATGTGGCTTCTTTTGTTTGTCCTTAGCTGTAGGATTTTTGTTCAGCTAGACTTCAGGTGACTCTCAATGCTGATTGTCCTGTAGTTTCATTGTCATTTTGATGTGGTCATAGGTTATGAACACAGTGTTTACCTACTGTGCCAACTTTCACCATTCCTTTTGAGAAGGAAGGAAAAAAATTACAGCTAATAAGAAATAATTGATTACCAGCTCTTTCCTTCCCTAAGAAAGCTTAATTCCTAGCATATCACACTGGGATTGTTATCATCATTGGGGCAGGCAGAATTGCTGCATTTAAATCTCACTATTGTGGAACAGGAACTTATAACACACAATTACACTTGCTCACACACACACTCATAGCACACAGTCATACACACATACTTATACATATTCATAACACACTCACACATGCATACATGTACACACTCATACATGTGTAGTCACAGGCTCACACACACACACACACACACACACACACACACACACACTTACACTTTACCCTTGCTTATGAGGGTTGGTCCAAGTGACCATCTTCACATTTCTAGTGAACGAAGAAATTCAGTCTCAGTTTACGTACAGTGAGACCTGAACAAAACTTCAAATTATGCCAAAGAGACTCAGAACAATCCTGAAGATGTTGGTGGTTTATGAAAAACAAAGTCCTCACTCCTGGAGCACCTCCTTGGCTTTACAATATGGACCATGTTGGGCCCAGATTGAGGGTGACCTGGGTATATCCATGGGCTTAGTGGTTACTATGGGAAGGCTGGACCATGCCCTCTTAAAGTCTGCCTCCCAAGCACTCAAGTTAGCAGATAACCTGAGCCAGAAAGTTCCTAACCACCTTGGGGCTGGGCTGAAGGCATGCCTATTGGGGTTGTCACTCAGGGGTCTGAGGTTCAAGGACTGGGGGAACCAGAGAAGGTTTAGTGGCCTTTTGATCAGGGGTTTAGCTTCTAGTGCCAGAAGGCAGCAAAATAAGGGTTCCAGATGATATTGATATTCTACCTGGGCCACCATGACTCCCCAGAGGGTCATGAGGCTGAGCTTGTATTTAGTTAGTGGTAATGATCTCGTTAGGACTGTGAAAGGACCACCACCAAGACATTCAGCCAGGCCAGCAGGCCTCCCCCACCCAGCTCTGCCTCTCCTGTGTGGCCTTACATGGGACATGAACTGTGATTAACAGACTTCCAGAGCTTAATAATTTGCAAAACAGTATTAAACAAGAAATGTTGAGGACAATGGGAATGGCACACTGGCTGAACAGGAGATGGCTGCCAACAAAGTTAGGACAATCCTGCGATCAGGGCCATAACACAGCTGGCAGGGCACAATGGCACAGCTGGCTGCTGGCAGGGAGCCTGCCAGACAGTGCCTCCCATCAGTCCAGGTGGCCAGGCTGAGCTGGCCTTTTAACTTCCTAAGTTTCTTTAAAAGGGAAGAGAAAGAGAGAGATTTTTAAAAACCCTCCTATTTCTTCAGTAGGAGAAAAAGTAAGAGGAGGCCATTGAGCAGGAGAAAGAAAGAGATTAAGCAGCAAAGAAAGTGACAAGCGGATCACAGAAAACTCTTTCAATAGTCGTAATCCTTGCCCTACAAAGACAAATATAAATGCTTTTGTTCCTGAATTTAGATTAACTTGGTGTCAGGAGGGAAACCCAAATGAAAATTGGTCTGGCTGGGCCTCTTGCAAAGCACGGGATGGCAAGTTGACTGTGGATTGACAAGGCCCCAGAAAAACAGCTGCTTTAAGAAATTATGAAAAACAGTTGTGGCCAGTCAGACTCCTTATTAAAAGATGACAGTGGTTGAAGGCTGAACAGGCAAATTATTAAATATGTGAGATGTGAGGGCATTTGCCCTGTCTTTCTTCTTTTCACCGTACTACACATTGCAAGGTCACCTTGGCCCTGTGGACGCTGCTTAACATTCAAAAATCATAGAAGTTTGGTGTTTTTAATATCCATCGCTTGTGGAAAATCTGATTTTTATCAGTGTGTATTCACATTTCCATGTATCGGGGCCATTATCCACAGTTCTCAGAGTAATAGAAAGTTGGTTTTATGGAAACATCATAATGAGGAGACTTGTTTGATTCAAAGAAACTTAATGACTTATTAAGACCCAAGGAAAGGTTGAGATAAACCAAGAATTGTCTGGGTGGGATGTATTTTCAGTTTTATAAGCTCTGTGACTGAACCTGCTAGAAGAGTCCAGCTTTCGGCTTAGATGACGCAGATCTTCTATCTACTGCTTAGATTAAATAACCTTAACACCCACTTCCAAGTAGTTCATCTCATTGTTAAACTTATTTCACCATTGGAATAGTCAATAATGCTGCCTCCAATCCAAACAGCACACTTTGTTTCCTCTGGCAAATGTCTTCACCATTTTAAAAAGAGAGCACCAGCTAGCACATTGGACTTGTCCACAGAACTCCTTATGGGCGTTTGCAAATGGGTTTTTGTCTTTATAAAGAACCTATTTGCAGTGACAATCAGGGAGAGGAAAAGGGACATGTTACATGGAGGGAAATATCGATTACGATGATGCATTTTGGTGAGGAGGTGTCTGTAGGGATGACCAGTTGTCATCCAAAATTGTTGTTTATGATTTAGGTTAAGAAGTAATGTATCTTTTAAAAAATAGCACTAGGCATCCAGGACTGAGACCAGAACAGTGTCGGTGATGCAGATGCCAGAAGAGGTGGTGGGAACTTAGCAGGGAGCTCAGTGGGTATTATCGGGCAGTGACACAGTGACATTTCACGGATGTTGTACTTTTGGGGCCATGTGTCATCTAGTCAGGATGACTGACAGCCTTATTATATGATTTACTTAGCTTCTGGGGATTTGTCCTGACAGTGTGCTTGATGTAGCCCTCTCCAGGATTGGCAGACTGCAAAGAAAGAGCCTGAGGTCCCCTGCCCTAGTGTAGGTTGGGGCTGGTGCACCTCCTGCTCCTCCTCAGAGTCACCATATTGGCCACAGAAACACTTAGCTATGGGCTTCACCCTGTGCACCTTAGAGTCTCTCCTTGTTTCTAACAGAAAAACAATGTGCAACTCTTCCAATTTTTGCTAGGGGTTTTTTCCTAGAGGGATCCTGTTTTGATCAGCCTGGGCTGCCATAGCAGAATACCACAGAATGGCTTAAATAACAGAAAAGTATTTTCTCACAGTTCTGGAGGCCGGAGGTCCAAAATCAAGATGTTAGTAGGGTTACTTTCTGATGTGGTCTCTCTCCTTGGCATGTAGACAGCCACCTTTTTGCTGTGTCCTCATATAACCTTTTATCTGTGGGCCCATGGAGAGAGAGATAGAGGTCTTTGGTGTCTCTTCCTCTTCTTATAGGAAACCAGTCTGACTAAAACAGGGCCAATCCTTAGGACTTCAATTAACCTTAATTACCTTTTAAAGGCCCTATCACCAAATATAGCCACATTCGGGATTAGGGTTTTAACATATAAATTTAGGTGGGGTGACACAATTCAGCCCCTAACAGACCCTTTTCTACAAAGGTTTGAAGCAAGCACACTCTGACAATTCTGGAAGAATTAAGTAAGGGTGGTTTCATCTTCTTCAACCAAAATAATTGCCTCATTGATTTCTTCTTCAGCTTCAAAATTGGATTTGTATAAGGCTTTCAAATTTGCATGGAGGTCTTCTTGCATGAATTGCTAAAAGTAGAAGTTTCTTTAAAGCATTGGGAATTTGGCGTGATATAGTAATGATGGACACATGTTGTTATACATTTGTCAAAACCTATAGAATATACAACAGAAAGAGTAAACCCTACTGTAAACTTTGGACTTTAGTTAATAATAATGTATCAATATCGGATCATCAATTATGACAAGTATACAACACTAACAACAACAACAACAATAATAATAACAGAAAAAACTGTGAGAGAGGGAGGAGCTATTGGAAACTCTGTACTTTCTGATCAATTTTTCTATTAACTTGTTAAGGTTCTGTAAAGATTCTGTAAACCTTTTGTAAAAATTCTCTTAAAAATAAAGTCTATTAATTTAAAAATGAACAGACAAAAAGCATGGGGTTGAATTACAGCCAAGGTGGAGAAATTTTGTTTTTAATTACTAGACACAGGGTATAGCACTTGCTGCTGTATCCCTACGGGGCTCCCCACTACTCACGTAGCCACTCCATGGCTTCTATCTGCAGACATTTGTTTCTCTTTGCTGGGGCATTTTCTGGCCCATGGTAGAGGGTTTGCCAGAAGTACTAGGGAGCTAAGTTCTCCTTCTCTGGGAGCAGGCTTCAAATAATGATGGAGAAGTGTGGGTAGAAGAATGCCAGTTCCCATGTTCTTGGGTCAGGGGGCTCCGTGTGTGTTCTACACTGTTGCCTCAGGTCTCCAGAAAGGCGTAGACTTCATTGCCCACTTCAGAAACCTGCTTGTTAGTGTCCCCTTTGTCAACTCCCTTCCTTTCCTTGGTTCACTTCCCCAATGCTCTCCTGATGTTTCCTTAATTCACCGCCAATTACTGTCTCTCACTCACATCAGTGTCTGAGACGAAAGCAGAGGCAAGGATTTCTGCTAGCTGGATACCATGTCCCATAACCTTTTATGGAGACCAAAAGCAGACTCATGTGTACTTCTTGATTAGCCTCAGAAACATGGCGCCCATCCTCGTAAGCTTCTCTGAAAAGTGGCAACATTAGAGACCTCCTATTAGATGCTAATTCACAGAATCGAAAATGTCTGTAGGCATTTTATTTTTTTTAATTAATTAATTAATCTTTTATGGGGACATTGTTTAATGAAATCCAATAAGTTTCAGCTGTACATTTTAACAGTAAAGCATATATATATTTACACTGTGTGTTCACCTCCTATAGTTAGATTTCTTTCTGTCACCACATATTTGATCCCCTTTAATCCGTCTACCTCCCGCCTCCCTCTGGTAACCACTAATCTATTATCCATGTCCATAGATTAGGACAACTGTATGTTGCTTTAAGATTTATATACCACATCTAAGTGATATCATGTGATTTTCTACTTTTTCTGTCTGGCTTATTTCGCTTAGCATGATTATCTCAAGATCCATCCATGTTGTCGCAAATGGCAGTATTTTATCTCTTCTTATGGGTAAGTAATATTCCACCATATATATGTACCACAGCTTCTTTAGCCAATCATCTATCATAGGATACTTCGGTTGCTTC